>NC_133753.1:129360715-129960715 GCF_036562045.2 Rhinolophus sinicus
GTGAGCTTGTGCATTGTTGTAATGCAAGAGACATGAATTGTTGGCTAAAAGCTCAGGTTAATTTTGTCTAACTTTTTCACACAGCCTTTTAAGCACTTCCAAATAGTAAACTTGGTTAGCTGTTTGTTCAGTTGGTATAAATTCATAATGAATAATCTCTCTGGTATCTAACAAGGTTAGTAACATCATTGAAAACAAATTCAAGAACTGAAGTGTCTGACCTCATGTTTCTAAAAAGAGTGACACCTCCTCAAAAAGAGCCTTGAACAGGTCCGTCAGGAGGTATTCTGGAAGAAGGCGTTGTTATCATTGGAGATGCTAGCTCCCTGCATGTTATTGCACTTGAAAAACCTTCCACTGGGCCATGATGTGAAGTGGGAAACTGTGATATTGATGCTCCTGACCCTGTGTAGACCTAGGCTAATGTGTGTGTTTCTGTCTTACTTTTTAATAAAAAAATTTAAAAACTAAAAAAAAAAAAAAAAGTCAAATAATCACAGAGCTTATAGAATTCCACATCTATATTAAACATTAAATAAAATGTCCTACTATTATTGTGAAGTTCTTTTTTATCTTCTTTATGTTCTGTCAATATTCATTATAGGTGTTTTGACCTTCCGTTATTAGGTACACATACAGGATTTTCATGCCTCCTTGATTGACTCATTTTCATCACTATGATATGCCCCTTCTCTAGAAATACTCGTCTTTGAAATGAATCAAACACAACTTTGTTAGACATTAATATAGCTATGCAAGCTTTTTTTTACGTTTACTGGGGTAACAAATGTTAGTAAAGTCACATATGTTTCTGGTATACAATTCTGTAATACTTCATCTATATATCACATTTTATGTTCACTACCCAGAGTCAGTTCTCCTTCCATCACCATATATTTGATAGTGTTTACCCTCATTTACCACCCCTCCCCCCTTACCCTCTGGTAGCCACTAAACTATTGTCTGTGTCTATGAGAGTTTTTGCTTTTTCATTTGTTTGTCTTGTTCCTTTTGTTGTTTTCAGTTTTATATATTACATATCAGTGAAATCATTGCTTCTTCACTTTTTCAGTCTGACTTATTTCGCTTAGCATTATAATCTCAAGACCCATCCATGTTGTTGCAAATAGCATTATTTCATCTTTTCTTATGGCAGGGTAGTATAACATTGTGTATATATACCACATCTTTATCCAATCATCTATCGAATGACACTTTGGTTGTTTCCATGCCTTGGCCACTGTAAATAAATAAAGCTACAATGAACATCAGAGCATATATATCTTTAGGGATAAATGTTTTCAGATTTTTTGTGTAGATCCCCAGGAGACGGATTGCTGGGTCATATGGTAATTCTATTCTTAATTTTTGAGGAGCCTCCACAATGCCTTCCATAGCAGCTGCACCAGTCTGCATTCCCACCAACAGTGTGTGAGGGTTCCTTTTACTCCACAGCCTTTCCAAAACTTCTTGAGTGTTTGTTATATTATTTCCTTCTTTTCACTTTCCATTACAATGATTTTTTTTATATTTAAAGTAAGTATCTTTTAAATACCTACTTAATAGAGTTGTGTCTGAACACTTTTATATCTAGTTTGACAATTTTTGGCTTTCAAATGGTGTGTTTAGTCCATATGTATTTTTTACCATTTTTAATAATGTTGGATTTAAGTCTACCACTTGCTTTTTTTTGTTTTTTCATGGCCTATCTTCTTTGGCATGAGTTGTATGCATTTTTAATATTTCATTTTATCTCATTTATTAAGTACATATGTAATATTTTAGTGCTCGCTAAAATATGTATGTTATTTTTTACTATCTCCCTTCAAATGATAACAGTACTTTACAAGCAATGTAACTTTACCAAACTATAATTCTATTTACTCCACTTTTCACCTTTATGAACTTCTTTTATATTTTTCTTCTATAAACTGAAAGTAAATGGTTATCATTTCTCCTCTAAAGATGCTAAAAAGTGGTTTTAAAGATGTACAAATATTTCATCTTTCCAGTGCATTTTACTCCTTCTTTCAGTGTTATGATTTATGTGATATCATTTTACATCAGCCTGAATAATTTCTTTCAGCTTTCATTGCAGTTTAGTGTTTCTGATGACACATTCTCTCAGTGCATGTCTGTCTGAAAACATCTTTATTTCTCTTTTATTAAGAAATTTTAGTTAAATATATAACTTTAAATACACAGTTTTTATTTTCTAGAACTTTCAAAATACTCTATTTTCTGTGTTCTATTTATTTCTATTAATAGTTGGCCTTTATTTGTTTCCTTGTTCCTTTTATGTATTGTTTCTTTCTTTCTTGGCTGCTTATAAAGATAGGCACTTTGTATTTTGATTTGATTTTTATTTTTTGAGTTACAATAGGCTAGGATGCGATTTTTTTTTAATGATTCATTGTGCTTTTGTTTCATTGAACTTCACAACTCTGTATGTCTATATCATCAAATTAGGGAAATCTGTGGCCGATATATCTTTTGGACCATGTAAGCTTGTCCCACAGATCTTGAACACACTCTTCTTTTCTTTTTCTTTTTTTTTTAAATGTTTCAGTTTCAATAATTTTTATATTGATTGACCTCCATATTTACTTAATGTTTACTGTGTGTAATCTGCTCTTGAGTCCTTATTTGATCTATTTATACTGTAGACACAATTTATTGAATAGAGAGTTTCTATTTAGGTGTATTTTTGCTCTATTTCTTCTACTATTGAGAATACTACTTTTCAACAAATTATACTTATTATAATTCTCTTCCTGGTGGAGGATACGTTATATCTTAATGGTGTTGGAAAACAAATTGGGCTAAGTCATGAATGAATGAGGCATACTGTAAGTATGGAGAAGCAACTATTGAAATACACCAGTGTAGCTTTGCACACATATGATGTTGTTTGCTTCATTTCTAAAAGTAGTCTGCTATTTATAATAGTACAGTCAACTGTTTTATACTTTTCCTCATATGATATTGTGAAATGAATAAAGAAAACCAAAGGCAGTGTGTATAGAATTATCTTTCTCTTAGTTTTTTAGTTTTTATAATGCAAAATAAAATAAAAATAACAAATATGAGTAGTAACTAATACTTCAAACAGCATGTTTAAGCTCTTAACAATTACTTTGAAATCAGCTATACAACTAATAAACACAAAGTTTATTAAAACTTTTTTAAATTAAAAGCTAGGGTGTCATTTGCTATTCAAACTAAGTATAACTTAGGAATTCTTTCCACACTTCATAATTTTGATTATAATTAGGTCAATTTCATTTCTTTTTGAATATTTGCTCGAGTATTGATCAAAAGATAATTTGTCTATCACTGTGAATAGGTAAATATTTAAGTGAGGGATTTTATCACAATCAGAGATTCCTCTCAGTGTAAACTACACTGAGAGGAATATGCCTGAGAGTAATATGGTAAAAACATGCTTGAAAATTAATTTATAACAGTATTTCTACTAAAGAAAAATTAGTTAAAAGAAACAATTGACTTTAAAATATATTTAAAAAATTGATTCTGCTTTACATGCATGTTTTAACATCCATAAAAATAAAATGTATGTTCACATATTTAAATACACTTATTAACAATGGTCTGTGTTATATATTCTACTTCTTCACTGAAAGAGATGTAAAATTTTAAAGGCCAGATAAAAGCTAAAAATCATAAAAACCTAACTTGATTTTTAAAGTGAATCCAAAATAAGAAATATTTCTTAGGCTAATATAGTAAGCACAGAGTGTTCTGTTTTTAAATAATAAGGTGATTTTGCCTTCAGAAGGTTAAGTGTGAACATCAGAGAATAAAAAAAAAAAATAGGCATCCAACTTGCAAAGTGGAATTAGATGAAAAGGATATATTATTCATAAAACTACCTATGTAATTTGCAAGCCTATTAACTCCTAATGAGCTGAATTATTGAGTTTCTAAAGGGGTAAAAATAAAATAGAATTTTAAAATATTGTTTAAAAAATATTATATAAATTGAGTTTATGTTTTATCATATTTGTATAAAAAACAGTACCACCATATTTTTCTTTTTGACAAATCTATTTAAAAATGTAATTCTGGAGATCCCACAAATCTTTAAATTAAACAATACCAGGAAAATGATAATTGTAACAACCTTTTCTTAAATGTTTATTGAGTGGCAGTATATGTATTTCAATATTTTATAGAAGTATATCATTTATTTCTGATAACATATTTATGGTTTTTCTAACTCCTTTTGTAGACAAGAGAATCTAGTTTCAAAGATGTTAATTAGCTTACTCAAATTCACCAGTTTAAGCTCAGTATTTTAATTTAGATCTGCTGACTTCAAAATTGTTTAATCACTATACTCTACCGGCTTCCACATGCTGATGTTTCTTTAAATAAATTCATGTATATCATTAAAAATATTAATAGTTCCTTTCTTCAGTTGATTAGGAAGTCAAATTTACCTTTTGTTGCCTCTCCTCTGACATGCTGTACCTTAAATGCAAAATGCCTTGGTGCTTTCTGATTCTAAACTTTGAATGGTTTGACCTACCACTTCTATTTGCAGTTTAACCTTGTCCAGTACACTCAGCCAGAATCCCAGTGCTAGGATTAAAGTGTCCTTCAGTGAACATGTTGTTATAGGTTTATGTTCATAAATGTAAATTGGCTCACTAGAGAAGGTGCTTCCCACGTGCATTGACCTCGGTTTACTTTTTCAGTAGCAACTAGGAGGCAGTTGTTTAGAAAATCAAATCAAATTCAAATTCAAATTAGAAAACCAAATCAAATTCACAGATAATGCAACATAGTCACATGTGACTGAGATTTCCCAGCTCTTTGCTTTCAGTGCAGTTAGCAAGTAATTTTTAGTGTATTGCTATTTTTAGCACGTCTATTGAGTTTAAATTTACATACAACTAAATCTCAAATATTTAAAATATATTGTTTGGTAAGTTTTAACGTATGTTTACATCTGTGAAACCATCATCACAATCAACATAATGAACATACTCATAATCCCCCAAATTTTCCTCATGCCCTTT
The DNA here is from genome assembly GCF_036562045.2 of Rhinolophus sinicus. Lineage (NCBI taxonomy): Eukaryota > Metazoa > Chordata > Mammalia > Chiroptera > Rhinolophidae > Rhinolophus > Rhinolophus sinicus. The sequence goes on from NC_133753.1 coordinate 129,365,761, forward strand.
TTAATCCCTTCTTCCCTGCTACTTATACCCCCAACCATACACAGATCAGGCATCTGCTGATCTGCTTTCCAACCTATAGATTAGTTTGTGTATTCTTGTGTTTTGTATAAGTGGAATAATACAGTATATATAAATGGAAAAATACAGTATATATTCTTTTTTTCGTCTGGCTGGTTTCATGAATTTAAAGTGAGTAGAATGACTTTAAGATTGATCCATGTTGTTGTGTATATTATTAGTGCCCAGTAGTCTTCCACTGTATAGATATAACACAATTTGTTATCTACCTGTTCATCTGTTGATGAACATTTGTATTGTTTCCTATTTCTAGTTTGGGGCTATTATTAATAAAGCTGTTATAAACATCTGTTTACATGTTTTTGTATGGATGTATTCTTTTCGGTAAATACCTACAAGTGGAATGGCTGATCTGGTAGGTGCATGTTTACATTTTTAGAGAAACTGCCAATCTTCTTCAGTTTGTGCAATTTACATTCTCAGTAGCAGTGATATGTTCAGATTTTTAATTTTAGTTATTTTTATCATTGTGTAGTAGTGTCTCATTTTGATTTTAATTTGCCTATCCCTAAACTAATGAATAATAAGCATTATTTCCTGTGTTGATATGCAATCCATAAATACACACACACACACACACACACACACACACACATTTTAGTTTATATCTTTGTCCACTATAATTGGGTTGTTTGCTTTCTTATTATTTAATTTTGAGTTCTTTATTCTAGACACAATTCCTTTATGAGATACATGTACTGTACATGTTTTCTCTACTGTATGATTTGTCTTTTTATTCTCTAATAGTGTGTTTTAAACAGCACAAGGTATGAACCCTGTTTATTTATATCACTTCTAATTTATCTCAGTACAGTTACATGGTTTTGAGTGTTCAAGTCTTAATACAACTTTTGTCAAATCTACCCCTAATTATTTCACATTTTTTAATGTTATTATAAATTATACTTTTAATTTAGCTTTCCAGTTGTTCATTTCTAATGCATAAAAATATAATTGATACTTGTATATTTATATGTTATCTTGTAACTTTGCTAAATTCATTTACTGATAGTAGGTTTTTTTGTAGATTCCATTGAACTATCTACATAGATGATGATGGTATCATCTGTGAATAAAGGCAGTTTTACTTCTTTCTTTTCAATCTGATGCCTTTACTTTTTTATTTTATTTTTTTACCTCACTGTGCTAGCTGGAACCTCCTATACAATGTTTGATAGAAATGGTGAGAGTGAACATCCGTTTGTTTTTGGTAGGATTGTTCCTGAAGTTAGGACTAAAGCATTCAATCCTTCTCATTAAATCAGATGTTAGTTGTAACTTTTTTATAGATGAACTTTTTCAGGTTGAGGAATATCCCTTCTATTACCAGTTTTCTGAGAGTTTTTGTTTGTTTGTTTGTTTGCTTGTTTATAAATGGACATTAGATTTTGTTATTGCTCTTTTTTCGTCTATCAAGATCATTATATGATTTTTATTTTTTTTGTGTATTCATGTGATGAATTTAATTGATTTTCCTAAGGCTAACCCCAATTTTATTACTGGTGTAAACCCCACTTTTAATCTTTTTAAGTTTTTTGTTTCCTCTTTGTCTTGTTTGGTATGAGGCAACTGCTGGATTTAAATAATTTTTAAGTGGTAATATTTTCCTCATTTTCAATTTCTGGATGAGTTTTTTGATATAATAGTTCTCCTTATGTGTTTGGTATAATTCACCAGCGAGGCAATCTGAGCCTAAAGTTTTCTTTGTAGGGAAGTTTATAATTATAAAATATATTTTCTTTAATAGAAATCAAGCTACTCAGGTTATTTATTTTTTCTTGGGTAAACTTTGCTAATTCGTGTCTTTCTAGGAATTAATTCTCATAAATTCTCAAATTTAGTGGCATAACACTGTTCTTAATATAACCTTCTAAGTATTTTGATATAACCTTTTCCTGTAATTAATTAACAGTTCCTTTTATCTATTTTCTTTTTGCTCATTAGTCTGCCTAGAAGTGAATCAAGTTTTATTGATCTTAAAGAAACAGATGACTTTAATTATTTTCTCTTTGTTTTCCATTTCTATTTCCATGACTTCTGCTTTGACTTTTATTTTCTTCCACTTATTTTGGGCTTAATTTGCTCGCAATTTTCTAGTTTTTAAGGTGAAATCAAAGGTTGTTAATTTGAGATCTTTCTTCTACTACTATAGATTATTAAGGGAATAAATTTCTGCATAAGTATTGCTTTAGTGACATCCCATTAATTTATGTTGTTTTTATTTGTCATTTAGTTCAAAAACCTTTGGTAATATCTTTGATATCTGTTTTGATCCATGGCTTATTTTAAAGTGTATTATATGGTTTGGATATATTTGGTAATTTTTATATAGCTCTCTGTTATTGATTTTGACTTTATGCCATTTCAAGTCAAGAAAAACCTTTGAATATTTTGAAAGCTTCCAAAATTATTGAGTATTTGTGTTCTATATTTGAAAATGTTTTGTTTGCACTTAGAAATAATATATCATCTATAGTTGTCAAATGGGGTATTTTAAAATGTCAATTATATCATTTTGCTTCATAATGTTTTTTAAGTCTCCTATCTTTGCACATATTTTATGTACATGTTCTACCAATTTTTAATAGTGGGATATTAACATCATCAACAACATTTTGTATTTGTCTACTTTTCTTTTAGTTCTATTAATTTTTTCTTCATGTATTTTAAATCTGTTACAAAGTTCATACATTTTAGGATTTATTTATTATCTTGAGGAAATGAATTTTTATCGTTATGAAATAAAGTTTTGTATCCCTGGAAATAATCTTTGCTCTGAAATCAATTTTATCTGATTTTAACATAGCCACTCTAGCTTCCTTTTGACTATTGGTAGCATGAAATATCTTTTCTTAACATTTTACATTTAATCTATTTGTTTCTTTATATTGAAGTATATTTCTTACAGCAGCATATAATAGGTCTTGTTTTTAACCCAAATTAACAATATACGACTTTTAATTAATATGTTTAGTCCATTTAAATCAATGTGAGCATTGATACGGTCAGATTTAGGTTATCATCTTGCTGTTCTAAAAGATATTTATCCATCTGTTCTATTTTTTTTTTCCTGCCATCTTTTGTATTTTTATGGTTCAGTTTTATCTCCTTTGTTGGCATCTGAGATACAATTGTGTTTGCTATGTTAGTAGCTACTTTAGAATTTACAGTGTATATTTTTAACTTGGCTATTTTCAGGTTGTATTATCCCATTTCACCTATAATATAAATATTTTACAGTATTATAATTCCATTTATCTCTTCCACCTGTTGTGATGTTTTCATATACTTTACTTATTTATATGTTATACCCCACCATAAATTATTACCTTTATACAGGTATTTATTTGAATAGTAAAAAATCACTTATTTACTCATGTATTTACTACTATTTCAAATCCTCTTTATTCTTTTGTGTTGATTTATATTTCTATCTGCTGTCATTTTCTTTCTGCCTGAAAGACTTTTTTTTAACACTTCTTGAAGTGTGAGTTTGATGGTAATGAATTTTTCAGCTTTTGTATGTCTGAAAAACTTTCCATTTTGTCTTCAGTTTTGAAAGATTTTATTGGGCATAGAGTTCATGATTGACATGTTTACTTTTTTATTTTTTTCAGTTCTTTAAAGATGTTTCACTGTAGTCTTTTTGCTTGCATAGCTTTCAAGAAAGATTCCACAGGCATCCTTACCTTTTGGTCTTTTGGACTTACTATGTCTTTTTTTTCTTTTTTCTCTGGGTGCTTTTATAATGTTAATATTTGTCATATGTTTTGGGTACTTTGATTTATTTCACATGGGTGTAGTTTTCTTCATTTTTTTTGTGATCTAAGTTTGCTGCATTTCTTGGATTTGTAGGTTTAAACTTTACATCAAATTGGGAAGAATTTTCATCATTTTTTGTTCAATTTATTTTTCTGTTATTCTCTTTCTCTCCTTTGGGGTCTGGAATTACATATATGTTAGGTCACTAGGGTACTCAATGTTATGCTATTACTCATTAATGATTTATTTTCCCTTTTTTCTAGATTCATTTTCAAAATTTCTAGTGCTATATCTTCAAGTTCACAATTTGTTTTTTTCTTTTAGAGTGTCTAATCTGCCATTAATAGCATCTAGTTTTTTCCTCTTCCAAGAAATTGTAATTTTACTCTATGGATGTTTAATTTGGATATTTTAAACATTTTTCCTTGTCTCTATAAGTTTTGAATATAGGGAATACACTTTCAACAACTGTTTTAATATCCTGTCTGCTAATTTGTAACATCTGGTACATTTCGGGGTCAGTTTCACTTGGTTGATTTTCTTCCTCAGTATTGGAGAAATGTTCCTAATAATTTGCTTCACTGGCAATTGTTTTATTAGATATTGTACCTTGTGGATTTTAACCCTTTTGTTTCCTGATTATTTTCCCCAATGAAGCTTCATGAGTTTTGTTCTGAGATACAGTTAAATTACCTGAAAACGGTTTAATGTTTGTGATTCTTGCTTTAAGTTCTTGAGGGCAGTACCAGAGCTGTGTTTAACCTACTACTAATTACTTTCCATCCTTGAGATAAGACCCAACTACCAGTGCTCTGCTATAGAGTTGAGGGAAGCCCTTCATATTTATCTAGAGGTCTCTATCTGCACATCGCTTTATTCTTCTATACTTTGTTCTGAAAATTATTGTTACCTTCTCCCAGGTTCTCAACTTCATCTCTTCATCTTAGAAAATGTTTCCAGCTTCATATGAGTTTCCTTTTCCTGTACCTGGAAATTCTCTCAAGACTGTAAGTTGGGGAAATCATAGTAATCACCTGTTTCCTTCCCATCTCTCAGTAATCATTCTCCTTCTTTGTCTTGAATTTTTGGTAATTTTCATTGTGAGGGGGAGTCCTGTACTACTTACTCCATATTGGCTGAAAGCAAAAGTCCTTAGTGTATTATTCAGAATTTGATTTTGTCATAAGATTAATAATTATTAGAAATATTGACTATTGACGAAAAACCTGGTATTCCTCTTTGGTAAAATGTACTGAAATACTGACACATTAATATTATTTCATTGTATTGTGGTCCTTAGTTTAAATTTAATCAATATCCTTTTTATACAACTTTGCTAACGTTCTGATTTGCTTTTCACAACTTTGTACCATCTTTGTAAGATAAAAACTTTTGGCCTATAAACTTCAACCAGTTGGAACTATTTTTCTACCAAGCCCAGTGCCACTCATTTATTAGGGAAAAAAAAGGAAATAAACAATAACAACAACAAAAAACACACCAGAACTCTTGCATGATAAACAAGTGATTTTTAAATTTTATTTCTGGCCCTGACACTGTACAAATTCCATGACTGCTGAATTTATTTTCATATGAAAAATAGGTATAAGATTTAAAATGCTATGACTACTAGTATATACTCCTGTACAAAATGGGTTGCTACAAAAACTTTACATAATAGCTAACATGAGTTGGATTATGAAAGAAAATTAGGAAACAAAATGGAGGTATCCCTGACAGAGAATTAAGATACAGATTAGCGTAATTGGAAAACAGTGAATAACTTTATGACTGTGATCTATTTAGAAGAGAGAGAACTAGAACAGTACAATATTTCAGGAATTTAAGAATAAAGGATATAATGGGATTCATATTAACACTGAGGGTTCACCTTGAAGCCCAGCTACTTTCAATATATGAACAGCATCTCAGTCTTGAAACACATACAAGTAATTCCAAAAATGAGAAGAAGAAGGAGGAGGAGGAGGAGGAGGAGGGGAGATGAAGAAGAAGAAGAACAGGAGGAGAAGAAGAAGAAGAAGAAGAAGAATCTTTAAAAAGTTAGAATTTTATATGTACAACTTTTATTTTAAATATATTACATTAAGGATGAAAAATATTATATAATAATACACTTTAAAAAGATATTTTCATATCTTGTTGGTGTGTCAATATAACCACAAGGTGCCTGGGAAATAAGTTTCTACCTCAAGTACTTTTTATTTATTTATTTATTTATTTATTTATTTAGATTTGTACTACAAAAAGGGAAGTACATTAATTCATATTTATTTCATTTAAATAAAATCAATTTTATATAAGAGATATTTCAGGCAAATAGAAATGAAAAAAACTGGGATAGCAATACCTATGTCAGACAAAATAGACATTATAAAAAGACTATAATAAGAGACACAGAGGATATTTCATTATGATAAAGGGATCAATCCAACAAGAGGATATAATCCTTCTAAACATGCATTCATATGCACCCAACATAGAAATATATACATGTATAACAAATATTGATGGACACAAAGATGTAGATCAACAGTAATACAGTCATAATAGAGGACTTTAACACCCCTTTGACACCAATGGATAAATCTCCCAGACAGAATGCAATAAAACTGCAGCCATACATGACACATTAGACTAGATGGATTTAATTGATATTTTTTTAATATTTCACTCCAAAGCAGCAGGATATACATTCTTTTCAAGTGTACATGATGGAACATTTTCCAAGATAGACCCTTTGTTATACCACAAAACAAGTCTCAATTAAATTTAAGACAATTGAAATCATATCAAACATCTTTTATAACCACAGTGGTGTGAAGCTAGAAATCAGTTACACACACACACACACACACACACACACACACGTACACACACAAAGAAAGAAAGAAAGAAAAAGAAAGAAAGAAAGAAAGAAAGAAAGAAAGAAAGAAAGAAAGAAAGAAAAAAAACCTGAAAATCACACAAATACATAGAGTCTAAATAACATGTTACTAAACAATCAAGGGGTTAATGATGAGATCAAGGAAGAAATCAAAAAATACCTTGAAACAATGAAAACGAAAACACAGTGACCCAAAAAATCTATGGTACACAGCAAAAGCAGTCCTCAGAGGGAAATTCAGGCCTACCTCAACAAACAAGGGTAATGCAGATCTACCTCAACAAGCAAGATATAGAGAACCCTAAAGATTCCACCAAAAAACTATTAGAACTGATAAGTGAATTCAGTAAAATAGCAGGCTACAAAGTGAATATTCAGAAATTGGTTGAACTTTTATACACCATTAATGACCTATAGAATAGAGAAATTAAGAAAACATCCCATTTGATCCCGTTTACTCTCATCTACCACCCCTTGCTCCCTTACCCTCTGGTAACCACTAAACTATTGTGTATGTCTATCGGTTTCTGTTTCTTTGTTTGTTTGTCTTGTTCCTTTGTTGCTTTCCGTTTTATATCCCACATATGAGTAAAATCATATGGTTCTTGACTTTTTCTGTCTAACTTATTTCACTTAGCATAATAATCTCAAGACCCATCCATGTTGTCACAAATGACACTATTTCATCTTTTCTTATGGCAGAATAGTATTCCATTGTGTATAAAACCACATGAAACCTATGCAACTTGACTAATCATTGTCACTCCGATAAATTTTAATTAAAAAAAAAAGAAAACACTCCATTTCTAATTGTGTCAAAAAATATATCTAGGAATAAATTACCAAGGAAATGAGAGACCTGTACTTAGAAAATTATAAGACACTGAAGAAATAAATTGAAGAAAATACAAATAAATGGAAGCAGATACATCCTCGTGTATAGAAAGATTAACATTATTAAAATATCCACACTACCCAAAGCAATCTATAGATTCAATACAATCACTATCAAAACACCAATGGCATTTTTCACAGAAGTAGAACAAAAAATCCTAAAATTTATATGGAACCACAAAAGATTCCAGATAGCCACAGCAATCTTGAGAAAGAAGAATAAAATTGGGGCTTTCATGCTACCTGATATCAAAATATGCTACAAGTCTATAGTAATCAAAACAGCATGCTACTGGCATAGAAACAAACACATAGATTAACTGAGCAAAAGAGCCCAGAAATAAACCTATCTGTTCCATTAATCTATGACAAAGGAGGTAAGAATACACAATGGCGTAAAGACAGTGTCTTCAATAAACGGGATTGGGAAAACTGGACAGATATATGCAGAAAGATGAAACTAGACAACCTTGTTACAGCATAAAGAAGAATAAACTCAAAATAGATTAAAGACTTAAATGTAAGATCTGAAACCATGAAACTCCTAGAAGAAAACATTGGCGGTAAACTCTCTGTCATTGCTCCTAATAGTATCTTTTTCCTGATGTATCTTCTTGGATAAGAGAAACAAAAGAAAAAATAAGCAAATGGGACGACATCAAACTAAAAATTTTTGCACAGCAAAAGAAACCATCAAAATAACAGGACAGCCTACTGAATGGGAGAAGATATTCACCAATGATACATCCAATAAGGGGTCAATATCCAAAATTTATAAAGAACTCATACAACACAAAAAATACAGTTAAAAAGGAGGTAGAGGACGTGAACAGACATTTTCTAAAGAAGACACACAGATGGCCAACAGACATGTGAAAATATGCTCAATGTCACTAATCGTCAGAAAAATGCAAAATGAAATCACAATGAGTTATCATCTCACACCTGTCCGAATGACTACCATCAATAAACCGACAACCAGTATTGGCAAGGATGTGGAGAAAAGAGAACCCTTGTGCACTGTTGGTGGGACTGCAAATTGCTTCAGCCACTATGGAAAACATGGAGTTTACCTAAAAAAATTAAAAATAGAACTATCCTATGACCCAAAAATTCCACTCCTGGGTATTTATCTGAAGAAATCCAAAATACTAATTTGGAAAGATACTCGTATATGCACCCCTATGTTCACTGCAGAAATATTTACAATAACCAAGATATAGAAGGGAATTAAGTGCCCATAAATGGATGAATGGATAAAGAAGAGGTGGTGGTTGGATTTAGAGGGTATTGTGCTGTGTGAAATAAGTCAGACAGAGAAACATAAATATCATGTGATTTCACTTGTATATGGAACCTAAGTACAAAACAAATGATCAAACAAACTGCAACAGACTCATACATATAGAGAACAAACTGATGGTTGCCAAGTTAAGGAAGGGTGGGGGGCCTGGGAGAAAAAAGTGAAAAGATTGAAAAGTACAAATTGGTAGTTACACTGTCGCATCCAGCACGACCAGGGTTTGGGGAAGGAAGAAGGGTGGCACAGGATTAAGAAAAGACAGTAGCCATGAACAGATTGCAAGTGCGGAGCCAAGGGGATCAGCCTCAGGGACTGAACTCTGAATCAGGCCAACGTGTAGTTTTTATTGGTAACCTTCCGAAGAGATAAAAGATTGTTAATCTCAAGATCTGTGTGTTCGTAGCCTGCTGGCTGTCTTTCCAAAAGTTCCCATTGTGTTCCAACTTGTACTTTGCCTTCACACACATGCACATCTGCAAGGAATTCATTGAAGGGGAGGGACCGATATAATTCTATCGGGTCTCAGTTTGCTGAGACTTCCCCTCAAAGGAGCTTTTCCGATATCTCTCCATCAGGCCTCAGTTTGCTGAGGCACTCCTTTGTGAAATCCTGGGAAGAGCGTGGGGGAACAAATGGTTTGGCAGCTGTAAGGCAAAAGTTACACGATGGTCATGGGGATGCATTAGTGCAGTACTAGGAATATAGTCAATAATGTTGTAATAACTATGTATAATGTTGTAATAACTATGTATTGTTCTATGTGGGTACTAGTATGATCAGGTGGATAAGTTTGTAAGTTATGGAAATGTCTAACCACTATGCTATATACCTGAAACTAATGTAAAATAATATTTGTCAACTGTAATAAGAAATAAATAAAGGAAGCAGAGAGTATTCACTTCAGTTTTTATTCAAAAAGAACTCAGTGATGTTACATTTTACACATCCATCTTCAATTTTGCATCATTCACTAAACTTATAATTAAGTTTAAATTATCTTTCAACGAAATAAATAATTTTCATATTTTATTTATTTTAAATCTGGCAAACTAACCTAAAGCATCGCATGTTTTAAAATGGTTCTAACACATGTCTTCCACGACTTTGACAGCATAATCACTGGTCTATGCCTTGTTCAATAAGACAGGTCCACTAATCCCATTCTAGGTTGTTGCAGCAATGTCAAATTGCAATAAAAGTTTCTAAATATTTACTTTCAATTTCTGTGTTTAAATTCTTATGGGCAAAAAACAAACAGTTCATGGTCACTGTAGACAATCCTGAATGGCAATTTGTGTACCAGCATTCTAGGAAGAAATAGGTCTTAAAATATTGATCTAGGCCTAGATCTAGATCTATAAATTTTCGGAGAATCACAAGTTTAAAATATTACTCTTCTATGATCAATATAAAAAGATTCTTATGATCTTTATGTGCCTCAAAAATTACACACATATATATATATATATATATATATATATATATATATATATATATATTTGTGTGTGTGTGTGTATATGTATATATGTATACATATATATGTACATATATATCTGTTTATAGAATATTTTAAAATTTTAGCTTGCTTATGTATCTAATCTAGGTTGAATTCACAATAGTACTGTTTGAAATGCTACTTTCTAAGTTTGTCTAAGTTTATTAACTCACTTTGCTAGGGTAAAAATGAAAAAAAAAGTGTTATTATTTGTATCTTTATGTTATCAACCCTCTTCAACAAGGAGGGTGGACAGGAATTAAGGAACAAATAAGTTAAAATCATTAACATCTTATGTTAATTAAATAGAATACATCTAAAGAATGGACTCTGACTTTACCATGTTCAGGTTCCGTTTTATATGGTGAAGGCAATAGATAGGATAGTTAAGATAATTAAATGAGGATTTATGGAGACTTTTTTTTTGTTAATGCTGGTTGCAAGGATGTCAGGAGGTTGGCAGGTATGTGAGGCACACAAGATACCATCAATTATGTAAGATAAGCATGCACTCTTTGTTTATAATGCCCACCCCAATATAACCTTATTCCTTAATCACTAATCAAATAAATCTTCACCCCAATGTTTTATCAGGGCAAAGCACTTTTAGCCCCAATTATGTCCTTGCATGTGGTTTTGTTCATTTACATCCTATTAGTAAGAGGATGAGATTGATGATTTAGTGAGTCAGGCTCCAAAAATATCCCTGACTCACTTCATTTTTAGGTTGCACATATGTAAAAATCTTCAGAAATGTTTGCTCAATTATTGTCTGAATGTACATTATTAAGCAAACTACTTATTTATTGTATTTGATCTTCACTAATAAAACACATATATACTCATTATATATACATACATGCATATCTATATCTATACACACATACATATACACATATAGACACAGTTTAGACATAGACAAAAGTATATAGAAATAGATACAAATCTAATAAATTTGAATAAGTGTTGATATTTGACCTGATAAATTTTCTTACCCTAGTATAATAAGGTATAATTTTGATCGTGATGCATATCAAGATCATTAAGACGCATGCCTCTTTGGTGTAGAAATCATGTATGATGAGTAAGAAAACACAAATAAGTAAATTTTCAAATCTAACTGACACAAATCAATGATCTTATATATCAAGTATACAACTAATTACAAGTCATTAATGAAGCAGGGAGAAAGCAAGTACCACCATCCTTAGCTCTGCACAATACGCTTTGCTACATTTCAATGTATTCTGGCCAAGATTTATGTGTTAGTTCTCTAACTAGTGCATGCATCTACATTACTTTAGAGGACAGGGCTATTTTGATCTTGCAACCTCTGCATTTTATAAACATAGATTTTATGACATTTTCTAGAGAACGATGCTCCATAAATCTGTCCATTTCAAGTTATCATAAGCAATCTTAGACTAGGTATATGCTAATAGAAGCATTCCATAGAAAACCTCTCCTACCAGCAAATATCATCAGTGCGTCTACCAGTACGTCTATCTTGTACAGATTTGTAAACATGCTATGTCATCATCTTTCCCAGAGGCAAGTCCCCAGTAACGGAAAAGAATGGTTTACTGACCACTTGCATAATGATTTCCTTCACATTAAGAAAGAAAAATATGAGCAGAATATATGACTTTTAAAAGATATTCAATGAATGTCAATTAAATATGTTTGGAAGAGATATGAAAATAATTGAATTGAGTAACCGAAAAATTTTTATTTCTGTTGCTCAAATAAAGACTTTATTCATAGACACACACCCCCAGTAAGCCACACAACTTTCGAATCATCTAAGATGAACACATGAGAACTTCAAAGAATGTAATATCAATCTAATGAAGGTTTTTTATGATGCATATGAAGAAATTAAATTACAAATTAATATAAAAAGTTAATATCTTGATTTTGATTGATGAAAGGTGAAATTTAAAAGCGTAGTATTTAATACCACATAATCCTAAAGCAAAAAGACTAGTAGGTAATAATAGTCACATTTGCATGTGTATACTTAATTTGAAATGAATTAAAAAAGAATTTTGTCAAAATACTTGTAACTTTAATGAATAAATACAACAGAGAATATTGAGAAGTAATATAAGGTTATGGTATTACTTCTATACTATTCTTTATACTTAATTTAAATCCTACAGAGAGCTGATAAACTAATCTTATGTAAAATAATCTTCTGTAGAACTCTTTTTCTTAAAATCTGATTAGAAATTCATCTGGTTTAGAATCACCTGAGGTCAAGTAAAAAAATACATATATCTAAAGTAAAAAAAAAAAAAAAGCATATATATAAGTTCCAGCGATATTGAACTATATCTGTTTTGTTAGATTTAGAAAACGTGTATTTTATCAAGCCTCAAATGTGATTTTTTTTTTTTTACATTCTGAAGTATAAGAATTACTGCCATAGACTAATCCTAAATTGGAATATATCATGATACTATAAACTAATAATATAATGTCTCAATTCTGAGAATTGAATGAGGTAATGCATGAATATTGCTTATGGTAGTCCTTGACCATTAGTGGGTACTTAAAAAATGTGTTCTCCTGAAATATAGTGTTCTCAAAAGTATTAAAATTGTTCTGAAAAATATTAGAGATTAAGTACTTTAATTGAAGAGTCAGACATAAACAGTAGATTTTGTCAGTCAAATTAATAGAAAAACCACATAATTCTTTAATTATGGAGATGGGAAAACTTACACTGCAAACCCATTTTTTAAAAATACCTCAAAATGTAGAGCTGGGAGATTAAGTATTATAGAGGGCATTAATAGGAAATGTAATTTTTTTAAGTAAAAATAAATACATTCTGATCCTTGTTAAAGTATTGATTAGCCTGAAACTTTTTAGTAGAATATTTAAGGAAGAGGAAACAGAAGTGGAGAAGGTACACAAAATAAACAAAAGTGATACAGATATAGTTATGTTTTCAAATGACAAAATCTCAGTTCATTAAGACCATATAGCCAATAAAGATGAAAACTCAATGGGCATATAATTTAAGATATACTGGTAAATCAAGGAGTTTCATTACCAGGAAATAATCAGAACTCTGGAAAAAAGAGTTTTGTTTATTTATCTATTTAAGTAGAAACAATTTTAGAACAAATAAAATAGCTTACCAGGGATAAATATATAGAATATATTTTTCCTATATTCAAATATAAAAATATGAAATTTCTTGAATGGACTTTAAATAAATTAGTAATTTACAGAATGTGGGAGGAATTTAAAGATATTTAGTATATGCCTTAAATTCTTAATAGGTTAGCATAACATAGGATACTGTATTATCCATTTGCTTTTTTAACAAAGAAATAGTCAAAATAATATTCTAAAAGTCTTAATTTTATTTAATAGTTGATTAGCTTTCTAATCAAGTAAGAATTTTCCAGTCAAGTGTTGATAAATTTCCACATGATTAGGGCTCTAGACGGTCTGGTCTTAGTGTTCCCCTCAATTGGACTAAAAGTTACACAGGTTTCTTCCAGGCCTCTGACCTCCCTCTCCTTAGAGTATTTACTTTAGAGAACTTGCAAATGTAAACTCTATCTTCGCCCCATTGAGATGTAAATATCCCCGTCACTTGCCAGTTTTACAACTCCTGTATTTCTCAAAGACACGGGACCCATCACTTTGAAATATAATGAACAAAAAGACAGAACCTCTAACTCCCAGTCAATGTGGGAGGGTAAAACCTTAATTCAATAAAGGTCAATTTGCAAATACAGATTTCCTAACTGAATTGACCAACATCTCCCAATGTCATCTGCTACTTCCCAGTAGCTTACCACAGTACTTAAAAACTCTCCCACTTCTGTTTTAACAGAATTAAATTCAATCTTTCTCTCCTATTGCATTGGATAAATAAATTGACATTGAATATTAGCATAACAATTAGGTATGTTGCTTGTTTGGCATCAAGTACACAGAGTATAAGGTAACAAGCTATCTAACTCTAAAGACATTCTATAATAATAAAAAACGGTTCTCTAAAAAAAACAAAAAGAGGAATACGGCCAGTGTCATTTAAATATTGCCTATTTTTACAAGAGTTTGTATTAAACTATATGCTGTCAGATGAGTAAAATTATCTTATTTATCTGAAATGCTCATTACTTAAAAGTTAGCAGTGTGTTAATTTCATATGTCAGTAGGAGTAATCTAACATGGACTCAATGACTATTTTTATCATTTATAATAAAGGCATATAATCTTAAATTCAGTGTTATTAGTATCAGAGGACAGCAAAATTACTTTAGACAGAGGAAAGAAAAAATAAAAGATTTGCAGCTCCATACTTGATTATTTACCCTTGGAAAACTTGGGAGTGTTCTAAAATCTGTAATGTAGCGCATATCCTTCTCTGATACCCAAAGCTATTAGATAAAATGATTAAGTCCCCATCAATCACTCCATGTGGAAGCAATAACAATGCCAGTGGAACAGAGCATTGTTACAAGATTAGTGCCTCCTGCTTTGAGAGTAAACATCTCAGCCTTACCTCATTTATTTTTCATAACTTCTCTGCCTTTGACTCAGCATTTAGGAAACAATAGGAGATTATTTTCTGACAGTGTTCAATGTCATTTAAGTATTATATTTAGAAGTCAAAAAAGTGCATAATAATTGTGAGTCATACTTAAGATTCTAAAATACTGAAGTATGTGAAGAGCTTAACTAGAAGCAATTTGAGCAATTATGAAATGGATTTTGATTAATCACTGTTATTTATGCATTTGAAAATTACTCTTAAATCCACAGAAGTCCTCTTCATCAAAAAATATGTTCAGATTTAGTTTACTCCCTAGTGTCAGCCCCTGAGGACTATCTAACAATATCCATGTCATCTTATCTATTTTAACACGGGGCCATGAAGCTACAGGCAATATACAAGGAGGTAAACAGTGACACAAATATCACTTAAGATTTTCAAAAGGTGAATCTGCTGGTAAATGTTCTTGAACACTCTATCATGTCAGGACTGCTCAAAGGACAGAAACTTCCCAAAGTACTTCTAGCAGAAAATGATTGAACCCAGGGACTAGGGTGCTTATCCAATCTTTAGCAGGGATCAGAGAGAGCAAGCTAGGACATTAGGCCTTTGGCTTTTAGATTACACCACACCATGACTGCGATTGTCCAAAGATCAGGAAAAGGTCAGGGATGCACATGCCGCACTCATGAAACTGGTGACTGGGAAGTCAGAAGTGTGGGCCAATCTGGTCACCACTCACGTCTCCCAGAGCATTTGTTTTCCTGCAGCATCTGAAAGACGCTATCAGATACTGCAATATCTACTTTGCATACAAATACACCAAACTGGCAAATCTTACTTCACATGTATTATCCTAGCTACAAATTCATCTGGAATGCTTTTTAATTATTGTCTTTGAATAGTAGGAGAGTGGAACAAAGCTGAGGGAATTCAAGTACCTTTCACAAAGACCTACTATAGCATACAGAAAGCTTTACTGCTGTCTGTAGTAGAGATGCAGGAGTAGAGAAAATGAGCATTTCACTCCAGTGTTTTCTTTCCTCAGGATGACTCCCCACAAACACACATACTCATCAGGAACTCTTTGCTCCCTTTCCATTTCTTCCACAGAATCAGAAGCTTTTCAAATTAGGGCAATAGTATCAAAACTAATAAACTTCTGAACTCTTGCTGAAAAAACACAGGATTCAAAATTTTAAAAATTATGTTTCATCGTAACATTGTATGAAATTTCTGTTTGACCTAGACAGGTAACTCCATCTATTTAGGCCTAAAATAACTCATGATTCAACTCATATTACTGTCACCTATTAGGTTCTGCCAAGACCTGGAAGAATGTTGGACAGGTTAAAATATCCATTAAGAGTCTCCATTCTGAAGAAATTACTATCATGATGGTAACGTGGTCACGGGGATATGTAATTAATGATTATATTAATAGAAATACAAGCTGGTAAGGATGACAAATTCAGGCTGAAATTTTGGGAAGGTTTTACAGTGGGGGTTATTTTTTGTAAAAGGTCAAAAAGACATTTGAGAAAGAACTAACTACATAGACAGGTGAGCAGACCAGTAAAAAGTATGTAACAGCAGGAAAAATTCCTTCTCTCTCTGAACAATTGCCTCCTATTCCCTAAGCATTGAATATGGAAAATTTTTACTCATTCTCTAACTCTCGTGATAAGAAAATTTCTACATTGACACTTTCCCTGATGTCCAAAAGTAGTTTGTGTTCCCATGTTAACATTTTTGAGACAACACATTCTTCCTTTTTTCAAACACTCTCATGTATATGTATGTTTTAGTGTCTGATTTATTTATTAGACCATAAACTCTTTAAAGGCATGATGGGATTTACATTTACTGGATCCCCAGACCTCAATCATCAGGGTTTGCTTCATTCTCTCCACTTACGATATAATTGTTAATTAAATATATGCATGGGTAAATGAGTTTTTTTGTTTGTTTGTTTGTTTGTTGTTGTTTATTTTTTGTTTGTTTTTTTTTGTTTTTTCTGGATGGCAAGAGACTAAGGTACAGAATGGTCCATGATAGCAAGAGATAGAAAAGGAAAGGTAGGTTGCATAAATGTTATGCCTTGTGAAATAAGTTGAGGACTTTAGACTTTATTTAGTAGGCAAAGGAGGACTTGCAAGATTGTTAGGAAGTAATTCTATTATATATATATATATATATATATATATATATATATATATATATATATATATATATATATATATATATGGCTGGCTGGTGAGAAAAATATATCAATTTATTAACTTCTTTGTATGTTCAAATTGAGGGAAATGGCATTTATGGATTGTTGGCAGTTTCAGCATCTGGAGGAAGATAATACATTACTTCTGGAAGAGGATTCCTGGGTTTTGGAAAAATGGGCCTTTTTTTTAGACTAATTTAAAGCAAGTGCCTGCTTGTTATTCTTGGAGGAAAGTGAGATGTCACTATAAATCTGAATTCAGAAATTGAAGACTGAGAGATATTAACGTGCATTGTTAAGAAACATATATTGTCTTTAGCCAATCTGTGCCCTTGAAGAATTAGACATGTGTTTTTCATAACAATGCATTAGGCCAGGTATTATTTAAAATAATTGATGTGAATGACTCTAAGATGTAAAAAATCTAGACTTTGGGCAGTGGCACTATCAATTCTATTTTTCTCTCAAACACTGCATGGATGTGTGATATGTCCTCTGGAGAACACGAGTTTCCTCACTTGAGGACCTTCTGCTGTAGAATGTGAACACTTTATCTAAGAAAGAGAGGATGCTCTTGCTTTGAGGTCCAAATAATTTAGAAGCTTGGACTTTGAAAGTAAAGATATGGAAATTTATATTGGCCTCCTGTCATATAGGAATCTAACTGGACTTATAAAGGAGCCCTGAGGTTCACTTATTAGGACTTGTTAATTGCAGGGGGCCCTGAATACAGCATTAGCGGCGATTCATTAATAACTACAGTCTTGACCTTTGCTGACCTTTGGAAAATTAAGGGAGTGGTTTGTGTCCACACTTGGACTAGATACAAAACCCAATAACTGGATGAGATGATTTGAAGTTTCATTAAAAACAGTAAAGATGCACAGTGGTCAGTACTGAGAGTGCTTTAAGTTTGGGTCTGCAAATAATGGAAGCATGCCAGAGAACTACTAAAAATTAATTGTGAGAGGATGGGAACCTTTGAAGAAGAAATACATCTTCTGCCAATAAAAATATGTAGGCACAGGTCTTTATGGTTTGATCAGGCTTATCGCCAACCTCTTCTCACTGATTGCTTATATTTAAACTCTACTAATAAATGTGTATAGCTGTACTTCTAATAATCTATCTGCATAGTTGCAGATATTTGAGAGTCAGGAATGGTGGGAGTTCTAATCTGGCGACTTGTCAGTTATAGAATTCATTCTTCCACTCAAGATATAAGCACTGCCAATAGAACAAAGGATTAGAAAGAGATTTGTATTATTTCAACAATCCTCCTTTCCAACGGAATGTAGAAAATCAACATGAACACACATGAATAAATAATACAATTTAATGTGGTGGTAAATTCTATGAAAGAGAATGAAACAGGGTAAGGGTCATAACATGGAAAGAAGTCTTCATAGTCAAAATTCAGGAGCACTCTTCTCTGAGAAAGAGCCGTAATAAGAACTTTGGATTATATTTTAAGTGTGATGAGAGAGTTTCAAATAGATTTGAGCAGTAGAGTGAAGTGAGGTATATTAAAAATCCATTCAGGATGCTGTGTGATGAATAAATAGATTGTAGAACACATGTGGAAATGGAGAATCAGTTTGGACACTATGGCAGTAGCTCAGCGTAGAATTCTTGTGAACTCAGATAGGATGGTACCTGCATTGGTGGTAGAAAATTGGAGAATTTTAGAATTATTTTGAAATTAGAACCTGTATTCATACCATACACATTTTGAGCCAAAGAGGTTGAATTCATAAATTATTGTTCTTCCTTTTCTAACCATAGCAATTAGATAGCAATCAATTCATACATCTTTATTAAATCCCTGTAATAATTTTGGGAGACATTCCTTTTAGCTTTTACTATTTTTTCTTTGTATTCTTTGCAAGCTATTCTTCTTTATTTATTGAATGCCTGTGTTTCTTATATAGGTTGGTGAAAAGTAATTGCTGTTGAAAAGGTTAAAAAATTGCAAAAAAACGCAATTCCTTTTGCACCAACCTAATAGTTAATTTTTTGAGCCCATATCCTCTTTTTAACTGGAAATAATCTTCTATAGACTGATAAATTCTACAATGACTGAAGTTCCTACAACTTCTAAAATCTGTTTCTTTTTCACATTTCATATGTTTACATCCAAATATCTATTAGTGTTTTGCATTTTACGTAGCCAATTTCTATTTGCCATTCCAGTGTGGTTCCCGTTCTTTCCCATCATACATGTGACCTAGATAGCTGGACTGTATGGACTCAAACACTCTGGGTTCCTTTGCCCACTGACTTTCTGATATGTTAAAGAAATGGGAGGCATTGTGAGAAATCAAAGAAGGTAGGAGAGAGAGATCCGGGTATCATTTCTACAGACATGTCAGGGTATTTATTTCTCCCTTCTGTGAAGAGGTTTGCCAGTAGCTGGGTTCATGAAGGTCATGGCTTCTGTGAAGCAGGCTCCCTTCTGAGACTGTATCACCAAGTGAAGTGTCCATCCACTTGTACTTTTGGTCTCTGAGATGATAATGACTTCCTTTGCTTCTTAATCCTTGGGTGCTTTACCTTCCCTGTTACTTCTATTAATCTTGCCTATAACTTTGTTAATAATCTCTTAATTAAATATTTTAATTATTCCTTAGAGAAGGTATCAGCATTTTATTTTCTGTAAAGGGCCAGATAATAATTATCTGAGGCTTTGCAAACCAAACGTCAAAAAATGGTGTGTGTACTTTTATGTCAAAAAGATTCCATATTTTTGACAATGTTCAAACCATAATAGTAATTGAGTACAATTTAAAAAATAATTGTGTACTAATGAGAAATGAAAAATTATTTTTTGTTTGTTTTTGGGGGAAGTAGGAGTGGATAACATATTGCTTAATTGAATTTTATAGTTAGTATTCTCAATCATCAAATTAAATGGAAATGTTCATCTATAAAAATGATTCTTAACTCATGGTTCCTAAAAAATAGACAGCAGGCCTGAATTGGTCTGTAGGCCATAGTTTGCTGACTCCTTCCTTCGAGTGTGTCATAGGTTATTGCTTGGGGCCAGAGTAATGAACATCAGGATGTCCAACAGACACGTCAACCTGTTCCTCCTTTCTAGTCCTTTTCTTGATCATCAGTAACATCATTCACATAGTTGTTCCAGCCAAAATGTTTTGTTCACATATTCTCCATTCTCGGTGGCCAGTATATTTCATTTAAAATACATATCTAATTATCCCCCTACTTCACTCTCTTTAATTTTTCCTCTGCACACAATCTTCAGAAAAAAAGATTCTTTGTTACCCAACTGTTGTCTCTCCAGCCTACACCCTCTTTGCTCTCCAAGGTGCACACTGCTCTAGTTATATTGATTCATTTGCAGTTCTTTGATGTGACCACCATCATTACCATACTTCTGAATCATCATGTTGACCTTTTTCTCCTTCCCTTCCTGGCTAATGTTTCATGAAGGTTTTTCTCACTTCTTTCACAGGCAAAAGAAGATAACTTTAAAAATAAAAATCTCTTTATACCTGTGAATACCTCCATCATAGCATCACAGGACTGTATTGCAAGTGGAGACTTATATGTAATAATATCCTCTTGTTAGACTGTAAGTTCCCCAACAAATAGGGTAATTCTAGACACATAGTAGGATCTTAATGCATGCTCATAGAATTAATAAGTGAATGAATAGAATAAATTAATGATTTACTAGACTAGATCTCAATAATCCATCAAGGTGTAATTGGAGGAAAAAAATCACAAAATGTTCATACTTTATCTCAAAATTCAGTCTACAATATAATATAGATTGTCTGATTTCTTACAAATCCAGAAAGAAATATTGCTTGCACAAAAAAAAGTGACACAGTCAGGCTAAGGCACTTTCTCAGAGTCCATATCTTCAGCAGTTTAAAAGTGAGAAGGGGTTGGTCAGACACATACGTTTGGAATATTTCCTTCTATATAAGTTACCTTGATCCTAAATATTTTTTGTAGATCATTAAGCACAACATAATGGTTCAGAGCCAGTCCTGAGGGATGATCCCATCCCATTGATCCTTATCTGCTCTGTGACATTGGACAAATTTCTCATTCTTTCACTGTCCTCTGTTCTTTTAACTATGGAATGGTAATAAAAAATAGAACTTGCTTAACAGGATACGACCTTTAGCACTTTAACTGGCACAAATTAAGCCCAAAATATATTAATTTTTTTGTTATAATGATTGTACTCGTATTGTTGGTATTAATATCACCAACTACTTATTGAGTGAGAGAAAATATGGCAACCTCTGTACATATAAACTAACATAACACTCACCCCCAATGTGTTAGAATTTAAATCTATATAAATAAATAAGAGCACACTAGAGTGTGAGCTATAATGTAAGCAAATAAAAGAGGGCACAACCGGAAACATTTCAATGTGCATTAGAATTTTGAAGTGGATCTTGAAGGAAGAATATGAGTTCTGATGGCAACAAACAATATTTCAGGCAACTGCATATGTGCCCACCCACCACATTCTGTACTGGGTGACTTTCTAAATCTGTCCTTCCCCTTGGCCTCTACTACTAGATCCAGCCTCATCCTCTCCCTCTCCTAACCAGCTGCCACACCTCCACACACCCTAACTCCAGCAGCGGCCAGGAAGATCTTATTTGAGAGGCGGGCCTGGCCGTGTTGCAGTCTGCTTAGAAGATGTCCATAGTTCCCTGTCTCCAGCACATCTACAAACACATGGTAAGAAAAATAAATAAATAAATAAATAAAAAGTTAAGAAATAAAAAAATAGTGTAAGGCTAGCGTACAAAAGTAACTGTCCACTTGAACATCAAGTGAGGTTCATTTTTTTTCAGAAAGCTCTTCTTACTGCCAGACTGGTTTAGGCCACCAAGCACTACCTTATATTTCCCTTTACTGTCAAGACTTTCATACCGTATTGCAATTACTAATGATCTCAAGAGCGGGAACTGGGTTACTTTCAGTTCTATATTCCCCAAACCCAGCACTTACTAGGTGATCAATAAATATTTAAATTGGTGCCAGGCAGCTCAAATGGGAAGGTTTGGTAAAAGACCTAGTCAGAGCTAATAATACTCAGATAAAGTGAAGGGTCTTAATATGTAACTCATTTTTGAAGCAAAATCCAGCAGAATTTATTATACTGTGTAAATTAGAACAAAAAGGAATATTAAATGACAATTTTAATGCAGGAGTTAAAACAAGACTACAAGGGCATGGAGGTAATAATGGGCCTAGAAGCAAGACAATTTTTTGTTGTTGTTTTTGTCAATCTGAAAATGACTATGGGTGACTATATGCCAAGAAGTTAGTCAGGAGATGGGAAAGTAATCAAGTTTGGATGTTATCTACTTAACAGAATAAATTATATTAAAAGTCAAGATATTTCCTAGAAAGGGTATCATTGAGAATTAAAGAAGAGGTTGGATGCTCTGAGGATACCGATATCTAAAGAATGGGTGGCAGAAAGACTGTGGGGAAGGGGCTAAATTTCTTGAAAATCTTTTTATTCTAGTGATACTAAAGTAATTAGGTTATATGATCTGATTTTATCAACATTCTAAATATTACTGTAAAGATGATGAAATTGAAATTTAGAAAGGTTAAGTAAGCCATCCTGCCATCCTGCCCATGGGTGTCTCCTGCTGTAAAATGAAGTTGTATCAGATACTCTCTAGGGACACTTTATAACAATTCTATAATTGCAGGTAACAAATCTCTTACTTATAGTGCTCCGATAAAACATTCCAAAATATTTGTATATATTTATCCTCACAGCAAGTCTATAAGAAAATTATCATTGTTCCCATTTAAAATTTGCCAACACATAGGTATAAAGATATTTGGTGATTTCACCAAGTTGACATAGGCAAGAGCTAGCGGAGCGGGGATTGACACCCAAGCAATGCAAATACAGAGCTTGTGAAGCTAGAGTGCCTACTTTGGCAACACTTACTGGAGTATTTTTTGAACTCTTCATCTTGAGCATACAAATACAGTAGGGAGTAAGTCTTGAAAGAGGAAATCTGTAGGACTTTGAAAAAGTAGAAGAAAATGACAGCTGGAAATTGAAATGTGACTGCAGAAGTCAGTGAGTCCTGTAGAAGTACCTAGCTTTGCTGACCTTGAAGGGAGACTGTCAATAGACTGTCATGCTCTCAGATTATATTTTCTATATATATTAACAATTCAAAAGCTGTATTTTGTATTGTGTGTTTATGTTCTTCATAAATATTTTGAAATTGCTTAAATAATTCAATCTGCAATAATGTAGAAAAATGTTGGCATATAGAATCATTAAAGAGGTTCTGACTATTATTGATAATATAGATGTTTTTATGAAGCTAAAAGGGGGATGAGAAAAGTGGTCTTTAGAGTGGATAACCATGTGTGCATTATGTAACGTACATTATGTAACGGATAAAAAGATTTTCACTTTTAGCAATCGCTATTAGTGTGAAAACTCTGCTATATATGTGCAAATATTTCATTCAAGTGTTTCATACCCATGATGATCTAAATATGGTTTTTTTTGGACCAAAAAAAATTATAGTTTATCACATGTAGTGATTTATCAGTGTACCAAAGTTTGAAGATTATAATTTTTATAATTTAATTATGAAATATCTGAAACATGACATATAGACAGCAGTACAACAGAAAATGATGACTTTATGCTTTGAATCACACTAGATAAATCACTAAGAAATGGTTCAGAAAAATATATAGTAGTTAAAAAGATCCTATAAATTTTCCTTCCTGATATATGAAAAAATGTTATACCTTATTTGTCAAATTTCCCAGGAGAATTTTTACATAGGAAAAAATATTTCTACCTCATTGAAACCTGAGAATACGACATATAAGTTGAAAATATCAAGTACTGTGGAGTAGTGTGCACATTTAGGAAATAGGTATTTATGTGTCAACATTTTCCGTATTATTATAAGATTGGATGCATTAGATGGAAGACGGCAATCCAGGCATTTGGAACTGACTAAACTATTTTCTCTTAGAAGCAACATTGGATATGGAAGAAATTAATACAATATTGTTACAATATCATCAATTAAATGTTTACTTTTAGATAATGTCTTATATGTGAGATATAAATAAATAAATATGAGAAATGTATATCCTCTATACTCTAAGCTTTTCTAGTGGGGAAGAGAGACGTGGAAGCATGAGTAAAGAATTCCAAAACTCTATTGAAAGGAAGGATTAAAGAGTTTAACTGGGGGGAGGGTTGTAGAGTGTGTGTTAGTTTTCTATTGCAGCATAACAATTTACCACAAAGTTAGCAGTTTAAACAATAACCATTTATTTATATCACAATTCTGTATGCTAAAGTCTGGGTGGGGTTGTCTAGTTTCTCTGTTAGGGTCTAAAGACCAAAATCAAGGTGTTGGCCTCGATGGGCTCTTATTCAGAGGCCCTGGGGAGGAATTTATTTCCAAATGCAGTCATGCTGTTGGAAGAACTTTTCCTTGCAATTGCAGACCTGAGATCTGTATTTCCTTGCTGGCTGTCAGCTAGGGACCTTGCCCACAAAATATAAGCTGCCCATATTCCTTGGCATGTGGCCTCCTCCACCTTTACGTCTAGAAAGAGTGGGTCAAATCCTTCTAACTCCCTCTCCTCTGTACTAACTGGAGAAAACTCTATGCTTTTAAAGGGTCTTATGTGATTAGATTGGTCCCACTTAGATAATATCCTTAAGTTAAAGTCCACTACACTTATAAAACCATGTTATCAAAAGAGTGATATCTCATCCTATTCACAGGTATCTGTGCTTATTCACCTCTTTGCTTTTTTGTTTTTTGTGTTTTCTCCTCCCCCCTCCTAAGAATTCTGTCAACCAAAGAATCTTTTGGAAGAATCCTCAAATGCTGTAGTATATTAGTTGACCAAAGACGGAAGAGAGGCCTTCAGTAAGTCAACGTGTGTGAGAGTATTTCAGGTTGAGGAAAAAGCTCATAGAAATGTCTAGATCTGAGAATATACAAGGAGTATATGAAAAATTATAAGTATTATAATGTGACATAGAACATAATACGTATTGTAGCAAGAAAGAGGGTTATGCGATGAAATGTTGCAAGAGATCAGATTTTTGAATGCTTCTATGAATTTGCAAAAACTTGTTCACTATTTGGTGTAAAAGAAGATAAAATATGTCAATATTCTCAGGTAGTAACTGGAGTAACTGAATGAATGGATAAATTTCCCTCAATGGATAACATTAGTATTTATCTTTTTTTTTCTTGAATTAAACCCTGCCCAAGTTTTGATATTAGCAAATAAGTACAAAATGCCACATGCAGCTATTAGAAAACTAGGAGGAAAAGCTTTCAATAACATTAATTCACATTCAGTAACAGTGAAAAAAAGTATGATACTTCAAAAATCTGTGTCAAAACAATTTCATTGCACATAACATCACTTCCTTTAATTCAAGTTCTTTGAATAATTTAATTTATTTGTAGCCTAGGTATATTTGGTATAGCTTTGTATAATATATATGTGTGTGTAAATTTAACACAATTATTAATGAATAGCATTATCATATGTTTATTTCCCAAAAAATCAGCAAAACACTCTCCTAAACACAGAAAGGAATGTTACTTGCATATATTAATATCACACTTCTCTATATTTTTATCATCCACAGTTTTGATGACTACTTACTTAAGAAAGTCATTTCTGTGTATCGATATGACATGCAAGTTCCAATGTTTTAGGCATGGGGAGTGAGGTTGTGCCCTATGAGAGTGGTTAGAACGTCCAGGTAATAGGAGAAAACATCAAGTTAATTGACACAAGCACAGAGGTACTCTTAAATCTCATTAAAGACAATGTAAGAATATTTGGCTAATGAGTAAGTTAGCTTATAAACAGCCTGTATAAATGAATAGTTAGCTCTACGCTGTTTTTCACTAATCCTCCTGGCTATTCAAAAGAGAAGTAAAACTAAATTTTTGTAGATTTATAAATTAAGGAGAAGAAAACCCACTTTAATTCATATCCCAATATTTCACTTGCCTACTTTGCTAAATAAGTACTAGAATGGAAGTAAAATGGATAAGACTGATGTAGCTAGAAAGGGTGAAAGAAAGTAGCAACAAGGATGCCTTCAAACGCCTACTCTCTTCCCATCTCCAACTGTCTCTTTAAATCTCTGTCTGTCCCTCTCTCTCTCTCAGTATATAAACACACGTGTACACTGACATCCAGAAGTAGACCCAAGTTTACTTGTCAGACCTAAAGTTTTCCAATTTGGTATGTCCCAGGCTGTCAAATTACAAAATGAGGTAGGAGACCTGGGAAGAGGCCTATGCAAGTGGAGCTTTATAAGCTTCATGGAAATCTGCTTTTAGTTACAAATGGAGTGTCGTGTTTTCTTCTTGCTCTGTTTTTCTACTCTTTCCATCATGTATTGATGTGATTTTATTATTCATTGTATAATTGCTTCTATGTCTAACTTTAATGTCTCGCTTTATTATTTTAATATCTCCGTCTCCTGAAAAGCTTTTATATTTTGCATTTTTTAATGAAAAATTTGGGAATCATAATAAAATGATCATTTTGTGTTTCCTAATTCATGGGTTTTTTAAAATTTTTTAATATAAATGGTCTAGTATTGTTTTTTTCAGTCTTTAACACATTTGTTTCCAAACATTCTGATTAATGTAATTTCTTATTAATACCAGTATGTAAGAAGGATGAAAGTTTTTAAAAATAATTTTGTATACCTGAGACTAATAGACCAATGTATCATTTAATCTTTTCTCAACAGAATATTTTCATAGTTCATTAAAGCCAGTCATTATTATTGTGGAAATAATTCAAACCAGATTCTAATAAAGGCATTTGTTTCCTTAATACTTTCTTAGAAACTGTAAAAAATAGTGTGTTTTAGTTGTTTGAATTCACTGACTAATTGCTCAGTTCATTTTTATTAGTCCTTATATATTAAAAACCATGTAATAATGCAAATCATTTAAAATAAATAACATTATTAGTAACGAAGACTTGGTGTTGAAATAAATCTTCACTGGGACTATAAGCACATAAATTCTATAATAGCTGTATGTTCTACATTTCAAAATAAATAATTTACAATTTCTCTTTTACTTTGGACATAATTATAAGGGAATTAATTTTCCAAATATACTCTGACCATTTGATACAACGTTTTGAATTGCTGCAGTTCCAGTTTTGAAGCTTATTTGATTTATAATAGTATTTTGATAATGTTGACTGTTGAACTTGGATACGTGAAAGATTTTACCTTTTCTCAAAAGATATTTTAAACCAGACAATTCAATTGCTTCAGGAATTGATTTATAGATAACTAACCTAAGCCATATTTCTGTTTGAGTCATGTTTTATATAAATTAGGTGCTTTGCAAATATGAAAATTAGGTTTAACATTTTGTATCTGATAACCTCAGCTGAACTTACTTTAGATCTGTTTTTGTTACACCTCTACCACATACTTATGTCCGTATTTTTATTATTGTTGAAAATGTTTTATTTTATTCCATAAATATACTTTTTATAGGTTCCATGCCATTTTTTTCTCAACCTACTTTTCAACTTGCTAATAAATGTGTATTATTCATCTCATTGCTCCTTCTGAGTAGTGTAAAATCGGACTCTATGAGAACTGTCATCAAGGAACACATTTTATATGTTTCTGAGTATAACTTGGTAATATAAAAGTGTGGGGTTTTTTTTGTTTGTTTTGTTTTGGGTTTTTTTTTTTACTCTGAGTGGATGAGTTTAAAATTTTATGAGAGCATAGCTGTGAGCCTTTCACTTACTAGGTTCTTATATACCCAGAGAGAAAACTAAGGAAGATTTTACATTTTCTTTTAAAATCTTAAGCATTAGGTGAATTCTTGGGGTTAATATCAGTTTACCTGTTGCATAAAAAGAACAATGCATTACTGTGCAGGTCATTTTGCCAGTGTCACTTACTATTGTTGTGCAAAAATTGATCTTTTGGCCTCGTCTCCTAGACTCAAGATTTCAGGTGATATATTTCATTCTTACATAAGAAGTATAAGAGAAAGGTGGGATTTAATTCACTTCATTTCAGGCGCTTTATTAGAAATTTGTCAGATCTACTTTAAATGACACCTACTGCTAATCTCTTTGTCTTTCACTCCTAACTTCCTAAAGAAACACCCATAACAAACTAGAAAAAGATAGACACCACCAGCCCCACTACAAATAAAACTGAAGATCTCCTTATTGCCAGAATCTGAGAGGCATTTTCAATATTTCTAAGACCTTTGAAGTGATATTGAGAATCACAATTAATGCCTCAAAGCTGTTTTCTAAAACTGAGCAAAATCTCTGGAGAGAAAAGAAATCCAGAAGATAAATCAGAAGATAAATCATCCTTTTTCCATTTCAGTGTCTTACCAGTTGTTCTTCTAAAATGAATATTGCTGCTCAAGGCTGCCTGAGCGTGATTTCCTCTGTCCTAAAATTACTTTTTGATTGTTATTAGAGACTCTAATTCAGAGAATCAAATGCCCAAAATAGAGGGACATCGGTATTGGTGCTAAAACTTCACCTTACACACATACCGCGTGATGCAATTTTTGCTGTCCCTCAGTCATCATATGCAATAATACTAGACACTCTACACACTGTTTGGCATTATATATAAATTATCTTATTCTATATCCAGTCTTTTGAGGGAGTCATTCTTATTTCCCTATTTTAAAGAAGAGTCAATGAAGGGTTAAAGAATGCAAGCAAATTTACTAAGTTTACATAGTTAGTAAATGACAACACCACACATTAGAGCAATGTATGAATGACTAGTGAAGCCATCATGTTGATGACTAGTTTGAAATAGCTTATGATTTTTAAGAATTCATAAGGAGAAAACATGAAAAGATGTTTTCCCAAAAGAGAAGTTTACATTAATGTGATTGTTATGTATGTATATATATGTATATATAAACAAAGGAAAAACTGTATTAAAATTATAATACTCAATATACACCAATAACTAAAGATGAAAACAAGTCACATTTGACTTCTGCAATTACAAGAAGTGGTCAAAGTGGTTACCATCAGTGTAATTTTAATACAGTTTTTTTCCTTTCTTAAAGTGCGTATACATTTTTTTGGCACCCTCTGTATATGTGTGTGTGTGTGTGTGTGTGTGTGTGTGTGTGGAGAGAGAGAGAGAGAGAGTGACAGAGAGAGAGAGAGAGAAATCAAGCTCAGCTACACAAGTTAAATGATACTTTCTTAGTGAAATTACATTTCATCTGTAATTTCTGGTTTTCTAGGTGGTTTTTTTTAGCAGAATATTCTCCTACAGGATACTTCAACTACCATATTCTAATTGCGTTTTTTTTAATCAATTTTGGTTTTGTTGTCCCTTTATTCTGCTTACCTTGGGTGTACCTCACTTATGATATAGTTTCTTGAGTGGAATCCTTAGGTCTTTGACTTTTAGTCATTTTATATTATTTCATAATATATATATTTTTAAATGAATTTCTATAGGGTAGGAGGAGACCACACCCTGTTTCCTATGGCCTGTCTTGTCCTGTTACTGCCCTGGCAGCTTAGCAATGTGTTCACTCAGCAGGCTGAGCAGTTCAGAGAATTTTCAGCAGAAACAGGCAGTATGCGAATTCCTCATTTTGACTGACTTGTGATTCCCTGGTGCTCTTCTTGTCATTAAGATAACCTCCCACTCAGCCAATTTCTGGCCCCATCATTACAAGTTTTCATTGTTACATGATAAGTTAGGCACAATTGTCTACCTCCTAAATTCACTGCAGTTATGTAAAATGTGACCTGGGTGGGGCCTTCTTGGAGCACTTTGTGTTTGCACTCAGCTCCTTCTGGATTTTCTCTCTACCAACAGCAATAATGGAGTGAAAAAATTCCTATAATTATCACTCTAATTGTATCTCACAGATTTTGATATGTGATATTCCTATTGCTTTGTCATTTCTAAATTTCATAAGTTGCTTTATGATTTCCTCTATAACACATAATTTGTTTATAATTATATCTTCATTTATAAATATATAGAGTATCTCCCTATACATTTTCATTTTTACAATTTAAATTAATTTCATTTTGTTTAATCAATTTATATTTATCTTATTATTCTTGTGTTTTGAGTTATTTCTAATGTTATCATGTGTTTTCTAAGCATCATATTTTTATCTCTGCTTTTCCCAGTTTCTGCTTTCCTGAGTTCCTGATTTACTTGTATTTGTTTAATTTTTGTTCATTTTTAATGATTCTTTAATTGTACCTTTTAAAGTTTAGAAAAGCTTATGTGGAATGGGAGTAATACTCTTGATCATTAAATGATACATTATTGAAGAGAATATTAAATAAACAGGCATATGATGGTTTTTGCACATAGCAAAAACAGTATGCAAAATATGACTAAATTTGGAAGAAAATGTTTGACATCTCACAAGCTAAAATCAACTAACAAAAAATCTGGGGGTGGAAATGTCTTCTGTGTGGATAGATTTCTTGTTCTTTTTTGGTTTACTCTATTTTAACTGTGTGGTTTTCTAAGTTTAACCATTTTTCTGAACAATTACCATGGTAATTATTTTAAATAAGATCTATTTAAACAATAATCAAATATGTTGTGAATTAAAGATTAATCAATTGAAACCTTCATAGCACAATATATTGAGGGAAAAATACAACAGAATAATAATTAAGTTTGAGTGGGAGTGTTTTATTTTGATTTTAAATAATCATTTTAATTAAGTTCCCACTAACGTGGTTGTTTTAATTATTTGCAAAAATATCTCATTTTAGATAACTTTAAACATAATTTTTATCCAGTTTGACTATAAAAAATTTACTAGGGATGCATTTGTGTGATTGCATTATTGCAGAGATTGCATTATTTGAGGGACTTAACATAGCTCTAGAAATGAAAGTGAATATTGACATTATTTAAATGTTCAGTCATAATGTTACAAATACAAAATAGCTGAGAATTTAACAATTTGTAAAGAACAAACTATCAGTACACTGTAACTTGATGTGCTGTTGCAAATGATAATAAAGATGTTACTTCTATATTATCCTGAGAAAGTAATAGTTTTCATAATTTGCAATTGAATAAAATTAATTTATTCACTAAACAGTTTTCATCAGCAGCACATTAAATGCCAAATAAAGCCTATAACAATTTAAGAAATCTAAAAAAGTTAAAATTCCGTAAAGATATCATTTAAAAAAAAGAAAATTTAATGAATATTTATTTTCTATTTTCTACAAAGCATGTTTACTGTTTTTCTGGTGGGAAATATTAAAATAGTAAAATATAATTTCCGTTGATAAATAATTTAAAATCTCATGAGACAGGAAAACTTAACTATAACATTATCGCAAATTTTAATTTTTTTAATTTAAATTTGTTGGGGATGAGTTCATTCAATTTTCACCTTGAAACCAGAAGTTCTCATATAGTACTTTGATATTTTCAGTATTTAGGTAGGTGATGTAATTAAAAAGATTGATTTTTTTCTTCATGGTTCAAAAGATTTAACTGTCTACTGTAATTGTGTCAGCAATATATGCCTAACTTCACCTTGTCTTAATATTTTTTTATGAATCACCCAGAAAGAAAATTCAGACATAATCTAAACATAGACATTTTCCTCATTAGATAGATTATTGCTACTCTAAATCTAAATGGGAAAAGCTTGACTCAGTAATTATAAAGGAAAAATCATAGTGCAATATCTTTCATTACCTCTTTCCAGATCCTTCTCTTTACTTCTCATATCATGATGTTGCCTCTTCTGTCTTTTGTGGTTAGACGAATCCCAATAATGACAGAAGTCAATTCTGCTCTATCAGAGTTTTCTCTCAGGGTCTTTAGGCTGTGAAACAACTCCCTTGATATATGTGACTCAGCAAATAGCAAGTAGATTAAGTGGAAAATAGGTCATGTAGAAATTTTCAAAAGTAATATGTCAGTGTAGATTAATCCATCAGGAATGGTATTGGACCGATTAAGGTGGTTAAGATTTTAGTATGCAAAGAAAAATAGAAGATGTGCAAATACAGCTTTCAAGGGAACTATAAACTTAGAGATTGAAAATTTCAAAAGAGAAATCACCAGAATTCCAAATTTCACAAAATCTGGGTACTATCCTGGACACGTCCAAAACCCTGACATTTTTGAAGTGACATGAATTTCCTCTTTTATAATTTTGTGTCAGGCAGACACAACATGGAGGGGCATCTTCATAGTTACAGGAAATAATACTTCAACTACATCTAAACAGTATTTAAGTTGGTTTTAAAGTCATATTCTGATTTTTTTTTAAGTCTGATGCCAGCAATTTAGAAATACTGTGATTTATAATGAACATAGGTCCAGTGAAATGAGGAGACATGTATTTTCAGAAAAGTCAGAGAACCCCTATAGTTTCCATCAGAAATGATATAACTCCATCTACGACTATATATGATGGTGAAAAATTATACATTTTAGTAGATGCATTATTTATTGTCATCTACACCACAGTACCCACTTATTAAATAAGAGAATAAACTGAATCATTGTAATCTTTCATAAATTCCCATCAGCTCTTACGGGTAATATAAAGAGTCTCAGCATTTAGGATCCATTTTAGCATGATGGCAATCTACTGTTCTGTGTAGGTAGTGCAAAAATCAGAACACGTATTTTGAAGTTAAGCAGTTGTGGATTCAAAGAGCTGCTGATAGCTATTTTTCTAATGTTTAGAGTAAACTTGTGCAAATACTTATGTTAGGAACTTTACATTTAATAACAAATGACTGTTGCTTTGACATTGCGGAAACTATTACAAGGAATTTCAGAAAGAGGTTGTCTTAATTAAACAAAAAATGTATGTATAAATAAAATCTTAAGACTTCTTCCATTAGTTTGTTTGAAGAGCTAATCTGCTTGAAGAAGCAATTAAAATGCTTTCATTTTAAGTGTATATTAAATAAATCAAATATGATGATGTTGTAAACATTCATTATAGGTTTATTTTGATATTTGTTCTGCATAAATTACAGATATGTGCATAATTTTATCTTTAAAGATCTAATAGCATTTGATAATCAGGGCTCACAACCATGTGCTACTTACAAGTGATGATGTTTAGCTAATAAAATGACAGTTTTATTGCTTGATTTATAAATAAACCAAAGAGATCCATTAGCAAAACTGTGTTTAACTTCTTTTGCCTATGAACATCTTACGTTTTTTAGCTTCATTCATTTAGAATTTGTATTACTAAACTGTTGATATTTCCATCAGTATTACAATTTTTCTATCGATATAATCATATTTAAAAATATTTCCGATTGCATAAAATAATAATTTTATTTTATGTTTCTTAATTTTGGCCATATTTACTCAAAGTGCCAAAGAGATTCTTTGGGTGTTCAAACTCAAAGCCAGGAGTTACTTGGGCACTCAATCTTAGGAGGTGATCTAATTTGAAAATGAAATGTAAGTGCAATATGTCTTACCGGCACCTTTCTGGCCAATAAGATAGATAGGAAAGTCTGCTGAGGTGGTGCAGTATAAAGATGATACCTCACACTGAGAAGGACTTTAGACTTTGTCTCTTCTCTGTTGCTTCACGTGCTAGAATAAGGATGTGGTGATGGACCCAAAGTGTCTATATTGTAATGAACAGGGGATAAAAGATGATTTGAAAAAATGTAGATGCAATTACAGTTACATGATATTATTGAGTTATTAAGACAATGCTGGAACTGCCTACGTCTAAGCTTTTGTTATAGAAAATGTATAATCACTCTATTGCTTAAGCTAGTACTAGTGAGATGATTCTGTTACTTGCAGCTGGATGCATCTTAATTGATGTGTACTTGTTAGTAATCTATACATAGTGACATGTGCCAGTTATTTTCTCCTTTAATAACTACCTATTTGGAAGAATTTTATAAAATTTTAAGGAGATCAGAAGTAAATGTTTGTCATGAAAGCTCCAACAAGCATATCTCTGAATCTTCTGAATATCATACTTCTCTCTGCCTTGTTGGGTAGCCGCAGTCCTATTCCCCTAGTGACAACCAAGGTCAATAAAACTTACAAGCTTACTAGTAACTCCTTTCTTTGCCTCTTTGCCCACTGGTATGAGAAGCACAAAATGACTGGGAGATGGCTTTAGGTGTAAGTTTAGTGAAATCCCTTACCATGTCTTCTGATAGAAACATTATCCCTCTCTGAGAACCAGAAACTGTAGCTCATCAGAGCCAAAATTTGTGGGAAGGGAAGCTCACGTTTCTCAGGTGAATCACAGGGAGGGATAATGAGCAAGAACTCTTTTCTTTCTATTCCTTGGTTGATAACACAGCATCACACTGATCTGGGATATAATACCATTTAATTAGTTTGAAGAATATACCACCTCTAGAAGAATAGCTCTCTAACCCACAGTATATCCAGTGAAGTAATCACTGAGTCATCCTCTCAAAGAACAAGCTATAGAACAAGCTATTATACTTTCCAACTCCTACCACCAAGAAAGAGGCACATGACTTGGTTGGCCTGCTTGAGTTTTAAAGTTGGTGCCCAGCACAAAAGAGAATCTTACTTCAGCTTATTCGTTGGGTGATTTAGAAAGCTGTCAGACTTCAGTGGCAGCCAGATCAAAACATAGCATTCAAACAAGCACAAGATCTGATATTAGTAGCCTGCTGCTTAGGCCATATGGGTGAAACAAGTGTGTGGTGTTAGAGGACTTAATAGTAGAAAATATGCTGTATGGAGTTTCTGCCAAGTTCTTTACACTAATAATATCCACCTTATCTCTGATGGTTAAGTGCAGCCAATAGCTCTCTGCTATTCCAGAACCCTATCTTTACACTGACAGTATCAAGTCAAGTTCCACAGAAGATTTCTCTGC
This sequence comes from Rhinolophus sinicus, assembly GCF_036562045.2. Classification (NCBI taxonomy): domain Eukaryota; kingdom Metazoa; phylum Chordata; class Mammalia; order Chiroptera; family Rhinolophidae; genus Rhinolophus; species Rhinolophus sinicus. The sequence goes on from NC_133753.1 coordinate 129,400,889, forward strand.
AGTCAGCTCTGGCCTAAAGAGGAATGCCACTGCTGAACTTCTCAGTGATGTTAGTGCTCCCTTCACTATGTGCATTCTTTCAGCTTGAGTGAAGGGAGGCTCTCTGGGTCCTCCTAAAAAATGCAATGAGTTGGGTTTTCTAAGTCTTAATGTTATCAATGACTCTGTTCTACCATACCTGTATTTCTGAATATATTCCTCAATACTTTGTCAAGGCAGTGACAGAATCCACTAACTACAGGCCATCATTGTACCCAGATTTCCCTACTAGGACTTTAAATACTACAGAATGGAAAGGACTCCACTGACACTAAACTTTTTATTCAGTCTTATTTTCCACCTTTATGATCTACCAACTCAAGGTCATTTTCCATACATGTTACTGTAGTATTTTCCAGTAGTTATTAGCTGGTTATTTTAGTTTCCTTTCATGATTAGTTTCTTTCCTCCTGGCTCACAGACAGTACTTCTCTCCGTATTCCATGTTGAAACTGTGTCCTAGTTATTCATAGAGAAGCAATTAGGGGCAATTATTTCAGACCTTGAATAGGGCAAGCATATCTTACAAGACATCACGTAAAAGTATTTGCGTGGTCATAGTCAAGAGCATGGTACTTGACTACTTTTGCAAGTTCAGAAATTCCAGTGAAACCTGGGGATTCAGTTCTTAAGTAGGTCAATGCAGGTATCCTTACCCCAGATCTCAAGGTCCTACTCCATCCAAATCATTATCTAAAGTAAAGAGCCTCAGAACCTTCCAGTTCTCTATATGCATCCTTAGTTGTAGCACTTCTCCTCTTACAATTAGGGCTTTAGAACAATTTGAAGACAGACTTACTTTTGATGTAGGAGATCAGGGTTTCTTTACAATGTCATAGAGGTTCTTTAACTTATACACCATGTTTGAGTTAATAGCTGTGTAATCTGAGCATATTATTTTCTTCTATTAGTGCTTCAATGATACTTAATAACAAATAACCAACTCCACATTTCTGATCATTACGATTGCTCCCATATCTCTCCATTGCTAGAGATATTGCAGAAGCAATGGATCCCTTTCCACAGGTGTTAAATCTCAATTCATCACATGTGAGAGTTGCAGTAATTACGATGCTTCAGCCCAGCAAGGGTTATCACCGCCCTCTTACCACCAGCAATGTCATCCTTGTTGCCATCTGGATAATAAGTTATTCAATTTCCAAATCTTATCCTGAAAAACTGTTTCCAAAATCTACAGCTGTTAATATCTGCCCTAGTTTGGGTTTTGCTAGACATAGAACCTTAAGCAAGTAGGATTTAATGTGAGTTGTTTTAATGGGAAATCATTCTAAAAAAAAAAGTTTTTAGGGAAAGAGGAAGAAAAACAGAAAAGGAAAGTCAGGTAATAGAGGGTATCTTATTATCCAATTGTCATCATGGGCAACATGAATTTAACCCACTGAAGAACCAGTAAAAAACATAAGCTTAAGAATGATCCCAGTAGAGGAACAAGAAAGCTAGGTTAACGCCTATCGAGTATGGGTCAAAATCTGCTCTCTGGGCTTATATTTTTCCTGCACACTAGTTTACCATATGTACAGGCAAAGAAGGCTTCAGAAGCTAAAGAAAAAGAAAAAAAAGAAAAGAAAGAAAACCTTCCAGGAGGAGAGATTGGGATATTGGTACTTAAAGTGGGGCCAGAATGCTCTGAACTGCTAAGGCACAAGCAGAATGGCAAAGCACCATCAGTATCTGTTACAGTTATATCCTTTCTGAATCTTTCCAGGTATTCCTCTATTTTTTCATTTTATTTGTTTTCTCATTCTATACTCTGTATTACCTATTGAGATTTAATGGAGTCTATTCTCTCTTATAGTCTTGTAATTTAATTTTTATTTCTGAAATAATTTTTCTCTTCAATCGCTTTCCTAACTTCTTACAATGTATGTTTTACACCCTGTTTCTAGACACCACCTCTTTTTGTTTGCCTGTCTGAGTTTCTGTATTTGCTTTGTTTCATCGTAACCGTAATTGTTTCATTAATTTTTCAAATTCATGTTAGCTGTTGTGGTAAAATATTCCTATATGTCAGGATGAATTTTATGTGTTTTCTTTTCTATTGGGAAAATTTGATGTTTATTTTTAAATTATTTTCTTTATATAATTTTTACGTACATTCTGTAATTTCATTTTAGGTTATTAGTTGTTGAACAAGTTGGATTTGTTGGACTAATTATTAGCAGAAAGATCTCATAGTATTTTCTGCCACATAGTTTTAATTAGTATGTAAGTTTGTTTATTCTTTTTTCTATTCAACTGTTTTTCATATGGCTTATAGGAACAGCAGTAGTTAGATTCAGATCCAGAACCTATAATCAATCTAAGAAGTGTTTTCCTAAATTTATTTTTTATTTTTAGAATTTGTATTTAATAACTTTGACATTTTTTATAGACATTCTCTGTCTTGCCTCTTGATTCTAAAAACAATTTTATTTGAAATAATTGTAGATTGACAAGCAGTTGTAAGAAATAATACAAAGAAACCCCATGTACATTTCACCCAGTTCCCAACAATGTTAATTTCTGAATAGCTATAGTATAATATCACAGCGAGTATGTATCACAAAAACACATTAATAAAATCCATCAGTCTTATTCAGACTTGACCAACTTTGCATGCTGTGTGTATTCAGTTCTATATGATTTCATAACACATAGATTTCTGTCACAACTGTCACAGTTAAGGTATAGAATAGTTCTATCACAATGGATCCCTGGTGCTACTCATTTTTGCCATTGCCGTCTCCCTCCATCCCCCACCCTAACCCCTGGAAGCAACTAATCTGTCCTCCATCTCTATGAGTTGTAATTGCAAGATTATACATAAATGGAATCAGACGGCATGTAACTTTTGAAATTGCCTTTTATCACTAAGCATAATTAAATTGAGATCCATCAAGGTTGTACTGGATATTGATAGCTATTCCTTTTTATTGCTCAATGGTATTTCACCATGTGCATAGTTTAACACAATTTTTTAAATTATTAGTTTCATTTTTTTATATATTGGAATATCACAGCATATATATTTTGGGTCAGTTTCATATTATGATATTATTTTTAACTGTCGGAATATAAATTGTTCACTTTAGTTCATCTTCTAAACTTTCACTCAGATGGGGTTACCAACACATGAAGTTTTCAATCTCTGGCTATGAGATTTTTTTTTAAAGCTAAAAACAAGAACAACAACAACAACAAAACACCCTCTTAGGTAGTGTGACCACCTTGTAACAACGAGATAATCCTGAGTTCTCCTTCCCATCCTTGTATCATGCAGTCATTTATTTTACACACACACACACACACACACACACACACACACACACACAAGTTTATTTATATATATATATATATATATATATATATGCACACAAATATAAGCATGCAGGTTATGAAATCACATACAGATATAAGCAATTATTTCACTTAAATATAAGCATACTTGTATATATAGAGGGTGCCAGAAAAATGTATACACATTTTAAGAAAGGAAAACTGTATTAAAATTGTAATAATACATACCAATAACAAAAGATAAATACAAGTCACATTTGATTTCTGCAATTACAAGAGGTACTGAAAGTGGTTACCATCAATGTCCAGACATTCCTGATTATGATGAACTACAGCATGAGCAACATTGACCAATTGTCCACTTGTATACATTTTTTTGGCACTCAGGATATATACCAGGTCTATCACTTAAGTTCGGGAATTCATCCAAAAAAAGTGCTACATACCTCATTGCTGAATACCACTATGGTCACTTCTGAAGTAGTCCCCTTGGGAAGCTATGCACCAATACCAGTGCCTACTCCACCCTTCAAAGCAATTTTGGAACTCTTTTTCATAGCTGCCATTTTATTATGTTTGATGTCCTGAATGTCATCCAAATGTCCTCCATTCAATATTTCCTTTATCTGCAGGTAAAGAAATAAGTCACTGGGGGCCATATCAGGTGAATAGTGAAAGTATTCCAATACAGTTATTTGTTTACTGGCTAAAAACTCCCTTACTCACAGTGCTATGTGAGCTGGTGCATTGTTATAATGCAAGAACCATGAATTGTTGGCACAAAGTTCAGGTCATTGTCATCTAACTTTTTCACACAGCCTTTCAGCACTTCTAAAGAGTAAACTTGGTTAACTGTCCAGTTGGTACAAATTTGTAATGAATAATCTGTTGCAAGTAGGTTGTCAGTAATGTGGTGGCAAGGTGGTGAGGGGAAGGGAAGTGTTTTATAGCCCTATGGTTAAGGCTCAGTCTTTTAGTGAACCTGTGCCTCTGGGCTGTGAACTTCACAGGTGGGTCTCACTTCTCCCTCATCCCCTTTTAATGGGACATAATGGTTAGTGTGGACTAGAGTTGGGCACTTCCCTTTTCCACAGGGAAGGCTAAAAGCTGGCTAGAGTTGGGTATTTCTCTTTCCCGGGTCAGTTAGGCTGTGATAAATCTTCAGTATGTTAGACTCTGGTTAAATATTTTCTCCTGAGAGCAGGCCTTGTTATGAAAAACAGAATGCCTTGGATTATTTCATAGTGGTTCCTTTTTCTACCCTCTGTTGAAGCATGAAGTGATTTTCTCCACTATTTACTATGAAAACTTAATCTGGCTCCTGGAGGTAAAACTCACACAAGTTTGAAAAACATGGGGACATGTCTATAACTGGAATTTTCAGCTCTTAGAATTCTCCATACTGAGCCTCCAGTAATTCAGCGATTACAGTTCAGGTTTTGCTCTTCCATCTCTTATTTCTGCTTATAAGTCTCTGTTCTGGTAAGTCATGGTTCCTTGTATTCATCTGTCTCTCCAATCTTGAGGGCAGCTCTTTGCCCTGTGTCCTCCCCTCTCTTATGGATCCGAGAAGAGTTCTTGATTTTTTCAGCTTATTCAGCATTTTTGTTTGTTGTTAGGATGGAGTGATGACTTCCCAGCTCCATACATGTGAACTAGAAACCTCACCCAGCTATTTTTTTAAAGTGTTAGTTATGATGGCATACCCACGTGCTCTGGGCTTTGAAAGCATACATGTTAATTTGGGTAGTTTTATATTTGTCATGCTCAATCCTCTGGATATCAACTGTTTCAGTTACGTTAGCTTCTTAGTTTTAAGGTTGTATAGAGAGAAACTGTTGATGATTTAAAGAAACAAATCCAAAAATCAACATGTATTCCCCTAAACTTTTTTTCTGATAAAGTGACATTTTGTATATAAACAGTGATATAGTGCATAAGGTAGACAGTTAGTACTCTAAATAAAATGTAAAGAACCTACACAAAGTTGGAGGTAGGGACATATGAAAAGAAAAACACTGTGTTAATTAATACTGACCAGATCAAGGTGAGTGATGAGGATTGCTGCTAGTGTGTCTTCTTTATTATTCCCAATATTCACTTTTTCTCTAACACCCATCCCCCCATGTAATGAAAAGTAGTTGCTAATTCTCCTCAAAACACAAGATGAAAAAAACAAAACAAGAAAAAAAAAAAAAAAGAAAAAACCAATAACACTGCTTTACTAAGCTGAACAATGTATCTTTTACCATCTGTGGACGTTTGCCTTCTTGATTATGCTGCTAGAGATCACAGCAAATGAGAGATGGGGCATGTTTTTATAAAGTGAGGTTGAGACCAGTTTTAAGGACATCTGATCATAAGGCATAAGCGTCTAATTCTGTAGGCAATGGGGCACTATTGATTATTTTTTGAGCCAGGGATTAATGTGATCTAATTGTACTTCTAGAAAAAGGCTTAGGAAGAACTGTTGAATTGATTAGAGAACAATGACTGAAAGCTAAAAAGTCAGTTAGCAGTTGTTTAGTATATTCTTAAGCATAAAATATACAGCTCTACTGATGAGAAGTTAAATATGAATACAAAATACAAGTTAAATTTATATGAAATATATTTCAATGAGATGATACACAAATATGATACATTCAAGAACACGTAAGCATTGGTTTAATGCAGTTTTTATGGTTAATCCTTCCTATGTTCCTTATGATTTAAAGAAACAAATCCAAAAATCAGCATATATTACCCTAAACTTCTTCTCTGTTAAAGTGACGTTTTGTATTTAAACAGTGATACAGTACAAAAGGTAGACAGTTAGTGCTCTAAATAAAATGTAAAAACCTATACAAAGTTGGAGGTAGGGACATATGAAAAGAAAAACACTGTGTTAGTTCTGACCAGATCAAGGTGAAAGATGTGGATTGCTGCTAGTGTGTCTTTTCACAAATCATTTTCACACTTGTGAAAGCTCTTGTAGTGATAATTATTTCATTGAAATATCTTAAACTTGGGTATCTATAATATTCTGTTATTATAATTATAGTGCCTTTAGAGTATTCCTTTTAAAAGGAAAACATTTCCTTTAACTTATAAGAATGTTACAGTGTTCACAGAACAATATTTTCCCTTTTCATCTGAAATCTCCACAGTCATTTCTGAAAATAACCATATAATGGAATGACTGTTAAATTGAATGAGTTTGGGAACAATTTTTGACTCCGTAAATATATATGTATATATACACATATATATACATATATATACACACATATATATATGTGTGTGTAATGAGAGTATTCACAGATATGAAAATCTTTCTGCCCTTGTAAGATTTTGTGAATGTTCACAAAGTAATATGGAGCCTCTATAATTAGGCAGCGCTATATATATATAAATATATATATATATATATATATATATATATATATATATATATTACTTTTCCATCATTGAATCCAGAAATTCAGTAACCAAATTATTAAATATAATGGACAAATTATTTGTACACATAACTTTAAGTTAACAAATTCATGTTTTAATAAGTAATCTTTCCATAATAGTGTGCTATCACCTTGTCAGAAAATGTCTTCAGCCTTTCCATAACACAGTATTTCTCCTATTTCTTTTTCTTCTTTCCTTTCCACACAATATTCATGTTACCCTCCTTGGTCAGATATGTTCTTATTGGAAGTAGGAAGAGCCTCCATTTCATACTTCCAATTCTTTCACTTAATATTGCATTTATCTACAGCTAATTTATTTAGAATGAGAGGAGGTATTTGGATTGTTCAAGTTAGTGAAAACAATCAAATTTAATTTGTTTTCTGTCGACATTTCTTGCTATCACAACTCTCAATATTTCCTTTTACCTGTTAAATTGTGTAGAATTTTTTTTTTTTAATCCTGGAATCTTTGTCTTCAAACATTGAAACATATTTGGTATTAGCATAAATTACAAGGAAAAAATTAATTTGATACACATTTGCCCAAAAAAAGACCATAGTAGAAAAATTATTCAATAAACCTTTGAGAGCTCATGATGGGCATAAGAGGACATGAGATCCTGAATAAAGACATAATGAGACCACTGAAAAAAAAATATTTAAATTGGGAGCACATCTTTCTTTCTTGATAGTTCTAATGTATTGCATGAATTTGCCAAATGCTTCAGACTGAATCAAATATACTATTTTTGTTCATGAGGAAAGGGGTTAAATAAAATGAGTGGATTGAAAAAATGTATAACGTGAATAAATTTACAGATAAGTTAAGAAGTTAATCAAAGACAGCACCATCCATCGTGAAAGAGTATAAAAATTAGAGCATAGTATCAGAGAAGGTGAATTATGTAGAAAGGTTAGGTTTAGATGCCTTTGCTACTTCTAATTGTTGGACCTGGTTAAGAATTGTAAAGTTGCACATGTGTATCTGTTGGGAAGGGGAGTGGATAATATAAACATATAGTACATGTAATATATTCTATTGTTGTATTCTATGTTGAAACATTAAATGTACAGACCTAGTTTTGCAGGGGAGGAAATAGAAAATAGGAATAGAAGGAGTTCATGTGGAAAATATGTCTCAACATTTTTCTTTTCTGTGTATTTGAAATACTTTATCTAGATCCTGACATACCTTAAGTACTTACTAATTGCTTGTCAAATCAGTGGATGAAGGTCTGAGACCCCAATTTTCTATTGAGCTCCCTAGTGATAATTGCTTGAAAAATGTAGTCAGACTATATAACATATAGTAGAATCTGGGCAGTTTTATAATTCTTTCAGAATTTAGCCTGGTTTACTGCTGTAATATTGCTCATGTTGGTCTTTTTCTTAATGGTTACTGCCGTTTCAGCTTCAAATCCTCGTTACAACCCCTGTCAACAGCAATATTTTTTATTTTATACATATCAAGTACCGACTTCCTATTTGTAGTTCGTATTGTATTCATTGAGTATTTTTTTAAATTTTCATATATATACATATATATGTGTGTGTGTGTATATATATATATATATACACACACACACATATATATGTATATATAATGCTCCTATACATCACATGTTAGTTATTTGATCAACATAATATTAAAAGTGATACATTAATTAACTATGCTAAAAGTAATATTGGTATTTTTCTGTAGAAATGATAGGTTAACTATTTAGATACCACCCCAATACATTTAATAAAATAAAATTAAAAAAAGAAATATTACAGCAACTTACCCTTATTTGATCATAGAAATGGGTTATTTTCCAGGAATATTTTATTAGATTTTTCCACTCAGCATGTCTTTTAATATATAGTAAAATCTTATCAGTTAAGTAGATTGTTCACATTCAAGCCTATGTAATCCATGTATAGGCATTATATTTTATTCCTTAAATTTGATAACAGAGGTTTCTCATTTTACCTTGAATGCTTTTCTTGTCACAGGAATACCATTTACTAGTGTTATAGCTTCTAAACATCACAACTTGTGAGACAGACACATGAACACACAGAGAATATATATATGTATATATATATATATATATATATATATATATATATATATATATATTTGCTTACTGCAGTCACGATGCTTTGTAGCAGGTGAATAATTACTTATATAAACTGACCTTAGTGGCTACCATAAAACAGTCTAATTATTGCATTCTCAAAGTGACTGTAATTAATGTAAACTACAAAGCCATAAAATATTAACATTTCAGTTTGCAGATTATCTGTAACATTTGTTGCACAAGATGGTAGTTTAATGTGCAGTCAGTGCTATAATTTACTGTTAATCTTTCAATTCTGAACCTTGTGCCAGTTCCTAATAAATTGTTGCTATAGCATCATAGGTTTGAACCCAACTCCAGATGAAAATGAGCCATTAAACATGAATCAAACTGAAACATTAGAAAAAATGCTACCCTTAAAAATGAATGTTACTATCTATAATATTTCATAAGCAAGAAATTAGAGCACTGGATAAATACTCATAACATTTGATAGCTGAACTTCTCATTACAAAACTTTGTCATCCTATGAAATTAACAAAACTTGATATATAAATTTGAACACAATTGTTAAGGAAAACATGACCTATGAAATATACATTAGAAAATTATTTATTTTGGAAGTATTATTCTTATTCAGCAGGCACAAAACAATTTCAATTGTTGTATATACTGAATAGTTTGGGCCTTTAACATTGTGGAAACAAAAAATGTGCAGGTGTGGAATGGGTCAATAACTAAATAAAAAGATCTATAGAGTGTTATTTTTGTATCAGAACTTATTTTAGCCAACAGTGCACCTTGTTCTTGAGACAGTGTTAAGGATGCTTAAAGGATTTGAAACTCCAAAAACTTTTATTAAACTGTAGACTACAGTAAATATGTTATTAAAAAGTAAAGAACAGGCCTCTTTCAATAAAACCACCCTTGGCATTGGAGAACTCTTTAGAAAAAAAAAAAAGCTACAGTTGATCTTCTGAGATTATTTTTTTATTATTACATACTCTTAGCTTTTGCTTTTTTTTTGTTTCTTATACTTTTTAAAATGGTGTATTCTTAAGCTATTTAATTAGGGCACCAAAATTTTGATATCTCAAATTTGGACTCTCTTTGGTCATATAGGCACAATGATAATTCTGTTACTACTCATTACTGCTATTAAAATGTATGAACAAATTAGAACATTTATCAAAGTATTTTTATCATGTGTATAATCTCCACTTAAGTATTTAGGTAAAAACAGTTCTTATAAATACAAATGAAGGAGCTGACCCTTACAGGCAGCTGGAAGGTGTCAACAGGCCTAAGAGTATCCTCGGCCTTTTGCTAAGCTGCCCTAGGCTCAATACTGGTGGTAGCTGGCCTCAGTTCAGAGCAAGGCCATCCCCACACACCTCCAGGTCCAATACAGGCAGCAACCAATAACATATAGCTTTGTAGCTCCTACCAGGTTGCACTAGTCCCGTCACAGGCAAGGCTGAAACTGAGCCACTCCCAACTGGCACCAGAAACAACACATACAGTGGCCAGCTTCAGATCACACCAGAACACTACCCAATTAGCCCCACAAGTGGCACACTGAAAGGGTGGTGTCACCAAGCACAAGACCCCACTTAGGCAAATCCCCTCTGAGGGTCAGCCCCCACACAGCAACTTATACATTTTGACCACAGTAACTAATCCTCACAGCCAATTAGCATGAGATTCAAACCCACCCACTGATATGGCAAAAGCAGTCAAGGTTCAACTATAACAGGAGAATACACACAACACACCACAAGGGACACTCCTGAAACACACACACAGGTGATCAGGCAGTCTGCACCAATGGATCACACCGGCATATACTACATAAGACCAACCAGAAAAGACTAAGAGATATAGGAGACCTACCTAATATATAGAAGCAAACACAGAGAGGCAGCCAGAATGAGGAAACAAAGAAACATTTCCCAAATAAAAGAACAGGAGAAAACTCCAGAAAAAGAACTAAATGGACCCAGCAATCCCTCTTCTGGGTATCTACCCAAAAGATCTGAAAACATTTAGAGATAAAGATACGTGTGCTCCAATGTTCATTGCAGCTTTGTTTACGGTGGCCAAGACATGGAAACAACCAAAATGTCCTTCGATAGATGAATGGATAAAGAAGTTGTGGTATATATACACAATGGAATACTATTCGGCAGTAAGAAAAGATGATATAGGAACATTTGTGACAACATGGATGGATCTTGAGAGAGTAATGCTGAGCGAAACAAGTCAGACAGAAAAAGCAGAGAACCATGTGATTTCACTGATATGTGGTATATAAACCAATAACAACAAAAGAACAAGACATACAAATGAGAAACAGAAACTCATAGACACAGACAATAGTTTAGTGGTTGCCAGAGGGTAACAAGTCGGGGGGTGGGGGGTGGGAGATGAGGGTAAGGGGGATCGAATATATGGTGATGGAAGGAGAACTGACTCTGGGTGATGAACACACAATGGGATTTATAGATGATGTAATACAGAATTGTACACCTGGAATCTATGTAATTTTACTAACAATTGTCACCCCAATAAATTTAATAAAAAAATAAAAAATAAAAAAAAATAAAAAGAACTAAATGAAGTGGAGGCAACCAACCTGATACAGACAAAATTTAAAACACTAGTTATAAAAATACTTTAGGAACTTAGTGAGAACTTGAACAAAGAGATAAGAAGCATAACGAAGCGCATAGAAACTATAAATAAGAACCAGTCAAAAATAAAGAATACAATAACTGAAATCTGAAATGAAGGACACACTAGAAGAAATCAACAAGAGATTAAATGAAACACAGGAGCAAATCAGCAATTTAGAAGACAAGGCAATTTGAAACATCCAATCAGAACAACCCAAAAAGAAACCCAATCAGAAACACCCAAAAATAAATAATAATAATAATAATAATAATAATAATAATAATAATACAAAGATAGTTTAAAGGACCTCTAGGACAACATCAAATGTAACATCATTCACACCTTATGTATATCAGAAAGAGAAGCGAGGAAGCAAGGGATCAAGAATCTATTTGAAGAAATAATGACTGAAAACTTTCCTAACTTGGAGAAGGAAGTAGACATGCAAAGCTAGGACGTGCAGAGAGTTCCAAACAAGATGAATCCAAAGAAGCCCAAGAAGACCAAGACACATTATAATTAAAATGGAAAAGGTTAAAGACAAAGAGAGAACCCTAAAAGCAGCAAGAGAAAGACAACTAGTTACTCATAAGGGAACTCCCATAAGATTATAAGCAGATTTCTCAATAGAAACTTTGCAAGCCAGAAGGGAGTGGCAAAAAATATTCAAAATAATGAAAAGCGAGGTCCTACAACCAAAGGTACTCTACCTATCAAGACTTTAATTTAAAATTGAAGGAGAGATAAAGAGCTTCCCAGACAAGAAAAACTAAAGAACTCATCACCACCAAGCCAGTATTGAAGGCAATATTTAAGGAACTTCTTTAGGAAGAAGAATAGAGGGGTGGCCAGTTAGTTCAGTTAGTTAGAACATGGTGTTGGTAGCACCGAGTTTGCCAGTTTGATCCCTGCATGGGGCACTGTGAACTGTTCCCTGAAAAAGAAAAAAAAAAAAAAAGAAAGAAGAAACAATGGAATAAAAGAATAGAGGAAACAAACAAACAAAAAAGATAAAAAAGTTGTAAATAATAAAATGGCAATAACTATGTACCTAATTGTGATATTGGCATAAAAACATACACACAGATGGATGGAAGAGAATAGAGACCCCAGAAATAAATCCATGCCTATATGGTCATTTAATGTATGACAAAGGAAGCAAGAATTTACATTGGGGTAATGACAGCATATTCAATAAAATGGTGCTGGGAAAACTGGACAGATACATGCAAAAAATGAAACTGGACCACCTTCCTACTTCATATACAAAAATAAACTCAAAATGGATTAAAGACGTAAATGTATTAACTAAAACCATAAACCTGTAGAAGAAAGCATAGGCAGTGAACTCTCAGACATTACACTTAAGAATATTTTTACTCATATATCTCCTTGGGCAAGGGAAACAAAAGAAAAATAAACAAATGGAACTATATCAAACTAAAAAGTTATTTCATAGCAAAGGAAACCATCAACAAAATGAAAAGACATCCTACTCAGTGGGAGAAGGTATTCACCAGTGATGCATCTGATAAGGGGTTAATATCCAACATTTATACATAAAAAAAAAAGTCTTACAACACAACATCAAAAAAAAAAATCCAATTAACAAATGGCCAGAGGACCTGAATAGACATTTTTCCAAAGAGGATATACAGACAGTCAATAGACATATGAGAAGATGCTCAACATCACTAATCATCAGAGAAATGCAAATAAAAACCACATTGAGATTTCATCTCACATCTGTCAGAATGACCATAATCAATAAATCAACAAACATAAATGGTTAGTGAGGATGTGGAAAAAAAGGAACCCTTGTGCACTGTTGGTTGGATAGCAAATTGGTGCAGCCTCTATGGAAAACAGTATGGAGGTTCCTCAAAAAATTAAAAATAGAATTACCTTATGACCCAGCAATTCTACTTCTGGGTATTTATCTGAAGAAATTCAAAACACTAATTCGGAAAGATATATGCACCCCCTGTTCATTGCAGTATTATTTACAGTAGCCAAGATATGGAAGGAACCTAAGTGCCCATAAATAGACAATTGGATATACAATGGAATATTACTCAGCCATAAAAAAATAATAAAATCTTAATATTTGTGACAATATGAATGACTTAAAGGGTTTTATGCTAAGCGAAGTAAGTCCGACTGAAAAAGACAAATACCATGTGATCTGACTTATATGTGGAATCTAAAGAACAAAATAAATGAACAAACCAAACAGAAACAGACCCATAGACACAGAGAATAAACTGACAGTTACCTAACGGGAAGGGAGTTGGTGGGGTGGGAGAGAAAAATGAAGGGATTAAGAAGTACAAAATGGAAGTTACAAAGGAGTCACGGGATGTAGAGGACAGTGTGAAGAATATAGTTTGATGTTGTAAAAACTATGTATAGTGTCAGGTGGGTACTACACTAGTCAGGGGGTGCATTTCATAAATTATATAAATGTCTAACAACTACACTGTACACCTGAAGCGTATGAAATAATAGTGAATGTCAACTATAGTTAAAAATAACAGTCATGCACATAGACAGTACAGCATAGAGGTTATAGTCAATGATATTCTAATACTATGCATAGTGGCAGATGGGTGCTAGATTTATTGGGATTATTACTTTATAAGATATGTAAGTATCTAATCACTATGTTGTTTTTATACACCTGGAATAAATAAATAAATAAATTTAACAGTATAAAAATGAAGGCATGAAATAGAAATACTACTCTTTGAGCTTCTTTCAAATCCTTCCCTAACCCCCCAAATTCTCTACATTCATAAATCAGGAGTATTGACAGCTGACAAAAGTGAAAAAGAACATACACTATATTCAGAGGACAGCCAATAAGACAGCAGTGTAATGACTTCTAATTTGAAAATTGAAATATTGTTTACATTCAAAGAAAATATCATTTTTCCAAAATATCAGTTTTGTCAGGTTTTTAAAATAGGTTTAAACACAATAAGAGTTCATTTTGGAAAGTGGTTGGTATGATTTAGACTTTTGGAGGAAGAAAGAGGAGGACTTATAATAAGAAAGATATTTCTTTGACATGGTTTTGCTGTGAATATAGTTTGACTACATGTATCAAAGTATATCTCAATGATATTTAACTCATATAACTGGCAGTGGTTTGATGCATTCTGATTACAATACATATTTATTCCTGGATATCATAAACTATGCATTAAGTCAGGCAATGTTAACTATTCCTGAGCAATAATTTGAAGAATTACAAATTATTTTCTAGGAATTGTCTGGGAATTGATCCAAAGCCTGACTTCTATACTATCTCTTTCACACACACACACACACACACACACACTAATATGTTTCTTTATATACCACTATATTCCTTTAAGTGGAAATATCAATGATTTACTATAGATTTAGATGTTTTTATGTTTTACATATGAGGGTATGCATCGGGTTATTCTGTAACACAATTTAAATATTCTCTTTCCAGAGTTTCTTGTTTTTCGAGGATCATTTCATACAGAAACAAGTTTGTGCCTTAAATTTTTCTTCTATGTTCATTTGTTTTTTATAGTTTTTAGTAAAATGATGCCTATTATGACAGCCTTACATAATGACACTGATAAACCATGAACTATGAATGTAAGACTATGCATGTAAATTAAGTACATTTAATTTCAGATTTTAGAATGAGTTTCCTTGTAAAATTTTCGTGAAATCATATAGGATTAACTGTAATATTGAAAAACTTGCAGAAGGTAAGCCTGATGCTCTTTACTATATTCACAAGTCTGTCATCTTTTTTATGAATTAATTCTTTTAAACTAAAGCATCTTTATTTTCAAATTCTTTACCTCTGAAAGATCTTAAAATATTCTATTGAGTTTTACGGGATCTCTAGATTTATGTAAATTAATTCAAGAGAACATGTTTAATAGTTAAATAAAAGCTTTATCACTTTATTTCAAAATGAAATTCATATGTATATCCAGGATACCATCAAAAGTGTTGCTCAGGGATTCTAAAGAGGCATTTTGGGGGAAATGGAAGCACTCAGTTTGAGTCCACTTAGTTCTTTGTTCATTTCTTTGACATCTTACTAGTCATACCAGTATTATTTCAGATTTTTTTTCTATTGTAAGCAAATTACAAAACACCATGAACTAAAATAAAGAATATAAGAGGATCTCAAATCATGTTCCAGTTCTGCCACTGTTAGCTGTGAGGTCTTACATATGTCACATAGGCTTTCTAGAATGCAGTTTCCCCATCATTAAATGAAAGTGTTGGACTAGTAGAATACTTTATTTTACATATATCCAGCTCTAGGGATGAATAAAAGTTGAAGACTCTGAAGGTCCAGTATGTTTTTCCCAATAAAGGACTATTGTCTTTTTAAGTTCTAAACTATCATCATGTGTCTATGGTTGGCATTCTACCAAATATTAATTTTCAATATTATACATTAATGTAGTTCTACTTCATGTGTAATGTTTATATGTCACACTTTGTATTATATAAAAATAGCAATATAATATAAAATAACATGCTATTACTTATGTATATATAATTTCTATGCAGATGGCATTTTACTTTTTAGTGCAAGATGAATAATTTAATACTTCATATTAATACAAATACAAAATTGAAAAAGCATAAGGTTAGATTTTCCTCTTTGTCTTCAGTAGCTAAAGATATTTTAGGAAATAAAACTTAGGCAAATTCCATAAAAGCAAACATGATTTCATTACATTATTTAAAATATCTCTGTGGCATATTTCCACCCAAATTTTAAACATGTAAAAATTTGGAAAAATATTTCCAGTGCACATAAGCACTGAATATAAAACTATATTTAGTTTGCCCTTACTATATTAGTGTATTTTGCTAATTTATGTGAGTAATGATTTAAAAAATCATTTAAAAATTTAGGAAAGCATAAGAAAATAGCAAACAGAACTATAAATAAGCAATACAGATTTAGAAATGTATTGACTTTCTTTAGTATCAAGACACCTAAAAACGGGTATATTTCCATCTTTTAAGTAGAGAAACATTAAAAGATTGGTGACAACTAGTAGTGGTGATGTGAGGAAATAGACACTAGAGGGAGATTGTTCAATGTGTGTCAAAAGTTTAAAATGGATACCTTGGAATGTAGCAACCCCATTTTTAGGTGTTTCTCTTAAAGAAACAACTGTGCAAGTGTACAATGTTGGATCCAAAAGATTTCACAGCATTTCACACCACTGTCATCCTTCAGGGTCTTCTATCTGCTTACCATTGTGGTTCCTGACAGAGTGTGACAGAGGCTGAATATATTTCAATAGTTCTTAAAGTCATAATCAAATCTAATTATAAAGTTAATCTAAGGTGAAATGACATGCATGGTTATTATGATGTATAGGTGAAAATGGCCAAGTATTCATTTAAATCACTACAATTAGTATTATGCTTAGATATTATATCAAATCCCAGATCATTCCAAGAAATATTGAGTTTTACTATGTACAAATGACTATGCTATAGTTATTATGTCATGGGAAATAATCTTTGTCTATTTTTGGGGACTTAACTCATGTTGTCCTTTACTATAAATTTTTTTATGTTCATCTCAGCCATTCCAGGAAAATTAAAATTTATTGATGTCTAGGATTGTTTATAAATATGTCTAAATTAAATTTTTATGATAAATTTAGGAATATAAAATATTAATATAAATATTATTAATAATATTCAAATTATATGATTGTGACCTCATTATCTTCTTCCCCCTCTCCCTCCAATCACCCAATTTGTTACAAATGCATTTCCTTACTGACTTAATATTAAAAATTTATGATTTTAGTAACGCTTTTCCAAAATTTTTATCATTATTCCTTCAAAATAATAAGCATTATAAAAATAATTTTTACAGGTATGCTTCCAGAATATATGACACTTTTTTCTAATTTCTAATAATTTAGTTTCCAAAAGAATACATAACCAACTGAATAAATTTAATAAATATTTTAAGTACGCTCTAAACAAAATACATTTATGTAGATTTATGTTTCTGTATTAATGAGGTAAACCAAAGGAACATGAACTTTAGCTATATTCTTATTATATACATTTAAACACTAATAAATATTCTTCCTTCAACAGCGTTTGTATTATCTTTCCTATGACTTCAATTTTCAAAAGTTAAGGATTCTGAAGAGCTTTTAATTCAGATGTAATGTTTACATTGTCATAGTTAAGGGAAATTTAGCAGAAGGTTGTCAACAGAATAAATTCCAATTATGTAAAATATAAATTTAAAAGGGTGGACAGCGAGAAACTTTTAAGGTTTCAATGTAAATATTCAAATTGTTACTTTTTTGTTTTTGCAAAGCTGATTGCTAACAGAAGGAATTGATTAACAAAAGTGATGTGAATCTATAAAATACATAAATTTTATGTATGATTATATTAGGAAAAATGACATGAGTAAGGACTGTATTTTTTATTTATAAACTGGAAAACGTGAGAAATATGGGATAAATAAAAGGATTTTCACATAGTGAGTCATTGATAATGCTAATATTTTATGATTTCAATAAGTGGAACTAAAAACTCATCAGTATAAAATAGCATACATTACATACATTTGTTCTAAATAAATTAGAGTTTTAAAACAAGCAAGTAAAAGAAACTGGAAGTTTGTGACTGGAATTAATAAACACATGATATTTAAATTGGCTTGGAAGTATAAATAATGCAAGGAGAATTTCCTTCAGGAGATTTTCACTGACTAAGAAATATTTTGTTATCACTGAGCATTAATCTCACTAGACCACTTCTAAGACTTCCTTAGGATGATCTGTTTTTTTATTAAATATATATTTTTTATTTTTTTGTATTAGTTTCAGGATTACAAAACAACATAATGATTAGACATTTACACTCCTCACAAAGTGATAAACTCCCTCCCAATCTACTACCCATGGGACATCATATATAGCTGTTACTATACCATTGACTGTACTCCCTATGCTGTACTTTACATCCCATGAAAAAAAAAAAATCTATCTATCTATCTATCTATCTATCTATCTATCTATCTATCTATCTATCTGGTGCCAAAAAAGTATGCATTTTGAGAAAGGAAAAAATTGTGTTAGTTATAATGCTCAATATACAAAAGATGAATGCAAGTCACGTTTGACTTCAGTTACAAGAGGTGCTCAAAATGGTTACCATCAGCATTCAGACACTTCTGATTATGGTGAACTACTGTTTGAGCATAGATAACATCTCTTAAAATGTATATACATTTTTTGGCATATATATATATATATATATATATATATATATATATATATATATATATATATATATATATATATATATATATATATATATATATATATATATATATATATATGCCAAAAAATATATATATATATAGTAGGTTAAGGTATATATACTTAATAATAGTTGACATTCAATATTATTCTGCATCATCTTCAGGTGTACAATGCAGTATCAGGCATCTACATAATCTATTCCTTAGGATGATCTTGATAAATCACTATATGATATAAGGACTAAGTAATTTAATTGTGAATTGATACAGAATCTGTAAATCTGATACAAAATATTAAGTAGGAAGGTACAAAAATATTATCACACAGACATGCGCACACACACACACACACACACACACACACAACCTATCTTCTTATTAGTGGTTGCTCTGCCATTTCCAGGATTTACCACTCATTAGATAAAGTCACCAACAATTCTTAATCTTTCATACACATTTGCTCAAAGGAACTTATTTTATACCAAATTCCGGTATAGAATCTAATTACAACTATTGTTATCAATATTGGTCCATGGCTTGAAATATTATTATAGATGACATTTAATTGTTTGTTTTTGTTTTATTAGAGTTTTGTCATTTTGGTTCATTCTAATGGGGCTAATAATGGAGCAAATTTGTGATAAGACATGATCCTTGGTGAAAACTCTAGTTTTTCACTATATGGTGGGCATAAATACATTACTATTATGATAAAATTTATCAAGGGAATAAAAATTTATGCAGTTTGGAAATACAATGGTTATAATCTAATTATAGTTATGTCTTAGAAATTATTTATTAACTGCTATTATACCAATAAAACTTAGAATAACTCAATAATTTATATAGTAACTGATAGAAAGAACATATCTGTGCATGACATGTTTTTTTAAAACAAACTTGTTCTAAAAACAGATTTGATTGCAATCACACAATATTTCTTTTCCTATATTTAGAAAAACAAATGCAATATTTTTTCTCTCTGTTTCTGTTTTGGCCAACATTATTAATTGTTACAAAGGGAAAATATAAAAGCTATTATAAGTTACTAATGTTTTTTTTTCCAAAGGAAACTGTTTAAAAGCAATTAAGTAAATTTCAAATGATATACTGATTTTTCAAGTCACTTAATTCTAACAAAGCTATACAATAAGAAAGTTAACTGAAATATTGTTCTTCATGTTAGAAATATTGTGCATGTATATAAAAGTAGCAGTATGCTGAGAATGAACAACTTAGTAATAAAGTACCCTGAGACAATTAATATCAACCAGAGTATATGTGTTTTCATTTTCCTCATAATCATTTTATTCCAAATTTTTGAAAGTGTTGTCTTATGTCTATTATCCTAGTTATAAAATAGTGTTATTTTATTTACCAACATTGATGATATGTATATCCCTCTGAAGGTAATTGCAAAAAAAGTGTTCCAAATGATACTTGAGGATTGAATATATTCATTATATTCAGTATTCCAGTGGGAACACTTTAATGAAGCAATGAATTATATTTATATATTTTTGGGAAAATAAAAGGTTTAAATCTTGGATATCAATCTTCTCTATGTATATACATATTTTATCTCAATAAAATACACACAGGCACACAAACATATACATGCAAACACACTACAAACCTCAGATATGACTGTTTTTAATTTCTTCATACACTGAAATGACTTGAGCATGTGAGCTGGGTGTTCCAAACCATGTGCCAAGGTCCTATGAAGTGGTAGAGCAAATTCACAGGGGCACAGTGGGAAATTTCAGTTTTCCAGGAAAACACAGTAGCACCTGTTAAATATCATGCAAAGTACTTCTATTGAATTGTTTGGACCTAATTACTTCACAATTTGAGACGTTAGAATTTTTTAACCTCAAGTTTTCATTAAAAAGAACAACAACAAAAGTAAACAAACAAACCAACTCCAACTAGACAAAAGTTGGAGTTGGTTGGTTTGTTTACTTTTGTTGTTGTTGTTGTTGTTCTGTTAAATATCATGCAAAGTACTTCTATTGAATTATTTGGACCTAATTACTTCACAATTTGAGATGTTAGAATTTTTTAACCTCAAGTTTTCATTAAAAAGAACAACAACAACAAAAGTAAACAAACCAACCAACTCCAACTAGACAAAAGTTCAGTATGAATCAAAAACATGGTAGAGTCTCTAATACCCACAGTTGGGAACCAGCTTACATGACTTATAAGACTATAACATACAAAGACTTAGCACATATATTTAAGCAATAGTGTATACGCTGGGGTTTGGAAGAATATAGGTTTCATGTGATGTGTAATATGTCTCTGTGAAGTTCTACTGTAAATTGTTCTAGATATGCTTATTTTTATTCACATTTTCTGAAAATGTATAAAGCATAAACCATAAATTTCTACCAGTTGATGAATTTTCAGAGTGAAAAATACTCTCTATGATACTATAATTGTGGAGGCATACCCACCAAATTCTCTGTCTAAACCCAAAGAATGCACAACACAAAGTGTGAACCCTAATGTATACTACAGACTCTGCTTGATACTGATATCTTAATGTGGGTTCTGTTTCAAAAAATATATTGCTCTGATGAGGGACTCTAATAATAGGGGAGTATATGCTTGTGTATAGGCAGGGAGCATATGGGAAATCTCTGTACCTTCTGCTCAGTTATGCTATGTACCTTAAACTGCTCTGGAAAAAAAAAATTATACATATATATATATATATATATATATACATATATATACACATATATATACATATATATGTGTATATATATGCACAACATGTGATAGAAAATACAGTGAATGTTTAATAAAAAAATATTACAGTAAAAGGCACATTGCTATTAATCCCCTCAAAATACTCCCCCTCTCTTTGAACATACTTATTTCATTGTTCTTGCCACTTTCTGAAGCATTTCTGGAAGTCTTCTTTCATGAGTGTCTTTAGTTGTGCTGTCGTGGCTGCCTCAACATTCTGAATTATTTTGACTTTGGAGAAAAGCCAGAAGTCTCATGATGCCAGATCAAGTGAATAAGGTGCATGAGAACACACTATAATATTTTTATTTGACAGAAATTTCCATATATCAGAAGCGATGTGTGACACGGAGCACTGTCATGATGAAAGATGAAGTAAAGACACTCACAAAAGAGGGCTTCCAGAACTGCTTCAGAAAGTGGCAAGAATGATGGGATACATGTTTTCAAAGCGAGGGGTATAGTCAGAGGTATTAATGAGAATGTGTCTTTTACTGTAATAATTTTTTAATGTAGACATTCACCGTATTTTTTCACCACACCTTTTATGTGTGTGTTTTGTGTGTGTGTGTGTGTGTGTGTGTGTGTAGAGAGAGAGAGAGAAATAGTGAACACAAAAATTAGAAGTATACTATGGAGAAATCATCTGGAAAAAAGAGAAGTAGGAACAATAAATATTGGTGAAACTATGAAAGAAACGGGAAATTTCCAGTGGGAATGTAAAACAACTCAGGAAAAAAAATGTTTGGAGTTTTTATTAAAAGTTAAAAATGAATATTCTGTGATCCTATGACTACTTGACTCTGTCTGCATATATATAATTATGATTTAACTACTGATACAAGGAATGAGTATAAATCTCAAAAATATTATGCTGAACAAATGAAATCGAGCACAGAAACATTTATATTGCATGATTCTATTTATATTATAGAGTAGGCAAAACTAATCTATTCTTATAGAAATCAGACTATTGGTTGTTTGGAAGTGGATGACTAGAAAATGGTCATGAAGAACCTTAGAAACTTTCTGAGGTAATGGAAAGTTTCTGTGTCTTGATAGTGTTGTGAGTTAAAAGGAATGTATGTAATTATCAAAATGGATTGAACTGTATACTTTAGATTTGTTCACATTCTGTATGATTATATAGATTATATTAGATTTAAAAACCTTAATAAAAATGAAATTGGGAAGTTTGCAGGCAAATAAAAACCTAAGGGAATTTGTCATCATCAATCTTAACTGAATACTAAAGATGATTTTTCAAGCAGAAGAAAAGCAATCTCATATGATGGCAATGGAAAAAAGGAAAGGAATGGAGAACGGGTACATACTGGATTAATATAAGAAACATGAATAATGACTGTTTACAGAAATATCAATTTATTCTGGGATTTTATATAAATGTACAAGTAAAATTTATGAGAGCAATAATATAAAAGACAAGAGAGCTAAATGTAATTAAATTTTTATAAGATTCTGTCATTTTGAGGATGTGACAAAAGTGCTAAATTACAGAAGACATAAATAAATAAATAATGTCATTTATAATCTTCAAGATCACTACATAATAACAAATAATGTAAAAATAATAATCCAATAGGAAAATATAGTAGAATGAGAAGCAATACTTGATAAATTCAAAGGAAGATATTACTGGAAAACAAAATTGAACATCCGTAACTATATCCAGTACAAATGGAAAATATTTCTCATTTAAAAACTAAAACTCTTAATGCTTTTTACAAGAAACACAAACATAAGGATTTAAAAAAGTTAAAAGCAAACATTTAAAATCTACATATACTATGCTAGCAATCCCATTCTTTAGTAAATATCCAATAGAAATTAGTCCACATATCCACCAAGAACATCATCCTGATGATAGCTCAAAACAACATTAAAGATAAAACACATAAATTGTTGTAGTCATGAAATAGAATAGTGCATAGCAATGAAAAATAATGAACTGTGGCTAGCTCCAATAATGATGATGAATAATACATATGCAATGTTCAGAGAGAGTCATCACATACTACTCAGTATTCATGAAAAATAAAATGAATCGATGCTGATGGAATTCAGAATAGTACTTACCTTTGAAAATATAATTATTTTAGTGAGCATTAGGGAACTTTCTGAGATCCTCAATATGTTTCATGTCTTTGTTTCAGTTGTGATAAAGTTAGCATATACTTGTGAAAAATTTTTTGCTGTACACATAGAACTTGTGCAGTTACCTCTATATTCTGTAATTCAATGCATAATTTAAACATCATGTTATGCCACTAATAACTCTCATGACATTAAAATTATTAAGACAAACCATACTGAGTGTTGGTAAGGAACTAGAGCTACTATAGTTCTTTTAAATGGAGTGACTGCAAAACTTAGCACTATTCTGAAAAACTGAATATAAACATATCCTAACAAGATTCAGAAGTCCTTATGGATTATAACCATAAGAGTAAATGCTCACAGGATGCATCTGTAAATATGTCAACACAGTGCTATTGTAACACCCTCGCTACTCACCTGATCTGACCCCCTTCTTTGTTTACCCGAAGATAAAGGAAATATTGAAAGGAAGACATTTTGATGACATTCAGGACATCAAGGGTAATACAACAGCTCTAATGGCCATTCAGAAAAAGAGTTCCAAAATTGCTTCAGAGGGTGGACTAGGCACTTGTGTCGGTGCATAGCTTCCCAAGGGGAGTACTACGAAGGTGACCATAGTGATATTCAGCAATGAGGTATGTAGCATTTTTCCGAGGATTAGTTCACAAACTTAATTGTCCAACCTCATTTTTTTTTAATGCAGTTTATTGTTTCAGGTCTTATATTTAGTTCTTTGGTCCATTTTGAGTTAATTTTGGTACATGGTGACAGATAGCAGTCTGGTTTCATTCTTTTGCATATGGTGCTCCAATTCTCCCAGCACCATTTATTGAAGAGGCTTTCTTTTCTCTATTGTATATTTTTGTCTAATTTGTTGAAAAATGTGGGAAAATTATGTGGGAATGCCAACTGTATATGTGGGTTGATTTCTGAGATCTCAATTCTGTTTCATTGTTCTGTGTCTGTTTTCCTGTCAATACTATACTGTTTTGATTATTATCGTTTTGTAGTATAAGTTGAAGTCAGGGTGTGTGATACCTCCAGCCTTATTCTTTTTTCTTAGGATTGCTTTGGCTATTTGGGTTTTTTTTTATTACAAGCATATTTGATGATTTTTTGTTCTATTTCTCTTTTTTAATTAAAGTTTATTGGGGTGACAATTGTTAGTACAGTTACATAGATTTCAGATGTACAATTCATCTATATTGTGTGTTCACCACCCAGAGTCAGTTCTCCTTCCATCACCATATGCTTGATCACCTTTACCCCAATCTACCACCCTCTTGCCCCCTTACCCTCTGGTAACCACTAAACTATTGTCTGTGTCTATGAGTCTTTGTTTCTTCATTGTTTGTCTTATTCTTTTGTTGTTTTCAGTTTTATACAACACATACCAGTGAAATCATATGGTTCTCTACTTTTTCTGTTCTGACTTATTTTGCTTAGCATAATAATATCGAGATCCATCGATATTGTTGCAAATGACATTATTTCATCTCTACTTATTGAAGAATAGTATTCCATTGTATATATACCACAACTTCTTTATCCATTCATCTATTGAAGGACACTTTGGTTGTTTCCATGTCTTGGTCACCATAAATAAAGCTGCTAGAATGGCTATCATGAACAAGACAAATACTAACAAGTGTTGGAGAGGCTGTGGAGAAAAAGGAACCCTCATACACTGTTGGTAGGAATGCAGATTGGTGCAACCACTGTGGAAGGCAGTGTGGAGGTTCCTCAAAAAATTAAGAGTAGAATTACCATATGACTCAGAAATCCCTCTCCTGGGTATCCACCCAAAAAATCTAAAAACATTTATCCATAAAGACATATATGCTCCAACGTTCATTGTTCTATTTCTTTAAAATGCCATTGTGATTTTGATGGGGATTACATTAAATTTGTATATTGTTTTGAGTAGTATGGCCATTTTAACTATGTTGATTCTTCCAATCCATGGACGTGAAATATCTTTCCATTTCATTGTGTCTTCTTCAATTTCTTTTAATAATATCTTATAATTTTCAGTGTGTAGGTCCTTCACATTTTTTGTTAAGTTTATTCCTAGGTATTTTATGCTTTTAGTTGCAATTGCAAAGGATTTGTTTTCTTTGTCTGAAATTTCATTGTTAGTATACAGAAATGTAATGGATTTTTTTATATTGATTTTGTATCCTGAAACTTTACTGCATTTGTTTATTGTTTCTAAAGGTGTTTTGGTGAAGTCTTTAGGGCTTTCTCTATAAAGAATCATGTCATCTGTAAAACATGACTATTTAACTTCTTTATTCCCAGTTTAGATGCCTTTTATTTCTTTCTCTTGCCAATTGCTCTGTTTAGGACTTCCAATGCTATGATGAATAGCAGTGGTGATGTGGGATATCCATGTTTTGTTCCTTATTGTAAAGGGAAAGCTTTCAGTTTTTCACCAATAAGGATGATATTAGCTGAGGGTTTGTCATATACCACCTTTATTATGTTGAGGTGCTTTCATTCTATACAGATTTTATTAACTGTTTTATTCATAAATGGATGTTGTATCTTGTCAAATGTTTTTTCTGCATCTATTGATATGATCATTCTTTTTAATCCTTTCTTTTGTTTATGTCATGTATCACATTGATCAATTTGTGTATATTGAACCATCCTTTTGACCCTAGAATGAACCCCACTTGATTGTGATGTGTAATCTTTTCAATGTATCGTGGTATTCCATTTGCTAGTATTTTGTTTAGAATCTTTGTGTATGTATCCATCAGAGATTTATCTGTAGTTTTCTTGTGATATTCTTGCCAGGTTTTAGTATCAGGGTAAAGTTAATCTTATAAAATAACTAAGTATTGCCTTTTCTTTAATTTTTTGAAGAGTTTGAGAAAGATAGGTATTAAATCATCTTTGAATGTTTGGTAGAATTCACTAGTGAATACATCTGGTCCTGGAATTTTGCTTAGGGGAGGTTTTGGATGGTTATTTCAATTTCCTTACTGTCTATTGGTCTATTTAGATTTTCCAGTTCTTCATGATTTACTCTAGGGAGGTTATATACTTCTAATAACTTGTCATTTTTTTTAAGTCGTTGAATTTGGTAGCATAAAGTTCTTCATAGTATTCTTGTATGATCCTTTGTATTTTTGTGGTATCTGTCATACCTGAATCAAAAAGACAAAAAGGATACAAAACTATGAGTAAGATTACCAACAGACAGCAGCAGGAAATGACAACCCCTACACAGACTAGGGCACTACACACCTAGACATAATATAACAAGTAAAGGAAATAAAATCATAAAAAGAGAAAAAGACAATTTGCTATTGCAGCTCAAAAATGAACTCATAGCATAAATAGGGATAATTTGTGACAACAACAAAAAACATAAGAGGGGAGGATTTAAAGGTCTGAATTTGCAAAGAGGAATTTAAAACAAGACATATGTTGAAGTAAAAGGACTCCTGTATATATGAAACTTTTAGATAAACTTAAAGGTAACCTCTCAAAAAATAAAATCCAGAAGTCAAACACATAACATAAAAAAAGGAAACAGAATGGAAAATTGTAGAATATCACCAAACTAAAATAACAGACAGAAACGCAAAGGCAAAGAAATAATAGAGACACTGATCTACCAGAAAACAAAAGATAGAATGATAGGAAATCCTCATATATCAATAATCATTCTAAATGTAAATAGGCTGAATTCACCAATGAAAAGTTACAGAGTAGCAGATTAGATAAAAAAACAAAACCCAACCATATATTGCCTTCAAGAGATGTATCTCTGTTGCAAGAACAAATATAGACTCAAAGTGAATGGGTGGAAAGTGATACTCCAAGCAAATGGCATCCAGAAAAAAGTGGGTATATCCATAGTTATATCTGATGAAACTGACTTCAGGATAAAAAATGTAACAAGAGACAAAGATAGAAATTTCATTGTGATAGGGAATAATACAACAAGAAGACATAACACGTATCAATATGTATGCTCCCAATCAGAGAGCACCAAAATATATAAAGCAACTACTAACAGAACTAAAGGAAGAAACTTAAAAAATACAATCCTAGTAGGGGGCCTAAATATGCCATTGAAAGCTATCAATAGATCATCCAAACAGAAAATAAGAAAACATAAGGCTAAAATGACACATTAGATCAAATGGACAAACAGAAAGCAGGAAAAAACACAAACACATGGAGATTAAACAACATGCTACCAAAGATCGACTGGGTCAAAAGAAGAAACAAAAGGAGAGATCAAAAGACATAAAACAAATGAGAATGAAAATACATCATATCAAAATTATTGGCATACTGGGAAAGCAGTATTAAGAAGGAAATTTGTATCATTGCAGGCCTATCTCAAGAAATAAGAAAAATCCCAAATAAACAACCTAACATTACATCTTAAAGAATTAGAAAAAGAGAACAAAGGAAAACCAAAGTCAGCAGAAGGAAGAAAATAATAAAAATTAGAGCAGAATTAAGTGAAATAGAAAACAAAAAGACAATAAGAAAAAATAATGCAACAAAGAGCTTGTTCTTCGAAAAGATTAATAAAATCGACAAAACTCTGGCTAGACTCACTAAGGAAAAAAAAGAACAGACACAAATAGACAAAATTAGAAATGAAAGAGGAAAAATTTGATTGGCTTTTTGTTTTGTTTTTTTTTGGAAATGATTTCCTTATAGCAGGCAATTATGTTTGATAACATTTTACCCATGAGTAGAACTTCTTTCAAAATTAGTCCTCTCAAACCTTGCTGCTGCTTTATCAACTAAATTAATGTAATATTGTAAATCCTTGTTATCATTTCAATAACCTTCACAGCAACTTCACCAAGCATAGACACCATCTCAAGAAACCACTTTCTTTGCTCATGCATAAGAAGTAACTCCTCAAAGTTTATCATGAGATTGCAACAATTTAGTAACACCTTCACACTCCACTTCTAGTTCTAGTTCTCTTACTATTTCCACCACATCTGCAGTTACTTCCTCCACTGAAGTCTTGAACCCCTCAAAGTCATCCCTGAGGGCTAGAATAAACTTCTTCCAAACTCAGTTAAATGTTGATATTTTGACCTCCTCCCATGAATCATAAATGTTCTTAATGGCACCTAGAATGATGAATCCTTTCCAGAATGTTTTCAATTTGCTATCTATGGGAGCTCTAGCCTTATACGATGCATTTCTAAAATAATAAGACTTGAAAGTCAAAATTACTCCTGTATCCATGGGCTGCAGAATGGATGTTGTGTTAGCAGGCATGAAAACAACATTAAACGTACTGTACATTTCCCTCAGAGCTCTTGGATGACCAGGTGCATTGTCAATGAGCAGTAATATTTTGAAGGGATTTTTTTGTGTGTGTGTGTGAGTAGCAGGTTTCAACTATGGTCTTAAAATATTCAGTAAACAATGTTGAAAAGATATGTGATGTCATCCAGCTTGGTTATGCCATTTATACAGGACAGGCAGAGTAGGCTTAGCATAATTCTTAAGGGTCCTAGGATTTTCCTAATGGTAAACAAGCTCCAATTTGAAGTCACCGACTGCATTAGCTCCTAACAAGAGAGTCAGCCTATCCTTCGAAGCTTTGAAACTAGGTATTGATTTGTCCTCTCTATCTATGAAAATCCCAGATGCCACCTTCTTGCAATATAAGCCTGTTTTGTCTACACTGAAAATCAGTTGTTTACTGTAGCCCCATTTATTAACTATGTTAGCTAGATCTTCTGGATAACTTGCTGCAGTTTCTACATTAGCACTTCCTCCTTCACCTTGCATTTTTATGTTGTATAAATGGTTTCTCTCCTTAAACATCATGAACCAAGCTCTACTAGCTTCAGAATTTTATTCTTCAGCTTCCTCACCTCTGTCATCCTTCATAGACTTGGAGAGAGTTAGGGCCTTGGTCTGGACTAGGCTTTGGCTTAAGTAAGTGTTGTGGCTGGTTAGATGTTCTATCCAGCCCACTAAAACTTTCTCCATATCAGCAATAAGGCTGTTTTGCTTTCTTATTGTTTGTGTGTTCACAGGAGTAGAACTTTTAATTTTCTTGAAGACTTCCTTTGCGTTCACAACTTGGCTAACTATTTGGTCTAAGAGGCCTAGCTTTTAGCCTATCTCAGGTTTAGACATGTCTTCCTTTCTAAACATACTCATTTCCAGCTTTTGATTTACAATGAGAGACACACAACTTTCTCTAGTGTTATCATGATATACATTTTCCACTTCTACTTTTAAATTATCTGATTCTTACAATTAACATGGGTTTCTTGTAGACAGCATATAGTTGGGTCCTGTTTATAGTTCTTCAACAAAAAGATTTCAAAACAAGGAAAATTATGTGGAATAAAAAAGGACATTGCATAATAAGATTTAAAAATGGGTCAGACTGAAAGGAGAAATAAAGAAATCTACCATTACCGTTGGAGTCATCTGTAACCATCTTCCTTGTTTCTGTTTCTCCTCTTGACATAAGTCTTCCTCAAAGAGTGTCAGCATCTTGCAGCTCATTCATTTATAATCCACTATTATACTACTAAAGCCCTTTTGATGTGTTTTTCAGGTGTTAGATAGAAGAGGCATTCTATAATCTTATGTTAGATATCAAGTCTTTTAGTGGGCCTCTGTCTGGGCTATTTCCTTTACAAGTGTTATTCTAGGGCAAGCATGTTTCTCCCACCTTTAAGTCAGTTAGGAAGCTAAAGCATGCTGGTATGGAAGGAATGTCCTCTACGTGGGGTAAGAGTCTAGTAAATTCTCCCCTGCAGAGTCAGACTTTGGTATGAAGAACACTATAGGTTTATTTCACAACAATTACCATTCCCTTCCCACTTCCAGTGTTCTGAGAGGTAATTTCTTGGAACTTCACTGTGACAACCTGGTGGGATACCTAGAGTTAAAACCATTGAAAATGTGGGCCCCACTCCCCAGACTTTAGCATCCAGAGTTTTTTACTCTCAACTGCATCCACACTCAGCCTCCAGCAATTCACAAAAGTTATCATTTAAGTGTTAACACCAGTTCATAGCTTCTGTGCCATGTAAGCTGATCTCAGCTGTGACTCTGTAATAAGCTAACTCTAGATTTTTCTTTTATTATTATTATTATTATTTTTTTTTTTTTTTGGTGTCATAGGGAATAAGAGGTGACTGTCCTGCAACCTCAGTTCTCAT
Source organism: Rhinolophus sinicus (assembly GCF_036562045.2). Lineage (NCBI taxonomy): Eukaryota > Metazoa > Chordata > Mammalia > Chiroptera > Rhinolophidae > Rhinolophus > Rhinolophus sinicus. The sequence goes on from NC_133753.1 coordinate 129,431,796, forward strand.
ATAGTGTCAGGAAAAATCATTTATTTTTCAGGCTGTTCAGCGTTTTGTCCTTGTAAGAATGAGAATGACAGCTTCTAAGCTCCTTATATAATGGGGGCAAAACCCATAAATCAATATTACTCATTTTCTTGCTTAAATTATTATAATTTTGGACATTGGGAAGTCTTTCAGATTGACCTACATTTTCTTTGGACATGACATCATCATCGTTGTTTTTGTTGTTGTTATTGTTAATTACCATTTCGTTAGTTTCTGGCAGTATGAGATGCTCTAGTATCACCTTGAGTTTTCTTTGCCCCTGCATAAAAACAGTCATTTCCTCAAGAAATGCCAGTTTCTTTTATTGGAGAATTACATTTAGAAATAAAAACATGGTCACTGGGTGTTATTGTTGCTACCACAGTTCTAGAACTTTTCAACTATGCCTCCATGTAATTTCCACTACACTGTATTTGTTTTTCCTGCAAACATGATCTATGCCTTTTGAGTATAAGAAAAGTACAAAAGACAAGAAGAATGCTACTTGAAATTTTATATTGTCTTACTATCTGTGAAAACCTAAATTATAATACGTAGGGGTATAACAAAAGAATATCTACTTTTCAAATATTCTATAAGGAGTTCCTGTATCTTCTTAAAGTAGAAAACTATTGTCCTAAAATAGTCAATGAACATTATACTAATAGAAGGAAGATGTTATGTATTTTTAATTTTTCTTTATACAGGAGTGATATGTATGAAGTAGGAATATAATCGTAGGGAATCTGAGCAAATAGTCACTATTTTTAACATAGCAATTTGGGGAAAGTAATAAAGTTAACAATGTTGAATCAATATTAGGAGTATTGTACTGCACTCCTATATGTCACCCCCACTATACTTTTCAAGGTGGAAGCACTTTTTTCCTACTTGCTAGGAGTGTTGGTGGCTGACATCTGTTTACCTCTCTATTAATTGCCCTGGTTAAAAAGAGCTACCTATATTGAGGTCCCATTCCCCATTTTCAAGAGTAACCCATATCCAGGGATATGGGAGTATGAAGAGCCAGTGCCCTTTCCTCAACTGGAGACAACTCTGAAGAGCCATACCAGCTCCAGAGCCACATTTAGTGTATCCTAGACTGCTGTTGCAAATGTTTTGTAGATCAGAGTCTTCTTCTGCCACATTCTGCTTTTTCCATACCTGACTGGTGGTATTTTTGAGCACTTCCCTAAAAGTCTCCTGTACCTAAATTTCAGAACCCCAGAGTCTGTTTCCAAGTAACCCAGCCTGTGATTATGTCCCTATAATGTATTATGTGATGAAACAATGGAAAAATAATAAAACAGATTAAAAGTTTGATTGTACATTTAGATTTTGGCTTGCATATATACTTATTATTTATATTTATTAATGCCAGTACCACTTTGAATTTGATTTATGAAATAGACATCTATCCTATTATGCCATTATTTAAATTGCATCTATTTTGAACTTCGATTCTAGTTAGGCTATTAATGAAAGTACTTTCAAATAAATAAGCGATATTTTCAATATTTCATACTTTCAAATAAATGAATAAATACATCTAAAATTAATTTTAATAACTAAAAAATAAATAAATAACCTGAAGTTTATAAAAAGACTGCAAGTTTAATGACCTAGAGATTACAACAGCTACTTTTATTCCATATGTCATAAAGTAGAAAAAAGAGGAAGGTAACAATTCTTTTGTTAATTGGTTTTTCCTTTATATATTCTCATAGTGGCAAACACAGATGGTAACACAGGAAGAATGCTAAAATAATTAAATCACTGAAATATTACCACCATTAATGTTTTTGTATATTTCTTTTGTCTTTTACTTTAGTTGAGCTCAGTTATGATTACATGCAGACATAAATTTATAACCATTTATCCTTAACAGTCCAATATTTTACATACTATCAACCTATAATGTGCATTGTTTATGTAACTAAAATTATTCTGAAATGTTTTAATTAATGTATGATATGCTATTGAATGGATACTTCATAGTTTATTTCTGTAGTGTTATTTTTATGTTGTTTTGAATAGTCCTACTATAGAAGTACACCTATTGAATTTATTTTTGTGCATGATGCTTTCATAGTATTTGATAAAATTTGATTATATTGTCTCTGAAATGAAATTATAAGTGAAATGGCATATTGCTATTTTTTTCATCTTGAAATGCATTACAAAAGTCTTATCAAATATATTTTTATATCACTTAAAGTGCATCCTAAAATTGTTGATACCTATTTTATCATGTTCTTGCTATCACTATATATTCAATATAGGTTAATTTTAATAATGAAAATTGAAGTTAATGGACAGTCAGTGAATGAATTTAAATGATAGCGTTGTTTAATCTGAATTGTCTTCTGAAACAGAAGTTGAAGTTATGTAAAATAGACTAGAGAAGGCAAAATCAGCAGCTCAAAAAATGTTAGAAGATAGATAAACAATGATGGTCTGCCTAGGTGGATAGGAAAGAAAATGAAAATGTATAAGCAAATTCTAAATATATTTTGGAGAAGGAATTGGCAATTTTAGGTGATGAAATTATAATACAATTGTGAGGAAATAATAGATTTAAAACTTACTTTCAGAAAGTGAGCCAGAATCTGAAAGTAAGTTTTGAGTCTGCTGTTTCCAAATAATTTAACTTTATGCACATATATACACACTCCAAATTTGAAAGGAGGGCGTATGTGCTATTTATACATGAGAGGCCATGAGTGTCTGTATGTGGGGTCTGCATGTGTGTATATGTGAGTGTGTGTATGTGGGGTAGGTATAGATGTGCATCTCTTAAATGTGTGGTTGTCCATATAAAGAGGGTGCCAAAAAATTGTATACACATTTTAAGAAAGGAAAAAAAACTGTATTAAAAGTGTAATACTCAATATATACCATTAAAAAAAAGGTGAATACAAGTCAGGTGTATACATTTTTTGGCACCCTGATATGCATACATATGTGTGTGTGTGTGTGTGTGTGTGTGTGTCTGTGTGTGTGTGTCTGTGTGTAACTATATGTGTGTGGGGAATGCATGTGTGTCAGTTTGGGTGAGGAAATTCAAGTATATAAATGAATGTATATGTTTGAGGATACACATATATGAGGTCTGACAATTAAGTTCGAGAACTCATTGTAACAATGTTGCTAACTTTTTTTTATATCAAAGGGATTATTCATTATGAATTTGTGCCGACTGGACAAACATTTAACCAAGTTTACTGTTTGGAAGTGCTGACAAGGCTGAGTGAAAAAGTTAGAGGAAAACAACCTGAAATTTTCACCAACAATTCATGGCTCTTGCATCACGACAATGCACCAGCTCACATGGCACTGTCTGTGAGGGAGTGTTTAGCCAGTGAACAAATAACTATATTGGGACACCCTCCCTACCCACCTGATCTGGCCCTCAATGACTTCTTTCTTTACCCAAAGATAAAGGAAATATTGAAAGGAAAATATTTTGATGACATTCAGGACATCAAGAGTATTATGACGACAGCTCTGATGGCCATTCCAAAAAAAGAGTTCCAAAACTGCTTTGAAGGGTGAGCTAGGCACTGGCATCGGTGTATAGCTTCCCAAAGGGAGTACTTTAAAGGTAATTCTAGTGAAATTCAGCGATGAAGTATGCAGTACTTTTTCTAGGATGAGTTCCCAAATTTAATTATCTGACCTCGTATTTATGAGTACTTTGTGGTAGTGTCTGTGCATGTGAGCGTGTACGTATGTGCGGGGATATGCATGTCTTTGTAAGTACATGTTTATGTGGATATACATGTATTAACAGGAATATGTATGTGAGATATTCATATCTGTGTTTATGTGTTAATCCACCTGTCTTTGAGGGTGTGTGTGTGTCTTCTGAGGGAATATATACTTCCATTTGGGCATGTTAGGTATGAGACGGCATTGGAGACTGAGATACAATGAGATGAGATGATCAAATATTAGGGGAAAAGTTAGTATTGGTGCTGTCATAGATGCAAAAAGAGGAAAACATTTAATGAAATACGAACTCATCAACAGAATCAACTAATACATAGAATGAGATAAGTTAAGAAAAAGATTATTGGATTATACAAGGAATTGTTGATGACCTGATCCAGATCAATTTGAATCAGATTCAAAGACATCAAAGAATAATTAGGGAATCAGTATATGCAGACTACTGTTTCAAGAAGTGTGGTTATGAACAGGAGCAGAGATGTGAACCAATAGTTGGATGTTGTTAAAGGCAAATTGGTTTTGATTTTAGGATATAAAATACTACAACACGTGTTTGTAGTTATAGGAATAATCCATTCAAGATGGAGAAAGAAGGACATCTGAAGGACAAGATGAGGAGGCTGGGATCCAGTGAACAATTAGAGAATTGGGCTTTGAGAGAAGTATGTTCATGTCTTCCTTGGAAATAGGAGGGATAAAATGAACAGATAGATAGGTTTTAATAAATAGTGAAGGGAAGGTGAAAGCCCTCCAGGGTGTTGACTTCTATTATATCAACAAATTAGTAGATAATATTCTAACTCTTATGAGAATAGCTGTTCACGAACAAAAATTTAGACATTAAAGAAAAATATGGTAGATTAAAAGGGAAGTCTTTAGTGTCAGTTTGATTTTAATGGTCTTGAATTTTTGGACACCAGTCTGAATATATGATTTTCAGAAGCAATGCTCACCCAATCAGAGGTGAGTATAGAAAATTGGTATATTGAATTTATCATGATTATGGAGTCATTAGGCAAGTTCAACTGAAGGAAATACAGACTAAGGATTTGAGCCAGTTGCAAAACTGTGTTTATAATTGTCATTCATTGAATATAAGCTAGAAAATGAGAACATGAGGGAAAAAAATAGAAAACTATTTTAAGGTCGCTGGATTAGGTTGTATAATTGCATTTGATGAATTTTACATTTCTTATCTCCTTCAGTGAAGTCTGGTGATTCAGAGGCAAGTGGGCCAAAGATAAGATGCTTCATTTGTTATTTGTTACCCCAACAAATAACTTAATTCCTATTTTCCAAGTGTTACTTTAGGTACTAAAGAAACAGTATAAAAAAGAATAAAGATAGAAAAATCCCTCATCACTGCAATTTATATAATAGTGCCAGCTACAGGTAATAAGCAAATAAACCCATGTATAATATATTAGCAAGCAGGAAATGCTATAAGTAAAATAAACATAACTAAAAACTAAAGTGTATATTCTTAAAATTGGGTTGTTTGGACCAAACTATCTGAAAAGATGACAATTAAACAATTTGAAAAAGTGAGAAAAATAATCTGCAAGAATACTTTAGGCAGGGGGATAGCAAGTTAAAGGTCCTGAGATTGTGGCACACTTGACAGGTTTGAGAAAGAGCAAGCAGTTAATGTGGCTGTAGAATACTACGTATCAATTTTTTGAGATAACAAAGGACCTATGATGGAAACTTTAGATTTTATTCTAAGAGTGGTAGAAACTTATTAGAGTGTCCTGAATAGAGGAATGACATAATCTGATTCACATATCAATATCATATGTGGTTTGGGTAGCCAATAGGAAGACAGCATAGAAATAGAGCAGCTGAGAGGCTATGGAAACATTCCAGTTGAAGCATGTATATTGAACAGTGTTAGTAATGGTAGAAATGGTTGTATCCAGTTCACATATTTTATTAATTTAACCACATGCTCACCATGTTCCCTAGCTATTGCACACCTAGGTATTGATTCAAGAAAAATGAAAATATTCATTCTTCTGAAAGTAAAAGCTAAATGTATTGCGTGCTTAAACAAGTCATATCATGTGGCTCAGTTTTATTGACTAAAGCATAGATCTTTTATATAGGGTGATAGGAGGTTTTGAGTTTAGCAATTGATATACTTTCAATGGGGGTGTTTCTGAAATGGATTGATTGACTCTTAAAGATAGAAAGAAGTGCTTATAGCACTTCTGATAATGGGTATTTCTGATAATGGGTATTTCTGATAATGGATATTTTTCTAAGACAGTGAGTACTTTTAATTCTTACTTACAATTTTATCATAAAAATTTCAATGCAGAGGTGATAGCTTAAGTTCTGTGATATGATAACCCAGATGCATGTGATAGTAACAACATGAGGAGCTGGGAATATTAAGTATGGACTATCATTGTGAGTTAATAGTGACAAGAAATGAAAATTTAAAACAAGTGTAAAGGGCAAGTTAATAAAAAAAAACTAATTCTTCTAAAAGATGGGACAATATAAATTCAATAAAGTACATAAAGGAATACAACATGGGAGAAAGGATATACCTTTTTTTTTCTAAGAAAAAACAAACAAAGGGATTTGTGACAAAATAAGTATTTTTGAGAGGGAGGGAGTGTAGTGCATTACACATTCTCTCAGCAACGTAAATTTTTTAGATTAAAGAATGTTGGGTGTTGTGTTTTACTGGAGTAATGTGTAATAAAATTAAAGATGATATGCCTAATGTAAAAACTTTAAGATTTGGAGAGCATCTCTTTGTAACTGAGTCAATTCTCTAATAAAATATCATTTAAAAAAATATAATGGTACTTTTTTCTAAATTATTATTCCATGGCCCTCTGGGGTATTTAACCTTGTAAATCTCATTCATTTGCAAAATTTGCCATTGACCTACTTCTCCTAAAGGCTCTATTTTAATGTATTTATGATCATATTTATATTTTATATGTTGCTAATTGGTTTGTAATACCTTGAGCAGGAAGCTCATTTATCTTTGTCCCTGGACTTTAATGCAATTTTAGGTAGCCTGTAAGGATGGTGAGAAGACACTTTAGGGGGAAAAAAATTATTCTATGCAAGAACATATTAAAACTTTGTGTATCATTTCATTTAAAAAATAAAATAAAAATGGTAGCAGTCCTAGGTGACTGTCTGTTTTGCTACAAGGGTATAAACTGTTACAAATAACATTATTTTTTTGTCTTTAAAATGAGAGAATATATAATAAAAGAGCTAATGACTCAATATATTCTGGGTGCTTTCAGGTATTCAAAAACTTATTTTAAAATAGTTCCTTAATAAATGATTTATCATCAGTTTTTTTATAGGAAAGAAGAAATCATTCACTGATTTTCTACTGACTTGTTCTTGGAACTGTGTTTTGGGGGATAAGCTATTAGATGCAGAAAAAAAGAAACAAAGTATAGGAAAAAGGAAAGAAATGTGTATATGCATATATTCTCTAGGGCTTATTTTGAAAAAGCCCTGTGTATGAAAAATAAAAAGAAACATTTCATGGAATATAATATCCATAGTTAAGGTGAATTATAAAAACTTCCTACATGGTTTAGAGACATACATACTTTTGACTGATGCTTTTCATTTGTTGTTCTTTAGTTTCTTCATTAAAATACAGTTATCCACATCCTAGATTCTTAATGCCATGCAATTGTGTCAGTTTGAAACAAAAATCTAAACTTAATTTTTCTCTAACTCTCTTAAATACTGAACAAATTATTTGGAGCAATGGGGAAATAAAAAGTAAACAGTTTTCTTAGAAAACCTAACAATGACTTTTCAGAAATATGTGATTTTATAAGGTGTGTTTTTGTTTGTTTATTGGTTGATTTGTTTGGGTTTTTTTTTACTTGAGTCTCTGTGGTTATTGCTGAAGATTAAGGCCACTTGCTCGTCAGCAGAGAAGACCAAAGCCTAACTGTATTTATACATTTTAAGACACCAAAATGTTCTAGATCCAAACAAGTAAATCAAAGAGCAAAACACACATACACACATGCGCGCATGCACACACACACACACACACACACACACACACACACACGCCAAGAAAAGCAGTATTGGCAATATTTATTTACATAGTCTTCATTCATTTAATGGATATTTATTGGGCAAAACCATATGTCAAGCATTGTGATATATGTAGATTTATATGACATAGTATGGTATTTTAAATGACAGCAATTTTTAAATTGCTTAATGAATGAATCAATTACTTTGTGTTAAATTTTACAATTTATTAAGAATGAAATACAAATAATAATAGAATATTAATTTATGAAATCCTTTCCAAAACATTATGTGAGAATATCTTCAAAAAGGAGAAAGGAAGATCCAGACCTAGGAGTGAGAATATTGCAAGAGGAACCTAGAAGAAAATATTAAACTCAGCTTTTCATAGTGTCTACCCAGTTAAGTTTTGATTAAATAACTTCATAAGTATCATGCTTTGCCAAATAATAATAAAGGGTTATGAGGAAAAAATAACCAACTTCGCTTTTTTGGGACCAGATGGAGGTTTCAATTATAGTTGTTTCTAGTATGGAATAGATTTGGAGGATGGCAAAATGAGGGAGAAGCTTAATTTATTTTTTCTTTATATATTTATTAATAAACTTTTAGATAATGAAAAAGTGAATTTTCTTTTAGATAATTAAACAGTGAATTTTCTAGTAAGAACATAAACTACTTTAAAAAATGAAACATTCAGGGTGTCTGTACATGTATTTAATGTTTGATGATAAGGTAATGTAAATAATCTTAAATTACTTCTGTTTTGGAAGGGAAAACTTATGGTCTGACAGATAAAACTAGAATATGAACTTTGAGAAAGTTTAATGCAACTAAAGCACATTTATATTTTGTCTTCCCTTCTCTGTTGTAAAAATTCCCACACGCTTTGTATTGTGTTATCTTTCATTAGATTTGTGTAGTATCTAGAATTCAATTCCTGAAACTTGTTTGCCTAAGCCTATCACGGTTCTATATGAACCTTGCATCAATCTCAAATAACATTGATGTTCCAGTCTTATTATTCTTCGAGATGAAAGAGGGACTTGTATTATTTGTAAATGGATTGTGTATATAATCTTTGCCCAGCTTCCTTTTCTATATAGATATCTGGTAACAGATACGTCAAATATATATATATATATATCTTCTTCACAAGTAGTGTAACTAATAGTTAAAGAATTTAGAAGGTAGGAAATGGTTCTCTTTGATTTATATGTAGAAACTGTAAAAATATAGAAAACCCTACCGTCTTTGTCATCAATCTTTATTTTATACATATATATATATATCAAGTATATATTTTGCTTTTATGATTTTAGAATTTGCACTTTTATAAGTTCTTGGTATCTTCATTTCACATATGGTGGTAACTATTATTCCTTTAATTTTCCATAATTTGTAAAATCTAAATTAAAATTGGCAGTTTATCTAGCTCTACCTTTCATTGTAACTAAATTTAAATTCTGTGTTTTTATTTCCATAACTCAATTTTACTTATTTGAAGGTTACCACATTGAGTTTAAAATTAAAATTAAAGGTAAAATTTGTAGAATTGTCTGCATGTAAGAGACAATTACTTAAAATAATTTGAGAAATTACATAAATGAAGAGAGTAATATATTTACCAATTAAATTATTTTGCCTCAAATTTTATTCTACATAAAATTATAATAGATATAATCTCTATTTTAGATTAAAGAAATCTGGATTTTAATCATGGATCTATAAAATTATCATACCTCAACAAAGTTGTTTTTATAAATAAATAATAAAATGAATATTTTGCATCCAAGAAAAAAATTAGTATAATAAGATGTCCTTTAACTTCAAGATTTTATGATTATTCATTGGTCAGGATATATTTTATGTTTAAAAAGGGCCTGAAGGAGATAGTTGAGTGCCCAGATGCAGTTATCCTTAAAATATTTTATATTTGCATAAGCTGTTAGAATTGTTTGGTGTGATTATATACTAAAAACTCCTTTGCCCAATTATCTCTGCCCAATTACATAGTATAGAATTTAGATTACATAGTATACTCATTATAGTATAAAAGAGTAATATTATAACAGAACATATAACATTATTCTATTAGTGTTTTAAGAACATGCTTTTTCCTGAATCTCCTTTCAGATTTAGAAGAATATATGATAAAAGAAAGATATATTCTAATCCCAAATTTCTGGGACAGAATTTTGTGTCTGATATGATTGTTTGGAAGTCAAATTCAAAATTGAATTCATCCTGGAATATTTCCATTCTGAATTAAGATTGAAATGACAATTTACATATTTCATTTCTGGATTTCTCTTAGGGTTGTGCCATGTGTAGCTGTATATTCGGTGTGTCTATGGGAGGAGGGAAGTTCAGGAGCCTCTTATGTATCCATCTTTGTTTCTCCATTAAAATTTTTATTTGCGTAGTACCTGATATCTCTGTTAGTTGTTATGATTGACTATTTGTAAATACACCTCCTTTAATATATGTATTAAGTGGCTAACAAATTATGGAACATAGGGTATATAGCCAACTCTGTTCTGGGCATTGGAGATAGGGAAAAAATGAAAAAAAGTCCTTGGCCTCAAGTAATTACTGGGAGCTATAGGCATAGATTTGCAATACGTTATAATGAAACAGTGCTTTCTGAAGATGCATAAAGATGATGTCCCTGACTGTGACAGGGGATAGGAGATGCCATGGAAAACTTTATGCAGCAGATAACCTTTGACCTCACTTGGGAGAATTCACTTGGTGAACTTTAAGAGATTGTAGACAAAATTATGAGCAAAAAGCATGGAATAGGAAAAAAGTATGGAACACATAAAGAATAAAAATATGTCAAGACTGGAGCATTAATGTGTATTGAGACTGATGGGGAATGGATAGAAAAGGAGCCACGTTATACACTGACTTCTATGTCATATTGAAGAGTTCCTGTTTTATCACATATGCAGGAGAGTTACGAAAGTATTTTAACATTGTGGCAATGTTACCCTTTTTTAGCCCCAGTTCAGTGAAAGCAGAAGGCTCATTGTCAAATCAATTTTCAAGCACTGCCAAAAAAATTCATTTTTATTCCAGTCTTCTGTTCTAAAAATCAGTCCTTATAGCAATAACAGTAAATAGAGGAGGGAAAGCCAGCTCAATTTCTCTCAGTGACTTACACTGAATGAGGACAGGATGAAGGGTACAAGCAAGCCTGTAGTACTGTAGACTTTCTTAAACATGCATGCTTCAATGTGCATTTAATAAGAAATTTTTTTAAAAAGTTATTTGTTAATTAACTCTTTGACTTCACCTATATTCCTCATAATGATTCTCACTCATAAAATAATCTTTAAAACAGATTTCAGGCCTAGTGGGAGGTTAGTAAGAATAGTCGTTTTAGGGAAGGCAAAGCTATCCATATAAAACAAATAAATAATATCAGGTACTACTTGTGATTATGATTTATATGGAAGGGAAAGAATGAAGATGGGCAGAGCAAGGATTAGCTTGGGGACAATATACAGAAGGTTGAAGAAAAAAATTGATAGAGACTTATATGGAAGAGACAAATGTCAAATTCTCCGGCTTAAATAAAGACTAAATAAAGAACTTTCATAATATTCATGGGAAAATGTTGATATTCTCTGAATATATAAATGACTTATTCTATCAAAAATTCAGAAGGTATTTTATGGCTGCATAAATATCACTTGTAATTTAGTCACCTATAGAAAACCTTGTGAACATTTGGTATATTTCTTTTAATTCTTTTTCTAATCCTCTATTTTAAAACTTGTTTTATATGTTTAAGATCTGTTTTTAAGCATGTGTATGTGAGAAAAGGTCTGTTTTTGTTCACTTCTTGCTTATCAATGGGAATGTCTAGACCTATGACAATTACCGTTGGCCAAACTGTGAGAATGAAACTTCTGGAATGTTCACATAGTCACTGATTATGATGTTTTTCTGTACATTTGAAGCAGTAGGCCAGGTTGCCCCAGGCTCTCAGCATTGTGTAACGGAATCATAAAGATCATAAAAGGCACCTAGTGCCAGCTATCTTTTAAAAACTCTGCACTCTAAGACCCAGGTAGGTTTCCCCTGGTGGGAAGATCTGCAACTGGAGGGAAAAGTGAATCCAATCAACTCATGCAAAGGAGAAGTCTGTGCCTAACCTTTCAAACCTTCACCTATGTATATATTTGTGATGGACTGGATTGTATCCCCTAAAATTCATATGTTGAAGTCTTCAATACCTTGTAATGTGACTATCTTTTGAGATAGGGCCTTTAAAAAGGTAATTAAGTGAGATCGTAAATATTACATAAATTTGCATTGCTAGGTGTTGCATTTACAAGGATTTTTTTCCCAATGTTCTTTTCCCAAAACTCCTTCCTTATTTTCTAATGTGATCTTCCCCCTTAATGAAATATCAGGTTCCAGTGATGGGATAGAATAATAATTGGATTCCCTCTTGGCCGTTCTTGACTTTATAATTCCACTTAATAAATCTGAGATTTTCTTCATCCACATATAATGTGACACTGTGGGCACACTCTTTTCTCTAATCTGCTACTTTTTGGTAACTATGAATTCTCTATTTCTCTATCTCTTCTCATTCTATTCTTCGTAAGTATTAGTAACACTTTTACTCAATAAGTAGGTAGGTAAGTTGGTAGGTAGATAGATAGATAGATAGATAGATAGATAGATAGATAGATAGATGATAGATAGATAGATAGATAGATAGATAGATAGATAGATAGAGACTTTGACAAAAGAAAGCTAGAGACTCAATATAATATGTGGTGGAAATAGGCTTTAATTATATATTAAACTGCCTTTTCAGGATCTGTGTTTAAAGAGGAAAACACTCCTTATATGTAAAAAATATTGTTAATTTTCACAGAAAGCACATATTGAAAAACATATCACTTTTTATAAATTAACATTTTTATATTATGTTTAAAAATCATTAAGGAGAAAAGAATGAGTACAAAGAAGGAAATATTTATTATTTCAGTTGTCACAGCTTTGTAGCTAAACATATCATTTCCTTTATTTCATAATTGTTTATGACATAGAATTAGTGAACCTGTGCTGTATGTAAAACTATATCATGCATTTCTCCTATGAGAGATTTTTATTTAAATATTTTTGAAATACGGTATCTTCCAATATACTATCAGGATCATATGACCTGGATACTGCAAATATCTAATTCAAAGCTTCAATCTTATTTAGGTAGAATAATAAATATAATAAAATCAATAAAGAAACATTGTAAAACAAGTTAAATTAATATCAGTAGGTCACAGATATCTATACGTATTCAAAGTCTTCTTTGGGTTTACGAAAGAAGGAAGACCAAATTTTGTAAAAATTTGAGTCAAAACGACTAAATTAAAAATGTCAGAAGTGTATGCTTGTCTTCCATAAAATTATTTCTTTGTTTGTTTTGGCTTTGTTTTGTTTTTAATCTATTTATCAAACAGAAAGAACACTCATGAATTAGTTATTATTAGATATTTAAATAATTAGCATTTATGGCAAAATTTATAAAAATCAGTCCATTTCATTTTTAGGATTTAGGGATACTTTATTTAGAATCATCTAATTTTGAAGGACTAAAGTGAAGACAATAATAAAAATCCACTTGAAATAAAAGAAAAATAAATAAAAGAAAGATTTTCTCATTTCCAGAATTTAGAGTTTCATACTTTTGAGTTTTGGATGACTAGTCAACTTTATGAAATGTCATTACTTCCTTTCATGCTTTCTGACCATGTATCTAAACTGTAGCATTTTCTAGATTCTGCCATGATATCTTTAGTATATTATATCTTTAATATATTGAGGCTAATTCAAGGTTGTTATGGAGTGATAATTGAAGATAGTATATTTTATTTTTTGTATACATATGTGAAGAAAAAATGCTTTTGTAAGTGGGAAGGCTCTTATACTTGTGATTAAAATTTATTTAGATTATTTAAATGCTAAATAAAATGGAAATAGAATAACTTCCGAATTGAAAGTAGGGTTAGGTTGAGGTAGTAACAATTTATTTATCTTAATTATTTTTTCTATGAATTTGTTCAGCAAATGTTTATTTATTGTCCATTATATTTGAGGCAATTCTCTTTCCCACACAAATATCCTTCCTAGCTGGCAAAATTTTATTACAGAATATGAAACTAATTAGTAAATAGAAATGAAGACAAAGTTTGCAATGAAAAGTGTAATTAAATGACTTTGGGGATCTGGTCAAGATGGTGGAGTAAACGCTGTGCTTACCTCCTCTCATGACAATATCAAAATTACAACTAAACTACAAAACAACCATCATTGAGAGTTACCTAAAATCTTGCTGAGCTGAAACCCTACAACTCAGGACATACAGAAGAAACCTCCTCAAGACCAGTAGGAGGGAAAGAGATGAAGATCGGACTGGTCCCACACCCGAGTGTGACCATTAAAAATCAGGAGGGATATCTCAGCTGTGGAGGTTCCCCTTGAGGCATGAGGGGCCCCAGCCCCTCCCAGCCCAGGGTTTCAGTGCCAGGGAGAGAAGTCCCTATAAATTTGGCTATGAAAACCAGAATATGGCTAAGTGAGATGAAGGGTGCTAGAGACCCGGGTGCCCCTCTTAAAGAACTGGCACAAGGAATTGTTCACTCACCAACTCATTCGCTCTGGGCTCCAGCACTGGGACAGCAGCTCCAAAAGCACCAGGGACATATGAGGAGGAACTGAATTGTCTGATTTCAGGGTAGGGCTGGAGGGGCAGCTTTTTACCAGGCCAGAGTAGCTGGCGAAAGACATTTTTTCCTTGTTGAGGCCTCAACACTCCCGGCATGCAGATGCAGGCGGCCACCATATCTGAATCTCCATCAACCTGGCTAATGCCATTTGTTCACTCTGATTCCCTGAGACCCTGCCCCATCCAACTTTCAGGCCCATGCAAGCTGCTTCCAGTGGCTTTTCTGTATAAATGGCTTGTTTTGGTTCATAGTGCAGATGTTTCTAAAATCTCTCAAAGATTTACAAAAACCAGACCAGCAACTTCTGGCTTCAGTATGTCCTATACCTATGGCTGAGCAGCCCTAAGCCCAGCACTAGCAGCAACCAGCCTTGGCTTGCAACTTGGCCTAACTTGGCACCTTGAAGCATAACACAGGTAGTGGTCATCTGCGGATTGCTTTGTGACTCATGCCAGGTGGCCCCACACAGGACACAGATTGCAGCTGAACTTGGCCTGCAGTGAAGCCCCTCCCAGGAGGCCTGGGAGCTGGTACACCTGGTGGCCAGCTTTGGACACAGCTGGAGCATCACCTGGACACTCCTGGGGATGACACACCCTAAGGGCACACTGGGAAGGCACCAGAGCACTGTTAGAGCAAATCCTGCTCTGTAGTGTCAGCCCCTCCAAATCCTGCTCTGTAGTGTCAGCTCCACAACAGCTCCTCCCCTGTACTCACGGCCATTATTTACAAATCAGCCCGAGGATCAATCCCTCCCACTGATGTGCCAACAGCAACATATGTTCAACTAAAACGGAAGAGCGCACACAACACACACACAATGGACACATCTGAAATACCCAGCTCAGATGCACAGCGAGAATGCACCCTGAGCCCCACAGGACACCTACTACATAAGGCCACTCTACTAAAACTGGGAGACAAAGCAGCCCTACCTAACACATAGAAATAAGCACAGGCAGGCAGCCGAAATGGGGAAACAAAGGAACATGTCCCAAATGAAAGAACAGAACAAAGCTCCAGAAAAAGAATTAAACAAAATTGAGAAAAGCGATCTACCAGATGATTTCAAAACACTGGTTACAAGGATGCTCAATGATCTCAGGGAGACATTCAACAAAGAGATAAGAAACATAAAAATGGAGATTTATAACATTAAGAAAAAATCAGAAGTAAAGAATACAATAACTGAAATGAAGAATACATTAGAATCAACAATAGATTAGATGACGCAGAGGATTAAAGCAGCAATTTAGAAGATAAGGCAGCAGAAAACACCCAATCAGAACTAAAAAAAAAAATAAATCTGAAAAATGAGGATTGTTGGAGGGGCCTCTGGGACAATACCAAGTATACCAACTTTCACATTATATGGGTACGAGAAGGAGAATAGCGAGAACAGGAATTGAAAGCCTATTTGAAGAAATAATGACATAAAACTTCCCTAACCTGGCAAAGGAAACAGATATACAAGCCCAGGAAGAACAGAGAGTCCTAAACAAGATTAACCCAAAGATGCCCCCACTAAGACATATCATAATTAAAATGCCAAAGGTTAAATACAAAGAAAGAATCTTAAAAGCAGCAAGAGAAAAACAATTAGTGACTTTTAAAGGAACTCCCATAAGATAATCAGCTGATTTGTCAACAGAAACTTTGTAGGCCAGAATGGATTGGCATGAAATATTCAGTAATGAAAAGCAAGGTCCTACCAAAATTACTCTACCCCACAAAGCTGTCATTTAGAATTCAAGGACACATAAAGAGCTTCTCAGACAAGAAAAAGCCCAAGGAGTTCATCACCACCAAACCACCAAACCAGTATTACAAGGAATCTTACAGGGACTTCTTGAAAATGAATTTTTAAAAATCAAAAATATGAATGATAAAATGACAATATCTATCAACAATTACTTTAAATGTAAATGGATTAAATGCTCCAATCAAAGACAATGTGGCTGAATGGATAAGGAAATAAGACCCTTAATGTGCAGCTTACAAGAGACTCACTTCAGATTCAAAGAGACATACATATTGAAAGTAAAGGGATGGGAAAAAGATAATTCATAAAAATGGGGGGGCAATAATTATATCAGACAAAATTGATCTTAAAACAGAGGCTATAATAAGAGAAAAAGAAGGACCCAGTAATTCCACTTCTGAGCATTTATCCGAAGAAACCCAAAATGCTGCTTCGAGGGGACATATGCATCCATATGTTCATTACAGCATTGTTTACAATGACCAATATGTGGAGGCAGCCTGAGTGTCCGTTGATGGATAAATGGATAAAGAATAGGTGGTACATGCAATGGAATATTGTTCAGCCAGGAAACGGAATGTGTTCTTGTCATCTGCAGTGGCATGGATGGACCTGGAGGATATTGTGCTGAGTGAAGTGTCAGACAAACAGATGCAAAGTGATTTTGCTTATATGTGGAATTTAAGGACTAAAATAAATAAACAAAACAGAAACAAATTCATAGATACAGACAACATTTTAATGGTTGCCAGAGGTGAGGGGGTTTTGGGGTGGGTGAAAGTGGGGAAGGGATTAAGAAGTACACATCTGTTGTTACAAAGTAGTCATGGGAATGTAGGGTATGGCATAAGGATTATAGTCAATAATATTGTAATAACTATGTATGGTGTCCAATGGATACTAGATTTATTTGGGGTGATAGATGGGAGGGGGTTGAGGGGTAGGGGAGAAAATGGTGAAGGCATTAAGAAGTACAATTTGGTAATTATAGAATAGTCATGGGGATGCAAAATAAAGCATAAGAAATATAGTCAATAATATGGTAATAACTATGTATAATGCCAGGTGGGTACTAGACTAGTCAGGGGGATCACTTCTTAAAATATATAAATGTCTAACCATTATGCTGTACAACTGAAATTAATATAAAATAATCTTAAATGTCAACTGTAATTGAAAAATTAAAAAGAGAGGGAAGGTGAAGGGAAATAAGAGGTCCAAATTTCCAGGTAAAAAACAAATAAGTCATAGGATGTAATGTACAGCATAGGGAATATAGTCAATAATATTGTGATAAGGTGGTACAGTGTCAGATGGTTGCTGGACTTATAGTGATCACTTCTTTAGGTATATACATGTTGAATACTATTGGGTACGCCGGAAATTAATATTGATATAACATTGTAAGCTGGCTATACACATATTTTAATATAAATCTTTAACGAATGACTTTGAAGCCATTTACATTGATTATACTGATCTATCATTAATCAATCAATTGATACTTATTGGAACCTTGTGTAGCTCCTGGGAATAAAATATTTGCTACATTACTGCGTAGAAAGATAAATAGTTGAAATTTTGGCATTTTGCCTAGAATCTACAAAGTATTAGTGGTCATGACTATGGTTATTTTTCATATTCAAGGAAAGTTATTGTGAGACAAGTTTTTACATTTTTGCTCAGGGAACTACTTGGCAGCTGATGAGAAGAATGCATAAATGAAAAATCAGATACAATGTTGAATGATTCAAAAGATCAAGTCACTATAGTGAAAATAAAATTATAAGAAGAAAAATGCAGTTAGTTAACTTCCTTTGAGAAAATTTTCACATTCTGTTGTTTTTGTGTTCCTGCTTCTAAACATGTAGATTAATTATACCAACTCAGAGAGTTGCATTACCTAATGATTGTTTGTGTTTCAAGACTGTACAAAAATGGTAACATGCATACACATGTATCTGTAAGAGTATCATGCAAGAGTATCAAAGATGTATTGATATGTATTTGAACTCATATGAGTTAGATTATTTTCCACTACTAAATTGCAAATAGTGCCTTTCTGGTACACAATCACTTTGTTGGTTGTTGTGCCACCACATTTGTACAAAAGTCTCTATTAGTCAGGGCTTTCCAGAGAAGCAGAACCAATATGATATGTGCATATATATAAATTTATATTAAGGGAATTGGCTTACATGTTTGTGGGGACCAGCAAGACCAACATTTTTAGGACAGACTGGCAGGCTAGAGAGTTTATGTAGCTCAGTTCCAAAAGCAGAATTCCTTCTTTCTCAAAGGAAGTCAGCCTATTGGAGACGTATGAAGGTCTCCAACTGATTGGATGAGCCCCACCTACGACATGGAGGATAATCTACTTTACTCACACATCTACTGATTTAAATGTTAATCTCATCTAAAAAACAAAAACAAAACAAAAAACAAAACAACAACAACAACAAACTTCACAATAATATTTAGACTGGTATTTAACCTAATATCTAGGTATGGTGGCTTAGCCAAGTTGACAATATTAACCATCACAGTGGCTAATTTCTTAACTTCTGGTTTTCAAAAGTAAAGAAGGACTAAAAACCATTTTGGTGAAGTAATTATATCCATTCAGTACATCATCTTTGCCATTGCATTGGATACTCTTGCTAGCAGAAATAATTTTTGAGTCACAGTTTTTGTAGAATATTTGTAGACAAAATATTTGCAACAGTGAAAAAAAGCAAAAATAAACAGATTGTTTTTTCTTGATGGATTGAGTACGAACCATTTATCACTTAATCATAATCCAGAAAAAAGTAGTAGTTAAATTTCACATTTATAGAATGTATTTCCCAGGATATACTTTATGATGACATATAACCAGATAGGTATGCTTATCAACAGTAGAATGTACATTGGACCTAGTATGGTGTGACAAACAGTAAATACTTTTCATTTGTGTTAAGAACAAAAGTAGTAATTCAAGTATAAATGAATGTAGCACTATACAACCCTGCATTTTTGTTTTGAACATCCACAATGTCACATCATTTTGCAAATTAGGACTCTGCTGTCCATTATTTTTTCTCTATTGCATGTTTTACGTATTTGCTACCGTGTTTCCCCAAAAATAAGACCTAGACAGACAATCAGCTCTAATGAGTCTTTTGCAGCAAAAATTAATACAAGACCGGGTATTATATGAGACCCAGTCTTATAACAAAATAAGACCGGGTATTATATTGTATTGTATTATATTGTATTGTATTATATTATATTATATTATATTATATTATATTATATTATATTATATTATATTATATTATGACCTGGTCTTATAGTAAAATAAGACTGAGTCTTATATTAATTTTGCTCCAAAAGATGCATTAGAGCTGATTGTCCGGCTAGGTCTTATTTTCAGGGAAACACGGTCATCATTTCTGTATACTTAAGGGTACCTTGTTTGATTAATTTTCTCCAAACGCTGTTCCTCTATCTTATTTTTTCCCAGATTAAAAAAAAAAAAATGAAAAAAATTCTGATATTTTTCAAGTAAAACCTGCTACCTCAGTTGATTCTAACTGTACTTTATACAAATGGAAACAAATTGAATAGTTAGGTAAAAACATGGGACTCTTCTTTAAGTATACGGTAGATATTTTAAGAGCTTTCAAATACTCAATTGCTGCGTTGTTAACTGTGAATTGTGGCCAGAGAAAAAAGAAATGCGAACAAACATCTAGTCTGATGAAAGCTATTTCTATTCATTAAGAAATCCTCTAAAATGTTTTTCCCCAAGACCAGTGTACTCCTGACAGGACGGCTAACAAATTGTATATTCCTCACCATTTATTTTCATGAACTTAATTGACCATTTTAGGAAAGAAATGGCCCTTTATGATAACAACAAGATAAAAGCTGGTAATTGACTGAAATGCTTGAGTACAGCTAGCTAAAACCACTTTCGACTAATGGAGACCTGAATGAAAGGCATGTAAGTTTCAGCCAATTGCAGAGAAGGTCACAAGATTTCTTTTTTTTACACTTTTTTTTTTTGAAACATAAAAAAACAATGTTTTGATAGTACATCATCCTTTCAAAGGTATGGAAAAAAAGAGAAAAGATCACATCAAAAATTGTTTTATAGAGCAACTGATTATCATGCATGAGGCATGATGTATTATAGAAAATTGATATTATTTTAAAAGCTCTTTTTCAGTATTATTACATTGTGAGCGCAAGGTTATTTCATGTGAATAAGACCAAGAGTATTCATTAGTGTTTTCAGAAGTAGGTAACAAAAATATTCCATGAAACACATTTGATAATCTTAATTGATTATAGAAGCTTTTTGTTTCAAACAAATAGGCTTAAAATTTTTAAAGACTTTTATTGATCAAATACATTTATTGACCAAAATATAATAGATAAAATAAATTTTAGAATTATTTACATCAGTTAATTTTAAAATACCAAAATTGCTATGTTATCCTTCTACATGATTTAATTTATTCATATTCATATATTTATATCAAAATATATTATGACTAGTATAGACCTCACTAAGGGCAATACTTCTTTAATACTTTACAACTATTGATGGTTTTACTTTTCTGTCTAGACAAGGACCTTATCTATTTATTATTCACATAGGTTGAGAGAGTACCCAGATCATTAGGGTTCTGATACAAAAATCACTCAAAGATCCACATTAATTCATATTCCTGCTGATTATTTTAAACGGATGTCCTCAATGAATTATAAGAAATCTTAATGATTGATTTGTTCTGCACATCTTTATTTTTTATTTTACAAAAAGATTTATATGAGAACATATTTTTAACAACAAAAAAATGATTTTAAATTGTACATGCCCGTGAAGAAAATTCTAGAAAATGGTGCAATAACAGTAAATGAAACATTAAGTGCCTCTTGATTTACTGCATCCTTAGAATTGTAGATAAAACACTGCTTTGTTTTGTTTTGTTTTTTGTAATTAATTAGATGTTCTTTCTTTGCACCCCGAGGACATGATCCATATCCCAAGGAGTAGAAAATGCTAAAAACTTTTTTTTTAATCATCATCTATGAACTTATTTTCCTTTCTACTTTGGCAAATTAGACTAGAGTCTACATTCAATAAAACTTGTGTCCCCCTGTATTTTTTCCTATCACAAATCATTGGCAAGAAACAGATTTTCCGTTTTATTGAACTTTGCCATTTTCCTTTTAATTATAAAATCCAGTGGATTTTCCCCTCTCCCTTATTCTTTAAGACAATTTTATATGAGTTTATATTAAAGACACAGTTCTTGATAGTTTACCCTCCTCTGGTGGTTGGAAATAATCCTGTTGTCATGCAATTTCAATGACTTTTTCTCTGTTGTGTTTCCACAGTAGGTACAGGCTATGTTTCCAATTTTCCTTGACATGATTAATGCATAGGTACTCTTAAGTCCAGAAAATCTGTTCTTCTCTAATTTTATTGGTGAGTTTATTAACTCTGTGTTTCAACTATTATGTAAAGTGAATTATTCTCCTTTTATACCACCAGGCCTTCTAAGTTCCATTTTAATTGCCTATGGAAAAAACCTACAAATACATATTTTTATTTCCACAAGTAGTCCAAAAAAATCACCTCATATTTTCCCTTTCAGAATAAATCAGTGATTCTATTAATCATCCATGAAATCTCTTTTATCTTCAAGTCTTGAGCCCCAATACTTTTAGTCACTTAAATGTCATCTGTGAGATGCCACAAATCTCCTTTCAAGTATTAGTATTATTTGGCAAGAATTAGATTCGCCTCACACCATCTACTCCTCCTTCCATGTTTTATCCAGTGAGTAGACCGAGTTTGAGAAACATAAAATTAATTTAAATTACTATATATAATTCTTAACACATTATCGGTGATAAATGTGAAATTTGATAGAGGAAGTATGAAGATGCCTTAAATACATGACCATGTTATAAAATTGATAAGACTATGGAATTGATAAAGTTATGAGGTGATAAAAGTATGAACTAGGCAGATGACAATACAAGGAAGAAGAAATGAATTTGAAGAACATTAAAAAGACTGGATTAGTGGAATTATTTAATTGAATTTATTATAGTGCTTCAAAGACAGTTAAGTATCTGTGATTTTCTTCTTTTCATTTTTTACTACGGTGACCTGATCTTTTGATGTATTCAACTTTGTATCTGATTTCTGATCTACACAGTCCCCATCAGCTGCTAAAATAATTTAAATGTTTGATGAAATATGTAAAATCCAGTGGCAAATTCGACAGGAAGATAATTCTTATTCTGAATTATATATAGAGCTTGCCTAATTATGTGACTCATAGGATGAGGGAAGAGGAAACATTTTCCTTTAAAGAAAAACTTGTACAAAATAATCGCAGAAATTCTGCACTATGTAAGTTAATGCACTCCTCTTTAATTTCTTTGTAAACTTCTCAAGTAATGCTTCTTTAGACAGCATCATTGTCCTCAGCAAAGCCAGTCTCAAAGGTTAGGGGTGTGCTACAAATATGCCAATGCTACTAATCTGTTATAATCTCCCACAATGAAGGCTACTATTCAAGGCTATGACTTCACTTTTTCAGCTAATTGTGTAAATTGGTACTTTGTAACATTACTTCAGGTTCCTAGAGAGCATAGCTAATTTTAGAACTATCTGATTTGAGTACATACTAATGTTCAAAAAAGCTACAGCTGGAAGAATTTTAATAAACTCTAGTCTATATTTAAATTGAACCCTTTCTCTCACATTGACCATTTCCAGCAAGTGAGTCCTGAGACCAAGAAACTCTTGAACGTTTCTAAGTTTACATTATATCCATTCTGGCAATGTTAAGATCATTATAGTAGTTAGCTAGGGCTGCCATAACAAAATACCACAGACTGGGTGGCTTAAACAACAGAAATTTATTTCTTGACAGTTCTGGTAGGCAGAAGTCCAAGATCAAGGTGTCAGCAGATTTGGTTTCTTCTGAAGTCTCCCTCCTACGCTTGCATATGGCTGCCTCCTTGTAGGTCCTCATGTGGTCTCTTCTCTGCACATATACATCTCTGGTGTCTCTTTGAATGTCAAAATTTCTTCTTCTTAGAAGGATACTAGTCAGATTGGATTAGAACCCACATTAAGAGCCTCTTTTTGACTTAATCATTTCTTTAAAGGGCCTTTCTCCAAAAATGTTACCTTCTGACACACTGGGGTTAGAGTCTCAACTCTGAATTTTGGGGGATATAATTTAATCCATATCACTTCACACTTTGGACGCTCCCCAAATCCATGTCCTTCTCACATGCAAATTATATTCACCCCCATGTCAACAACCTGAAAATCTTAACCCATTCCAACATCAACGCTAAGTCCCAAATCTCATCTAAATCAAAGTGTGGTTGGCACTGGAGTTATGATACATCCTTAGGGAAAATAACTGTGAAGCTGTGACACCAGACATAATACATTGGAAGTAGACATTCTGCTTTCAAAAGGGAGAAATTGGAAATTAAAACATGATCATAGGAACCAAGCAAATTGAAAATCTAGCAGAGTGAGTTCATAAGATTTTAAGGATGGAGAATAATCCTCCTTGTCTCAATGCTCTGTTCTCTGAGCCAGCAGAGTGACACCCTCACATAGGGGACCATTGGAGTAGCAGCCTGGCCCACTGAAACAAAAGAAGTGGCCCTGCCCTCTGGAACAGAAGAGGAGACAGTCTTGCCCCTAGAACCCATGTATTATAGTTTTCCAGAGAAACACTATATATATATATATATATATATATATATATATGTGTGTGTGTGTGTTTATGTATATGTATATGTATATGTATATATACACATATACATATATATATATATATATATATATAAACACACATACACACACACATATGGGGGAAAGAGAGAGAGGGATAGGGGGCAGATTTTAAGAAATTGACTCATGAGATTGTGTAGCCTTAATAAATCCAAAATCTATAGGACAGGTTGGCAAGATGGAGACCCAGGGAAGAATTGCAGTTTGAATCCAAAGGCAGTTGGCTGGCTGAATTCTTTCTTCTCAGCCTTCAATTGATTGGATGAGGCCCACCCACATCACTGACAGTAATACGCATCACAAATTTAAATGATAATCTTGTCCAAAAAACACCTTAACAGAAATATCCGTAATGATATTTGGCCAACTATTTGGGCATGATGACCCAGCCATGTTGACACACTTTATTAGCCATCACAGTAATGCTGCTTTTTTAGTTTGTAAATAGCTATTTGATGATATCTAGAATTTAATTGACATTTGGCTTCAGAAATATATTGAATTGATGTCTTTAACTTTCCTTAATTATTACAAGCCTAGAAATATTAATAGAACTGTTTAGAATTAGCTTCCAAAACATGTGCAGAGCCAAAGTCATAAACCTTAGATTGTGAAATCCATCTGAACGTGTCCCAACTTGATTAGTGAATAGTTTCTGCTTTCATTTCATTTTATTCCAGCCTATACTATATCAAACTCTGCATGGAGAAATCATTAAGTACTTTTTATTACTTGCTATTTTTATGATTAGTCTGGAATTTTATTTTTCTAATTTGGCTACAGTCCATTAGGATAATAAAGTGAACTGGCCATAACAGTTCTGACCAATTCTGCTTTCTTCTCTTTTATTCAATTTTACATTTATATATTGAATCCACAGACAGACCAAGTATACTTAGGTTTTGATTTTTCATTTCAGTCAATTATCTACTAAACTTTAGTGTCTAAAAGCACACACAAATAATAAAAGAAGTCTCATTTGTATCCAGGTAATACCATGCCCCATTTATTGATTAATATAGAGACAATCAATTGTAGTCTTTAATTTTGTAAGACAATGAAAAAACCTATTCAAGTAGAATAGGCCTAACAAAGAGCTACAAAACTATGCTTGGACTGTATAGATAATGCTATTTCACATGACTTGGATTCACATATAATTCTTACAAAAAGTAAGACAACAGAACAATATATTGATGATTTCAGATTCCTAAAGTGTTACACCAACAAGATCTGCACGTGTGCACTGCATATAAATAACATGTCTGCACTTTATATTGTTTTATAATTTTATACTGTCAAATGATGCTGATGTACCTCTAAATAAAATCTGTCAGAATATGTGAGCATATGTAATCAAATCATTCTAGGTAAAAATGATACCAATCTCATCTAAACCTTTTCTTTCCTTTGTTTTTTTCCCCCTAAAAGACACCAATTTTTCTTGACTATGAAAATCGTATATAAATGGAGGACAATTTCAAGATTTCAAGTATAATGTTTACAAACAGTAGTATCTGACATGATGCAGAATTTTTCATGATGTACTCACACTTATATTAAGTTCAACTAATCTATTGAATTATCTTTGATTATCTCTGGAACATAATGTGTTTGGTTGCCTGAGATATTTCGTGAACAGATGCTAACAAAGGAAAGCAAACTAAAAGCTTGAGAAATTATATTTGGCATATTTTCCCTGATTTTCTACATTGATAATAGCCCCACATCATATAGAGTAAATATCAAAACATGCAATAGGTATTTCTATGTAAGTCTCAGTAGAAGAGACACATCATTTATTTTCCTATTATACAAATTAAATATTCTCATGCAGTATTACAGAAAACAAGTCCTTAGAGGAGAATATTTTAAATAAAATTTATGCTCATTGGAAAAGCCACTTGTTTCAATAATTGTGTATTATTTTCATGGCTCTATTGTGGAGAATTGCTAACATGCAGTAAATTTGATAGGTTTAAGAGGAAAATAAAATAATGAGGGATCTAGAGACCAAAGGCTCAAAGGGGAGGTTGCTGCAGTATGTTATTTTTGTTTAGCAAAATGATACAAAAACTGTATGGCTCTATCTATGCTTGGCTGTCATACTGTCCAGAATTAGAAATATTTTAGTCTGACTTTTATGGGTCTTATAACCATGGGAGACATTTTGACAAAGGGAAAATTAGATTCATTAATATCTGTAAAAGTGATGCACAATTATCATCTTCCTGATTTGCCTGTTATGTAATAATCAGAAAATTTACATTTTAAGATAAATAATTCATAAATTTCTTGAGGACAGGAATTCATGTGTGTGTATATATATGTGTATTCATCACTGAAAACATTTAGTACACTGCTGGGCATGTGAAAATTAATATATATATCTGCTTATGGATTTACATCTGAATAGATAATTCTAAATTGAGTTTCCATTTTAAACAGAAATACACAATTTAACATTTGAAAGGATTCCACTAAATAGTGCATCCAATAGCATATTACTAAAGGAAACTACTTAGCATATTTATTTAGGTAGTTTTATGTCCAATTACAATAATTATGTCATCATCTCTAATGAGATGACGATTTTAGATTTTTTTCCCCAAAAAAATAAAAGTTTATGCTTTGTTCCTGATTAAAGCAGTAAAACAAAATTCTAGTCAAAATGGCACTGTCAGTACTGGTCTTAAATTCTGTTTCTACTTCAACAGCATAGATAAAATATATGAGAGATACATTTTATCACAATTAAAAAGATACAATGAAAAACAAAATAAATATATGATGAGCAGAAACAGAGAAAAGCAATCTGGCACTGAAATAATGAAACTATTGTGCTTAAAGATGATGAGAAGTTGTAGGCCTCAGAGAGTGTGATTCAATCAGGATAATGAAAACTTAGTTGACACAGATGGTGGGTGGATGGCCATAGTATACATCAATCAATTAAACTAGGAGCTAGAGAATATATAGAGGGGAAAATAGGAATATTAGTGGAGGTGCACCTATTTATAAAGGTAGGGAGA
Organism: Rhinolophus sinicus; assembly: GCF_036562045.2. Lineage (NCBI taxonomy): Eukaryota > Metazoa > Chordata > Mammalia > Chiroptera > Rhinolophidae > Rhinolophus > Rhinolophus sinicus. Next base: position 129,458,958 of record NC_133753.1, read on the forward strand.
GTGACGTAGCATTATGGTGGAATTTGTCTTTCCCCTTCATTCTACAACTAGTAGGACATCTGTAACTCAAAGATTTCTCTGCTCAGCACACTAGTGCTCCTGAGAGAGCCACACATCTGTACATCTGAAGGTAGGGAGATTGAATACATAAGGAGACAACACAAGTCTCCCAGCTGTGGTGGTGGCTGAGCCCACAGCCCCAATGAGTGCCTTCGCAGCAGTGGACACAGGGCCTGAGACTGCAGCCCTCATCTGTCCTATGGCCTCTGTGAAGGAAAACAAAGGCAGCAGTGGCATTGGTTCTCACAACTCTGGCTCCCTCCTCAGGCCGTGACCGTATCTATACCACAAAAGAGCTTGGTAGCCACAACAGAGGCAGTGAAAGTGACTCTGTGCCAGTGGCCACAGGTAACCAGGTAGCTGTGGCAGCAGGGCGTATGACCCTGGCTCCCTCCAACACATGGCATCCCCTACAACAGCAGTGGTGCCCGAAACCCAGAAAGACCCTGATGCAGTCAGGGCACGTGCTGTCCTGGTGAGTCTGATGCTGGTGCCTGTGACCATAGTGAAACCTATTGCTACAGCACCACTAGGAGCAGTAAGGCACTGGCAAATCCAGAAGTGTAGCAGTGGCAAAGAGGGCACCTGCAACACCTCTGGAGGAGGCTGTGGAAGGTAGAAAATGTTGACTCCTGAATATAACTGGGGTCAGCTCAGGTGAGAGAAACTGAACACTTGTGCTATATCACCACCTACTGGAAAACAAAAGAAAGGCCTCTAATTATCATCCTGCTGAATTGTTAAAATTAAACAAAGCTATACTTAAAATAAGAAAAGTCTTAGCTACTTCAAAAGCACCAGTGGAGGAACAACCCATTAAGCACCTCTCAATAATCACAGCAACATGGTATTATAAAAATAAAATGACAATTCTCCAGAAACCAAGCTGAAAGTCCAGGAAAACTATGGGCTAAATGATAGAGAATTCAAAATAGCTGTCAGTAAGAAACTCAACAAGATATAAGAAAACTTAGGAATAGTTAAATGAGCTCAGAAATGAAATTAATGAATAGAAGGTATATTTTACCAAAGAGATTGAAACACTAAAATAGAACATAACAGAAATTCTAAAGCTGAAGAACTCAATAAATGACATGAAGAATGCATTAGAAAGCATTGGAAATAGAGCAAACCACATGAAGAGAGAATTGGTGAGCTTGAAGATAGGAATGAAGAAATGATTCAGGTGGAAGAGAAGAGAGAATTAAGATTTTTTTTTAAATGAAAGAACTAAAACTATCTAACTCCATTAGAAAGGGCAGCATAAGGATAATAGGTATTCCAGAAGGAAAAAAGGGAGAGAGAGAGAGAGAGAGAGAGAGAGAGAGAGAGAGAGAGAGCCTAAATAATGCATGAGATCTTCCTAAACCTCAGAAAGGAGCTGCACATACAAGTACAAGAAGTAAATAAAACACCTAATTATCTCAATGCAAAAAGACTTTTTCTGAGATACATTATATAAAAACTGTCAAAAGTCAATGATAAACAAATAATTTTAAAGGTATCCAGGGAAAAAGAAAAGACAGTAACCTACAAGGAACCACCATATCAGGTTATCAAGATATTTCTCAGGAGAAACTATAGGCTGAGAGAGAGAACGGAATTACATTGTCAAACAAATATAAATACCGCCAGACAAGAACTATCTATCCAGTAAAGTTATCCTTTAGATATGAGAAAATAGTGGCTGGAATACCAGTTTCTTCTCCCAATCAAAAGCCAAAGGAGTTCATCACCACAAGACCTTCCTTACAAGAAATGTTGAAAGGAGCTCTTCTTCCAAAAAGAAAAAAGGACACAGAATTTCATGTACCGTGATAAACGGACAGAATCAGAAAATTACAACTTTATTACAGAATAAGGTGTCAAACACTTAATTGTAGAATAAAGGTTAAAAGGAAAAAGCATTAAAAATAACTACTAATTACTTCAATTTGTTAACAAACACAACATCAAAAGGGGCAATTCGTGACAACAAAAGCATAAGTAGAGAGGAGGAAAATGTCGGAACTTGTATACGTAAATGAAGGTAAGATACTATAAGAAGAAAAAGGATTATTTCATCTATGAGGCATTTTGTATAAACCTCATAGTAACCACAAAACAAAAATCTAGAGCAGAGACACAATACTTTTTTAAAAAGGGAAACAGAGCACAGCCCTACCATGATGTAACATACATATCATAGAAAAATTTTCTGTGTAGACCCAGAATTCCACCCCCTACGGAATCCCCCTCCTGACATAGAAAACCACCGAACTAAAATAGCTGACAACAGAAAAGAAACAATGAAGATATAGAGTAATCAGAAAACAAAAGATAAAATGACTGTAGTTAAGTCCTCATATATCAGTAATCATCCTAAATGTAAATGTATTGAACTCACCAATCAAAAGACACATTGTAGCTGGGTGGATTGAAAAACAGGACCCAACCATATGCTGCCTTTAGGAAACTAATCTCAGCTGCAAAGACAAACGTAAGCTCAAAGTGAAGGGGTGGACAACGTCACTCCAAGCAAATGGTATCCAAAAGAAAGAGGTGATGTCATACTTATATTAGACAAAGTAGACTTCAAACCAAAAATGATAACAAGAGACAAAGATGAACTTTATGATAAAGGGAACAATCCATCAAAAGGACATATATATTATACATGTACATGTATATATGCACACGTGTTTTTGATATATATATATATATTCTCCAACCTAGGAGCACCACAATATATAAAGCAATAATTAACACAGCTAAAGAGAGGAATTGACAGAAATGCAATAATAGTAGAAGACTTTTAACAACCCACTTACAACAATGGATAGATCATCTAGACAGAAAGTCAACAAGAAAATAGTGGCCTTAAATGGCAAAATATGAACAAACCAAATACAGCAATACATTTAAACTAGCATATACCTTGATGAAGCAAGATTTATTTTAGGCAAGCAAAGATAGTTCAACATTTGCAAATCAATCAATGTGATATACCACATCAACAAAATGGATGTTAAATCAATTTTTAGAAAAAAGAATAAAGTTAGAAAAATCAGTCTACCAAATTTAAAGGATTATTATATAGCTACAGAATATACAGCATCAGTGGAATGATAGAAACAAAGATCGATGGTATATAATAGAGACAGAGAACCCAGAAATTGACCCACACAAATAGTCCTGAGTGATTTTTTTGACAAACATTAAAAAGCAATTTAATGTAGGAAAGAGCCTTTTCAATAAATGATGCAGGAAAAGTTGGACATTCAGAGGCAAAAATTAAGCCTCAACCTAAATCTCACATGTTTTACAACATTTAATTCAAAATAGCCTGTACTTAAATGTAAGACATAGAGCTAGAACATTTTTAGGAAAAAAAAAAAAAAAAAAAAAAAAAAAAAAATATATATATATATATATATATATATATATATATATATATATATATATATCTCAAAAGCTTTGGGGTCTACGATTGGGCAAAGAGTACTTAGAAGTGTCACCAAAAGCACAATCCATAAAAGAAAAAAAAAGAAAATTAGATTTAATCAAAATTAAGAACTTTTATTCTATTAAAGAACCTGTTAAAATGCATGAAAATACCATCTACAGACTTGGAGAAAACATGTGTAAACCATGTATACAACAAAAGACTAGTGTCTACAATATGTAAAGAACTCTCAATACAATGTTAATAAAAAAAAAAAAAAAAAACAAGAACAAAGAATAGCATAGAAAACGGGCAAAAGACATGAACAGACTGGACATACACAGACGGAAAATAAGCACATGTAAGATTTTCAACATTTTTAGCCATTAGTAAATAAAAATTAAATAACCATGAGATATACACCTATCAGGATAGATAACTAAAAAGTGATAACACCAAATGCTGATGACAATATGTGGGACTGGATCGCTCATACATTGATGGAAAGGATATAAAATTTTACAGCCACTTACAAAACATTTGGGAAGTTTCTCAAAAAAATGAACATGCAACTACTATATAACCCAGAAATAACACTAGAAAAATGAAAATATATGTTCACACAAATGTCTATATACATAGATATTTATAGCTGCTTCATTCATAATAGTTAAAATCAGGAAGTAATCCAGGTATCATTTAATAGGTGAATAGTGAAACAAATGTATATTTTTACCATGGAACATTACTCATGAATGAAGGGAACGATCTACTGACACATACAATAAGCTGCATACATTTTTAGATAATTGTACTGAGTGAAATCCCAATGGTTTACATACTGTCTAATTTCGTTTTTACAACATGAAATTGAGCAGCAGATTAGTGGTTACCTGGTGTTAATGAGACATGGGAACTAGAATGAAGTAGTTGTGATTATAAAAGTGCAAACTAATTGGTCTTTACGGTGATGGAAATCTTCTGTATCTTCACTCTGCCAACATTCATATCTTGGTTATGATATTGTACTATAGTTTTGTAAGATGTTACTATTGTGTAAAAATGTATAAATGTGCATGTGATCTGTGTACTATTTCTTAAAGTTGCATGTGAATATATACAATTGTCTCAAAATTTAAAAATAATTTTTAAAAACTAAATGAAATTTTTTGCACCTGAAGAAGTTTTTGGTGTCAGATTGATAATTTAGAGACTTCTGGATAATTTCATTGAATTATCACACTCTTAAATTTCACATTGAGCAGATGTATTAGAACATTTAATTATTTATGAAGGTTTATTATCTACTGCTGAGATGCCTCACAAGATTCTGTATTAGATTTAATCTACTAGGGGAATTGTATAATCATTGTCACCATATTGCATACCACTTTTTATCATCTTTGCATCGTACAGGTGAATATGCAAGCACTGTTTTGATAATTGAGAAAGGTAATTCACTAACCTCAGGAAAATAGTTTCATGATTGTTCATTGATTATATTGCTATTTTGGTCACACATGTGGGAAGGGCATGGTTATTAGCTTTATCCCTCATAACAAACATTCCAAATCAAAGTATATATATATATATGTTCCTGCAGTATAGTGGCTAAAAATATCTTTATAAAATGACTACAACATACCTGCCTTAATTTGGACATTGAATTCAGAATTTTTGTCATTGTTTTGACAATTTAAGCTGTATTTAAACAAGTTCTAATATGAAATACTGAAAATTCACTAAATTTAATGCACAAACACCAATATTCAAAGTCACCTTCCCAAGTATCAAAGAATAAAAAGAGAAAAATAATACATTTCCTAACTGCCTCACAATATGACTGTAAGGAATCGGTTGGAAAACTGGTGAAAAGACAGTTTTTAAAAAGTATAACAAGTTATAAGATAGTCTCTTTTATATCATTCCTGTAAATATTGGTTTGTTACAGTCTCAGTATAGTACAAAATGTTATTATTCCTCAGCTAAATGGAATGGTAATATTTGCCAGGTTTTGTCAGGACTTCTTTGTTTTCTTACTTTGTTTTGTTTCCCTGAGTGATCGTATTCACACCTTAGATATTAGATATCTACTATAATTGATGACCCTCAGCCTGTATCATTGGATGAGACTATGTCTGTGATGTTTTGAATATACACACAACTTCTTACATATATGTGCATTTGATAAACTCATTATCTCCAAAAGTGCACTTATCTTTCATTTTTAGTTATATTCGTTTTCTGATTCTTTATCTCATTTAATAACATCACTATACACCACTTTGTTTAGCTGGAAACTTGGACAACATCTTTGAGTTTTCTCTTTCTTACTTTCCATAATCTAACAATCATTAAACCACATTAATTTCTCTTAACATTTATTGCTTTTAGCCATTGACTTTTCTTTATCCCTGTTATTTTGGTTCAGATGCTTACCCTTTATTATCTGGAATCTTGTAATAGCCTGTTTTTTTTTGTCTGTGAACTTACTCTAAAGCCCCTAGATAAAGTGCATAAATAGCTCTACACTGACCAAAGATGCAACATTAGCAGCTCAAGTAAGTTCGTAGTAATCTGTATCATTCTGTCCTTATCACCAATTCTCATCTCAGTTGATCCAATACTTATTTTGTGTTTTTGTGATGTAAGCCACCTCTACCAAAGCTCTCTGTCACACCCATGGTATGTCTTCACTACCTTGTTTTCTTGACTAACTCTATCTTGTAGAGCTCATCAGAAGCGTTATTCCTAAGGTACACCTTTCCTGATACCTTCACAATAAATTAGATGTCCTTCTTTTGTGATCCATTTACATTGTCACGTACTTATCACAAATATTTTCAAACATAGTTGAATGTTCACTTAGTTGCCTGACTCTTTAATCAGACTGTGGCAAGGGTTGTGTTTTATTCACATCTGTATTTCAAATCTCTAGCGAATTGTCAGCCGCAGCTAGGAGTTCAACAATTGTTGAATGAGAAAATGAATGCATGTACAGATAATTAATTCGATTGTAAAAAAAATTCTCCAAAGTATATGCCTGTCGCCTTCTTGATACTGGAGCACATAAAAAGGTACCTATTTCCCTTAGATTCCCACTTCATATTTTTCTTTTTCTTGGCAAAAGGAGTTTAATTCGCGAAGTTTATATGTGAAATCAGTTTTGAGGAGTATCTCTTTCCAGTGAACAGTGCAGTATATCATGTGAAGTGCATTTTCAATGATTTCACTCTCTCCTTAACCCTTACTGCCATCCCTAGCCTGAGCAGTTATGGACTTGGAAAGTATAACTTTTTCTCCTTAAAGAGGATTGACCTGTAAGAATAACATGTTTTTTTCAAGGTTGGAGATGATACTTTATTCATCAGGCAATTTCTTTTTTCTAGTTACTTCCAAATGCCTATATTCAACAAATGGTCTTAGAAATGATGTTCCAAATACACTTCAATAGTTTACTTTTGACTCATTTTCGGCCCTCCTCCTAGGAAAGGATTTATTGACTCGGTGTGTTAGTTCAAGTGCTCTGCAATGCAGACACCAATATGGAATAGGACAATAAACATCTATGAAGAATAAAGAGGCAGGGAAGCAGGATTAGGCAAGGAGATTGCATTAACTGCAAGCAGATCTGACAACTGTGAGAAAAGAGGGTAGAGGGAGGTGGATTGCAAAGGCAGTCAAACTCCTGGGCAGTTCTAAGAAAATTTTGACTATGCTGATGGGGTGTCCTCAAGCCAGAAGCTCCTATAAGAATAGTGATATCCCCACTATGCATAGAAAATGGCAGGTGGAAATATGGCCTCAGCACAAACATGATGGTGGGCTCTTATAGGCAGCATCTGGGGCTGTCAGTGAACCATGCTCTCTACAGCAGGCTATCTGCAAACAGCATTTTCATGGTTGCCACACTTGGGTCTGAGCAGAATATACAGAATTATGCCTTTCAGGATAATTCATTTTGACAACAATGATATACAACATTTTTAATCTAGGAAAATAAAGCTACTTATAATCATATTTGGTCATCAAGCATAATGTAGGAGAGTATCACACTTAAAGAACAGTTATCATTTTCCTGTAACTTCTACCACCACAAAATATGATCTTTAAGTATTTGTCTGAAATATCCCTGTGTTTATATTAGAGGAGTTGGAATAATCTGTCATCACAACTCAAATATCCTTTGCTCTTATATTTGCATTTAATGCCTTCAATGAAAAAATCTAACAATTATTCATATAAATGATAAAAAAATCTTAATTTAATTGTTAAGGTCCTTCGTAGATTACAGAACTTGCTGATATTTTGACATAGCTAAATCCCTTGAAATACTCATTATAGAAATTGAGGTAGTGTACAATGCTGGGAAACACTATAATAGTAAACAGAGCTTACATTTTAGAGTCAGAATTGGATTGGATCTTCAGGACCTCTCAAGTAATTTTGTCATCTATTAAATTGGAAAAAAAAATACCAACTGTGAAAGGTTTTGAAGATCATTTGAGATTAATTTTGTAAAGACGTTAGTGCAGTGTTGAGCATAAAACAGGCACTTGGGAGTCCAAGTATGGTCACTATTCTCTCTCTTTTTCTTTTTAATTAAAGTTTACTGGGGTGACAATGGTTAGTCATAGACATGGTCATCATTCTTATTGTTAAGGTACTTTACTGATTTATAAGTTAATATTTGTAAAAGTTAATATCTCAAAAATATATTAGTCAACACTTTAATAAGTATCTCTAATTTATTTTTAATTTCTAATTAATTGCTAATCTGTTTCTTAATTTTATTAATAGTGTGTATTGTATAGATTTCCCTGAGGATGACATATAAAAATGAATATAAAATAAATTACCCAAGTAGGTATGTATGTATGCATGTACATATGTATCTTTATCAAGTTTATAGTATGCAAGAAGCATTAAAAAAATATTAGCTATAGTCATCCCTTTTGTATTCACTGTAATGACCCTCATCTTCCTCTTCTTTTGTCATCATCATCAGCATTATCAAGTTTCATGTGGGACAATTTGCATCAAGTAGCAAAATATCTACCCGGTAGAAAAGGGCCATTGATACTTGTTGTGTGGGTGACACTGGCCCTGAGAACAAATATAACTATTAGGATCATTCAGCAGTGACCATGCAGTTTTATTTTATTTCACTGTAAAACCATTCATAAAATAGTTTTGATACTGTTCTCTTATGTTCCATTCGAGGAATTTGTTTCCTCTATTAGAAGAATTGTGTTTTTCTATTTCCATTAAATAGAGAACTGGGGTTCTGGATTTTTTTTTTTTTTTTTTTTTTTTGAATTCTCTACTAGCTTGTGGGTATAGCCATTGTTTTGCTTTGGTCTACATTGTTCTATCATGGATGCTGTTGATGTCATTAAAAGCCTTCCCAAAAAAATGTATTGATTTATATTAAAGCTTTCAGTCATTCTTTTCTATATGGTTCATAATCAAAAGTATAAAATATTTCATACTAGTTATATAAATATATGAAATTAATTCTAATTCAGTGCTATGATAATTTATTTGTTCTAGTATATTAACTATAATGTAGTGTTACTGAACATGTATAAGAAAACACTCAGCCCATTTCAAAATTCCACTTTCCTACTCTCATTTAGATCTACTAACTCAGTTTGTATAACTAGGGCCTAGTAATATGAAATTTAATATATACCCACTGTAATTCTGTTTGAGAGCCACTGCCATAACTTCTAGCTAATGTTATCAAATGAAAATTAGGTCATTTTAACCTTCTGACTGTAGTTATTAAAGTTAAGTTACTTGTCTCCTAATTAAATTTTATAGTTTAGGTGGAAATTGACAAAAAAGCAAGTAGACAGACAAAACACATTGAGCACATCATGTCTCACATGTTCTTCTTCTCCAGATCTCAAATGATTGAAATATATAGACGGGCTGTATTTTTAACTGGAAATTCTGGGGGAGAACCTACTTCCAATCCCATTCAGGTTGTTGGCAGAAGTTGGGTCCATGTGAGCAGCGGGGATGCATATTTCTAAAAAAGATGCAATTGCCATAGTTAAGGCGCTTTACCTACACAGGGAGAATTGAAGATTAATGCCACATGTTACTTTAAGATCTAAAATCCTGTGAAAATATCAGAAATGGGTGTGTGAAAATTTACCTGCTCATCTTAGATTATTGCTTTCATCTAATCATAAACAAACTTTGAGAGAGGCAAAGAAACTGTAAATTCTGTAAACTCTTCTAGCATCCTTTGGTAAAATCTTTTGTTGATGAAATATCGCATCATACCATATAAATATTTAATTAAAATAGGTAGTCTCAGTTTGACTTGGAAGTGTTTAGAATTTACTGGAATATGCGGGTTTGATAAATGTGAGGGTTATTGTTAGTGAAATAATTACAAGGACATTCTTATTCAATTCCCAATTTTGAATTAAAAGCACTTTTAGAGGCATCATGAAGTAGTTATATTGCGTTTGTTGGGCCTAGATTGTTTTACATTATTAACTCATTAGTCCCCCACATCAGCCATGGAGGGAGAAGGCAGCAGCAGATTGTAAGGTGTTGCTCTTCCAATTCGAATGTGCAAAAGAATCACTTGGAGATCTGTTTAAAATGCAGACTCCAAATAAGTAGGTCTGGGGTCTAGAGAGCATACCTAACAAGCTCCCAGTTATGCTGATATTGTTCCTCTAGGGAACATACTTGGAGGAGCAAAGTTCTAAAAAAATCACATTAAACTCAGAATCTAGAAATGTAAACTTTATCCTCAGCTCTCTCATTAATCATTTGATGATCTAAAGCAAATGACTTCCTGTGGGCTAAGTCTTTTCATTTACAAACAGTATCAGAGTCATTATTCTGTGTATTTTTATTAATTAAGAAACCACTGATCACTGAGGCACAGATATTCCTCAAATTTATACAAGGAGTGATAACTCCTGTTTTCTGACTTTAGGTTTCCTGATGGCAAGTTGAAGTTTACCATCCCAGCAACAGAACCTGAACCCATTTATATAGAGCATTGTAACTGAAAATAAGAGAAATCATGCAGAGCTATTTTACAAGATGCCTTGAGAAATTTTAGTAAATTGGAGTGTTATTACTTTAATGGATTTTATATTTTTCATGCTATACCAATAGTTTTCTATTTTATTCATTTTTTTTTTGCTATTCATTACTTTTATTCCACAGCCCTTTCTCCTACTTTTAAACAACACTTGACCAAGTGATAGCAGCACCTTTAAGCAAAGCTATTCTCACAGCAGTCTTACATCAATGCCAGCTGTGATTTCATTTATACTGAATCACTGTAATTCCTGAAACAATTTATGAAGTTGTTGTTTTGCAATCCTCATTTAAACTTATGCTTTCATGAAATAAAGGTAGATGGAGACCATATTCATCTGTATTTTTCTATTATTCATTTTTGTAACTAAAGTTGGACTTGCAGATGTAAACTTATTGGCATGCCTTCATTGACTGGTAGTAGAAGCCTCCTTAGAAAGCAAGTGTAGATAAAAATCTGAATACTCTTACTTGCAGGTGTATTGCATGTCTCACCAGCAGTGCTGCAGTTATTGCCTCTTTCAGTCTGCACACAATGTTGTCTGGGCATGGATAAACAGGTGCGTTTGGGCACAAGACCAAATCTACCCCAAAACACAAGTGACCAGTGTGCTTCTAGATATTTAAGCCAACTGGTAGTTTGTTTTTTTATTGACTGCAGATGGTTACTGACTACACAATAAAAAGCTTCCAGTTGACTGACTATATTCTTAAATAACCCGAAAGTTATTTTCTCATAGCTGGGAGCTCTAATTTGTACTCAAATGTAGAAGGATAAATTTGAGCTCGCCTGATGGCCTTACCACCAGATGTGCCCTTGAAGTCAATGGAGATTTCAAGCATCATTTACTGCCTTAGGCTGACTTTGATATTTTAAGAACCCAAAGAAATGAGATAAGCTCAACTCTACTCATCTCTCCCTTTCCAGGTTTGTAAATATGTGCTTCTTGGGGCCCATTGAAAGCATTGAAGGAAACACAGAGTTTAAATAGATATGTAAATTACTTTATATTTGGAACATTTCTTATAATAATAGTCTTGGCTGAGTTGCCAGGTGCTCCATAAAATGCAACAAATATGTTTAGGTGTCAACTATACCTAATATACCAATCTACTTGATGTGGGGGACACACACATATACACATAAACACACACATGCACACACATGAACATATGCTTTATTTTCCAGTGTTCTATAATTGTAATGAGAGTCCATATGAATAAATATAGAATAAGGAAGAATGTCATTAGAACTATATGAAAAATAATATTAAAAAATCTAAGTTAGAGTGGGAAATACTCTTTCAGATATGGAGATGGGGAGAGGATACAGAAAAAAGGCCCTGGTCTTTGTTTTACATACAATGCTTGGGAGGAAATTTGGAACATTCTGGAACAAGTTAGTAATGTAAAATGGGCCCTGTATTTGGAAATACATGATTTGGTTTCCAAGTCAAATTTGCCAATGTATGATCTAATGAGACCTTGGCTAATTCATTCCCCTCCCCACTTTGGAAGCAAATCTTAATATGTAAAATAAAGAGCTTGGATTTTATTATCGCTGAACTCCCTTGCATACCCTAAAATTATGTAACAATTTTAAAATTACTTGAGAGAAATTGTAAAAATGTTACTCCCTCTCCTCTCAAATCTCTACTTTCTGTGTACTTTCTATACTTCATCTTTGTAGCATTGTATCATTAATTGACAGATATGTATGTATTTATTTATTTTATGTACTTCCCAGCCACTGAATGTAAGTTCCATAACAGTGGTGTTTTATTTATTTACTGTTACATATTCAATGTCTGGCATGCAGTACACATTCAATAAACATTCCTTTAGTGAATGATTGAATCAGTAAACATCTTCCAATGACATTAATTAAATACATATGTGTGTATATAAAAGAAAACTAACAGATTCATTCTATTTTATCCCAGAAAAACTTTTGCAAAAGTGAAAAATCTGCTATTATATAATTTCAATTACATTTAGGTAAAATTAATAAATAGTGTATAGTCCAAATAGTCAATAATTCAGTGTACATCAGACAATACACTATGTCGTTTCACTACGGTAGCTTATGTTTTCCTGATAAAAAAAGAGGTTGATAGGAAGTAAACTGATCATTCATATTAAAATAAACACTTATTTTCAAGTAATACAATGGAGTAAATGTTTTTTTCCCCAGCTTTTTAAAAAGTAGACTATATGGTTAAAGCAATAAATATCTTTTAAATTATAAAAACACAAATTTTAAAAGATAAAATATTAATATTGGAATAGTAAAAAAAGTCTAGAAGAGCCTTAAGCATTAAACTTTTTTTTAATTGGAGAAAAAGGTGTTATAATTTGTTTTTTTGTTTGTTTGTTTTTTTACAGAATAAATTCTATATTAATGAGCAGTAGTCAGGAATCATTAATGATCTAGAAGTATCAATATGTATAAATGAAGTAACTGGCAAGGAATATTTTTAAAAATATGATATAAAAAGACTAATGTTAAAACAATAAAGTTATTACAAAATAATCACAGGGATATAAAGCACAGTATAGGGATAACTGTGGATATTTGTATAAAAGTATGAAATTATTTTTATGGAAGTTCAAAAATAAATAAAACACAGTATAGTGAGTATGGTTAATAATATTGTAGTAACCATGTATAGTGCCAGGTAGGCACTAGACACATTGGGTGAATCACTTCATAAATTATATAAATGCCTAACCACTAACCTATACACCTGAAACTAATATAAAAAAATATTAAATGTCAACTATAATTGAAAAAAATTAAATGTAAAATAAATTAAAAATTGAATATATGAAATTGTTAAAATACAAATTAAAATATAGTTTCTGTATCAGGCTTTAAGAAAGATATTATATCTTTATATCTTCTAGAAAGAGTAAATCAAATAAAAATATCAAAACCTATTGCATATTAATAAAAACATTAATCCTTTAAGTATATGTCACAACATTTTTGCCTTTATTTGAAGTAATGTTTTATAGTGGGCTTAAGTTGTTATCATACATATTGATATTAGCTAGTGAATTTCTGGGCAACTTGCTTAACCAGATGCTAATTAAAATCATATTCTAAATCCTTCACCATGAGCAGCATATAAATATAATGACAGATATTACTGGCTTCAAAAATATAGTTTTCTACAATATAAAAATTTAAATAATATAGTACACAATAATGGGAGAAATTAAGACCTATTAAAATATGGTATTTGTGAGTCAGAGCCCAATTATGTTCAATAACCAGAAGCAGAGCCATAAAAAGGAATACATTTATTTAAAAAAAAAAAAATCAGTATCACAATGACTGTAATGGAATGCAGAGGTAAACAATTGATTTTCCAGCATTTATTTTGACAAATTAAAATATGAAATAAAATATGTAATATATGAAATAGTTTTATTTTGTATCTAATACGCCAATTATTTCACATAGTACCTTTAGAACTGAATTTCTAAATATAATGTATACACATATAATAATTGCATTTTTATTAACTTGGTGTGACATGTATTTCTAACATGGTCCCTGCTGGTCTTCACTTCCTATCACTAACATTCTTGGGGTATGGGAACTGTGACTTGCTTCTAGATAATACAATACTGCCAAGTGATAGGGTATTACTTCTGTCATTACTTTACATAAGCAAGTAACTCTAGTGGGGAATTCCACATGGCAAGGAACTAAGGGTTGCCCCTAGTCAACAGCCAGCAAGGAACTGAAGAGCCTTTGGTCTAGCAATCCATGAGAAATTGAATCCTGACAACAACAAAAACTTGAAAGTGGATCCTCCCTAGTCAGGTCTTCAGACCTAAATCCTTAGTCACATTCTTGTTAGAAAGCCTGGAGCAGAAGACCCAGGTGATCTGTGCCCAGACAGAAACTGAACTACAAAAATTGTAACATAACAAATGTGTGTTATTTTAAGCTGATAAGTTTATGATGATTTGTTATGTAGCAGTAGAAAACTAATACATATATAATTCATGTATTTATTAATTTCACAAATGTTAAAATTAATTCATAATTGATGAATTCATTAATTTCACAAATGTTAAAATAAGATAGCATTAGAAAAGCTAAGATGTCGTGATGTTGCTATTCATTTTCCTGCTTTTGTTTAATCCAGGTTTGTTGAAGTATAATTTAAATACAATAAAAGTAACCCATTTTAGTTATATAGATCAATGAGTTTTGACAAGTGTGGATAGTTGTGTAACCACAACACATTCAAGATGTAGAATATTTCCATAATCCTCAACTTAATATTTTTTAGAACACTTGGCTATTTCATTGTTAGTACAGGAGCAATGTGATCTTACAGCTTTCTGTATCCTAAGCGAAATCTTTGCTTTATTTCTATGTCTGTGTTCCACAATTGGAAACAATAAAAATAAGTAAGTAGTGCAATGTATTAAAAATTTAGTATCATAAAGGACATTGGAGAACTTTCCTAAAGTTGATGAATTCATTAAAATTAGCATGCGGTCTTGGTTCTTTGGAGAAAAGGCCCTTCAAAATATCAGGAAGGAAACAAAACACCACCAAGAGTAGGAAGTATAAAAGGTGAAATTTGGCCTTCTAAACTATTTACGTAGAAAATCTGTCTCTTTCTATAACACATACACAAACACACACATATGCAAAATCATACACATTTCTATAAAATAATAGAGCTGACTTTTATTTGTAGAATCTGTCATTATTAAATGAGTTATAAAGATTATTTCACTGAGGAGGCAAAATGCTTTTGCTACACTGAAACAAATGTATTCTCTGTGTGGTGATAAAAACAATAGGATCTGTTAGAAATTGGTTGCAATTGCTATCTGCACTTCTTGAACAAATTAATTTTCACCATTATAAGAAAGTGTTTTGTTTTTCGTTTGATTTTTTTTCCTCCAAGTAAAAAAGAAATGCCAGACTATAGATGTACACATATATGAATTTTCCCTTCAGATGTTGAAGCTTGATTTTCTTTAATTATATCCCTAAGCAGAAATATGGTTTTGTGTGGACGAATTTGCTGCTCCTAGGGCAAATCATCCAATTTTAGGGACTTCCCTATAATAATATACTTGATCAGTCAAGCAAGTGTGTTTATAGGTTATATAACAATTACCAATATATGAAATATAATGTATCCCTCTAATAAAAGACTTTACAATAAATTGAGAAAAGTATTTTTTAAAATAGGGACAAATATTTGATTATGAAGAGGACCAATATAGAAATGCCTAATAAATGTTATGCTACAGAAGACAAGTGCAGTGAGTTGTATCTTTTTGCTCATTTCAGTCAACTGCATAGCTTTGAAACTATAGGAAACTCATATTAAATGAACTCAATCTTTTTCATCTTGAAAGAATTTAAGCTTGAATCATCTCCTCTGTGATTGCATTGGTTTCTCAGAGTACAGATGATGCCAAAATCACTTGAGTAGACCTCTGTAACTTCCAACATTTTCCAAAGGATGCAGAGTAGAATTTACTGGAAAATATACAGAGCAAGAAATGAGAGAAGTGGTGGTACTGTAAAATTTAGAGAAGAATTTCTGAGATACACAGTGCTGACTTGGCTTCAGTTTGTTCTTGCAGTATGAATGTCATCAGCTTCCCCAACTGGTTTATCTTAGGTAAGGAAATCTGGAAGAGATTTATAAGCTTCTATTTATATGCAAAACTATTTTTAAGTGTGGCTTTTATTTAGCCATCAATGCTTATTGAGCTCTATCATTGAAAATGAAGATGTATTTAACATATACTCTCTGATAAATAGTAAATTAGAACAGAGAAAAAGGACTATAAACTGAATATCACCATTTAAATAAAATATTCTCTTTTGTTTCTTTTCTTTAAAAATATTTTTTTTTCCCTTTCAAGAAAGGGAATCATGACAATAAACAAATGAATATCAATACTTCTTAAGCAGGTCTAAAAGCTGCTTAAAGAACAATTTGTAATAGCAAACATTTTATACCCGTAATTTCCTTTTATCTTTCTTGAATAAGAAATATCAATAATAATAATAGATAAATAATAACAATAATAGCTAACACTTACTGTCCCAGACATTGTGAGAGGTAACTCATTTCATCCTTATAAGGTGTATTTCTATCCACATTTATGGGTGAGGGATCTGAGCACAGAGAGGATATATAACTTACCAATGGTTCTCTAGGCAGTAATCATAGTAATCACAGTCTAGTTCTAGAACCAATACCCTTCATCTTTATAAAATTTGTATGAGTATGCACATAATTACTCAAAATGGCACAGTAGGGCTACTCATTTCTATTAGAAAATATTTTTAAAATAGAAAAACGTACTACCTAGTAAACTTCTTACAACCTACTCTTACGCTTCAATTTTATAACTGTCAACTTATATTAAAATTATTCAAATGTTAGTGTTATAGTTGACTAAATATCTGTACTCCTCTAAACTTAACTTCTAACTTCATCAAAGAATATTCATATTTTTTAATAAGGCATATCACTTTTTTTTTTAATTTATTGGGGTGACAATTGTTAGTGAAATTGGATAGATTTCAGGTGTATAATTCTGTATTACATCATCTATAAATCCCATTGTGTGTGCACCACCCAGAGTCAGTTCTCCTTCCATCACCATATATTCGATCTCCCTTGCCCTCATCTCCCACCTCCCACCTCCCTTACCCTCTGGTAACCACTAAACTATTGTCTCTCTCTATGAGTTTTTGTTTCTCATTTGTTTATCTTGATCTTTTACTGTTTTTGGTTTATACACCACATATCAGTGAAATCATATGGTTCTCTGCTTTTTCTGTCTGACTTATTTTGCTTAGCATTATACTCTCAAGATCCATCCATGTTGTCACAAATGTTCCTATATCATCTTTTCTAACTGCATTTTAGTATTCCATTGTGTATATATACCACTACTTTGTTATCCATTCATCTATCGAAGGACATTTTGGTTGTTTCCATGTCTTGGCCACCGTAAACAAAGCTGCAATGAATATTGGAGCACACGTGTCTTTATATATAAATGTTTTCAGATTTTTTGGGTAGATACCCAGAAGAGGGATTGCTGGGTCATATGGTAATTCTATTCATAATTTTTTGAGGAACCTCCACACTGCCTTCCATAACGGCTGCACCAGTCTGCATTCCCACCAACAGTGTATGAGGGTTCCTTTTTCTCCACAGCCTCTCTAACACTTGTTACTATTTGTCTTGCTAATAATAGCCATTCTGACTGGGTGAGGTGATATCTCATTGTGGTTTTTATTTGCATTTCTCTGATGATTAGTGATGTTGAGAATTTTTTCATGTCTATTTGCCATATGTATGTCCTGTTTGGAGAAATGTCTCTTCAGGTCCTCTGCCCATTTTTCAATTGGGTTGTGTGTTATTTCATTGTTGAGTTTCATGATTTCCTTGTATATTTTGTATAATAGCCCCTTATCCAAGGCACTGTTTGCAAAAATCTTCTCCCATTCAGTTGGTAGCCTCTTTATTTTGTCGATGGTTTCTTTTGCTGCGCAGAAGCTTTAAAGTGTCATATAGTCCCATTCATTTATTTCAGCTTTTACTTCCCTTGCCTTTGGAGTCAAGTTCATAAAATGCTCTTTGAACCCAAGGTCCATAAGTTTAGTACCTATGTTCTCTTCTATGCAGTTTATTGTGTAAGGTCTTTAGCTTACGTCTTTGATCCATTTTGAATTAATTTTGGTACATGGTGACAGATAACAGTCCAGTTTCATTCTTTTGCATGTGGCTATGCAATTCTCCCAGCACCATTTATTGAAGAGGCTGTCTTTCCTCCATTGTATGTTTTTAGCTTCTTTTTCAAAAATTATCTGTCCATAGTTATGTGGTTTTATTTCTGGGTTCTCAATTCTGTTCCATTGGTCTATGTGTCTGTTTTTCTGCCAATACCATGGTGTTTTAATTATTGTAGCCCTGTAGTACAAGCTAAAGTCAGGGAGTGTGATACCTCTAGTATTGTTCTTTTTTAAGATTGCTTTGGCTATTTGAGGTCTTTTGTGGTTCCAAACAAGTCTGATGATTTTTTTTTTCGATTTTTTTAAAAAAATGCTATTGGGATTTTGATGGGGATTGCATTGAATCTGTATATTGCTTTGGGTAATATGGCCATTTTAACTATGTTGATTCTTCCAATCCACAAGCATAGAACATCTTTCCATTTCTTTGTGTCTCCTTCAATTTCTTTCAAAAATGTCTTATGGTTTTCAGCATGAAGGTCCTTCACATCCTTGGTTAAGTTTATTCCTAGGTATTTTATTCTTTTTGCTGCATTTGCAAAAGGAATTGTTTTTATATTTCTTTTTCTGAGATTTCATTGTTAGTATATAGGAAAGCAATGGACTTTTGTATGTTGATTTTGTAGCCAGTAACGTTACTGTATTCGTTGATTGTTTCTAATAGCTTTTTGGTGGAGTCTTTAGGGTTTTCTATATATAGCATCATGTCATCTGCAAAGAGTGATAATTTAACTTCTTCATTCCCAATTTGGATGCTTTTTATTTCTTTCTCTTGCCTGATTGCTCTGGCAAGGACTTCCAACACTATGTTGAAAAGCAGAGGTGTTAGGGGACAGCCCTGTCGTGTTCCTGAACGTAGAGCAAAGGGTTTCAGTTTTTCACCATTAGTTATGAGATTAACTGAGGGCTTGTCATATATGGCCTTTATTATGTTAAGGTATTTTCCTTCTATACCTATTTTATTAAGTGTTTTAATCATAAATGGATGTTGTATCTTGTCAAATGCTTTTTCTGCATCAACTGATGTAATCATATGATTTTTGTCCTTTATTTTGTTTATGTGATGTATCCCATTGATGGATTTGCAGATGTGAACCATCCTTGTGCCCCGGGGATCAACCCCAGTTGGTCGTGATGAATAATCTCTTTTAATGCATTGTTGTATTCGATTTGTTAGAATTTTGTTTAGGATTTTTGCATCTGTATTCATCAGAGATATTGGTCTGTAGTTTTCTTTTTTTGTGTTGTCCTTACTAGGTTTTGGTATCAGGGTAATGTTGGCCTCATAAAATGAGTTAGGGAGTACTGTCACTTCTTCAACTTTTTGGCAGAGTTTGAGCAGGATTGGTATTAGATCCTCTTTGAAGGTTTGGTAGAATTCACCAGTGAAGCCATCTGGTCCCGGACTTTTGGTTTTGGGAAGGTTTTGGATGACTCATTCGATTTCGTTACTGGTAATCGGTCTGTTTAGATTTTCCATTGCTTCATGGTTCAGCCTTGGAAGGCTATATGTTTCTAAGAACTTGTCCATTTCTTCTAGGTTATTGAATTTGGTGGCATATAGTCCTTCATAGTATTCTTGGATGATCCTTTGTATTTCTGTGGTGTCCGTGATAACTTCCCCTTTTTCATTTCTGATTTTGTTAATTAGTGTCTTCTCTCTTTTTATCTTAGTGAGTCTAGACAAGGGTTTGTCAATTTTGTTAATCTTTTCAAAGAACCAGCTCTTTGTCACATTAATTTTTTCTATTGTCTTTTTGTTCTCTATTTCATTTAGTTCTGCTCTGATTTTTGTTATTTCCTTTCTTCTGCTGACCTTGGGTTTCACTTGTTCTTCTTTTTCTAGTTCTTTAAGGTGTAACATGAGGTTATTTATTTGGTATTTTTCTTGTTTCTTGAGATAGGCCGGTAATGATATAAATTTCCCTCTTAAAACTGCTTTCGCTGCATCCCAAAAATTTTGGTAGGATGTATTTTCATTGTCATTTGTTTCTATGTATCTTTTGATCTCTCCTCTAATTTCTTCTTTGACCCAGTCATTCTTTAAAAGTATGTTGTTTAATCTCCATGTATTTGTGTTTTTTCTGCTTTCTTTTTGCAGTTGATATCCAATTTCAAAGCCTTGTGATCAGAGAATATGCTTGGTATGATTTCAATCTTCTTAAATTTGCTGAGGCTGATTTTATGTCCCAATGTATGGTCTATCCTTGAGAATGTTCCATGTACACTAGAAAAGAATGTACAGTCTGATGTTTTAGGATGAAGTGCTCTATAAATGTCAATTATGTCCATTTCATCTAATGTGTCATTTAGGGCTGCTATTTCGTTATTTATTTTCTGTTTGGATGATCTATCCATAGCTGTCAATGATGTATTTAAATCCCCTAGTTTAATTGTGTTTTGGTCAATTTCTCCCTTTAGTTCTGTTAGTAGTTGCTTGGTATATTTCGGTGCTCCCTGATTGGGGGCATAAATATTGATGATTGTTATGTCATTTTGTTCTATAGTCTCCTTTACCATTATGAAATGTCCATCTTTGTCTCTGGTTATCTTTTTCACCCTGAAGTCTGTTTCATCTGATATCATTATGGCTACACCTGATTTTCTCTGGGTACCATTTGCTTGGAGTGTCAATTTCCACCCTTTCACTTTGAGTCTATGCTTGTCCTTGTAGCTGAGATGTGTCTCTTGGAGACAGCATATGGTTGGGTTTAGTTTTTTGATCCAATCTGCTACTCTGTGCCTTTTTATTGGTGAGTTCAGTCCATTTACATTTAGGGTGATTATTGATATGTGAGGATTTCCTGTCATTCTGTCTTTAGTTTTCTGTTAAGGCTGTTTCTCCATTGTTTCTTTTCTTTTTGCTTGTTGTCTATTATTTCTGTGTGGCGGTATTCTATGATGTTTCCCTCTGTTTCTTCTTTTATTACAATATATATTTCAGTTCTGGATTTTTTTGAGTGGTTGCCATTAAGTTTATGTAAAAGAACGTTTGAAATTTAGAGTAATCCATTTTCTTCAGCACGCTTACTTTCTCCATTCCCATATTCCGGTTGAGGCTTTTACTCTCCCCTGTTTTATGTTTTGGTTGCTGCAAACTGTCTCTGTTGATGGTGGTCGAATAGCCTCCTGTAGTATTTCTTGTAGTACAGGTCATGTATTAAAAAATTCCCTCAGCTTCTGTATGTCTGGAAAGGTCTTTATTCCTCCTTCATAGCTAAAGGATATCTTTGCTGGATATATTATTCTTGGCTCATAATTTCTCTCTTTCAATAGTTGGAATATTTGGTCCCACTCCCTCCTGGCTTGTAGGGTTTCTGCTGAAAAAATCTGATGATAATCTAATCGGCTTTCCTTTGTAGGTTATCGTCTTCCTTTCCCTGGCTGCCTGAGGATTCTTTCTTTGTCGTTGATTTTAGACAGTTTCAATAATATATGCCTTGGAGAAGGCCTGTTGGGATTGAGGTAATTAGGTGTTCTATTTGCTTCTTGGATTCGAGGATCCAGTTCTGTCCACAAGTTTGGGAAGTTCTCATCAACAATTTGTTTGAATATATTCTCTGTTCCCTTCTATCTTTCTTCTACTTCTGGTATGCCCATTATTCTTATATTGTTCTTTCTGATAGAGTCAGAAAGTTCTTGTAGAGTTCTTTCATTTTTTTAAGTCTCAAGTCTCTTCTTCCATCCGTGTAATTTTCAGGTTTCTATCTTTGATGTCACTGATTTTTCCTCCATCTGGTCAACTCTACTACCTAAGTGGTTATTTCATTCTTAATTTCTTGTATTGAGTTCTTAATCTCCAGAAATTTTATTTGGTTCTTTTTTTAAAAATTTAAATCTTTTTCGTAAAATGCTCATGTTGTTCTTTGATTGTGTTTCTGAGTTAATTAAACTGCCTTTCTGTGTTTTCTTGCATCTCATTGAGTTTTTTCAAAACTGCAATCTTGAATTTTCTGTCATTTAAGTCACATATTTCCATATCTTTAAGTTCCTTTTATGGAGACTTTTCATTTTCTTTCTGAGCTGTCTTGTTGCCTTCGTTAGTCATGGCAATTACTGATTTATTATTTCTCTTCCTAGACATGTACAGGAGTGGCTTCTGCAACAGGTTGATAGGAAGAGGTCTTTCTTTTGTTTTCCAGTAAATTTTGGTAGAATGTTTTATTTTCTCTCCGACTGCAGCCTTTTTTTTCTCTCTCACACGTTAGTGCTATGTTTTCTCTGCACTATTCCAGCTTCTCACACAATGGGGGGATATCCTGGGAGACGGGCTTCTCCTCTGTTAATAGTTTGCCTGGGTCACAGGGCACAGTGTCCATCTGGGTTTGCGGAAAGCTTTTGAAGTTCCAAATCTCTCCCTGCACAAGATTCAGATCCCGTGAGATTCAGCAGTTCTGTTTACTCCTGCAGGGATCCCCCCAGATAGGTGGAGCCAGGGGCGGGGTGAGTTGTGAGAGGTGGCCCAGATCAATGGCGGTGACCACCACCACAGCTGGTCCTGCTTCCACAGATCCCTCCCTTTGCCGGAACTAGTTGGGCTGTGAATCTGTGTCTGCGGTCCACAGTTCTCAGAACAGCAAATATTCTGTTCTTTTGATCTGATGCTGCTGTTGTTCCGCTTCTTGCACCGGGCGGGAGGTGGGAGGGGAGGCGGGGGTGGGAGGGGGGGCGGGGGGTGGGAGGGGGGTCGGGGTGAGCTCTGGGAGGGTAAGGAGGGGGCGGCTTGTCTCAGTGCCTAAGGCTTACATTCTCTGCTCGGCAGTGAGGGCTCAAACCACCGTTTTCAGCCTTCTTCCCTCAGTCTTTTCTCCGAGGTCTCTGCCTTGAGTGTTGGGTTCAGCCGTGTTATATGCTGCCCCTCAGCTCTGTGGGCCATAAGCGGATACCTAGCACTCCGAGTTCTTCCCTCCCCTGCAGCTGCAGTAGTCCCTTGGAGCACTGAGCTAGGTCTGCAGTAGTTCTTGGAGCACTGAGCTAGGTCTGCGTCCTCCGTCTCCACACTTCTCCCTTCCCTCCTACCCCGCTGGCGCAATTCGCCCACCTTTAGGTGAATTCAGTAGTGGGCCTCTTCGTCTTGCCTGTCTGCTGTGCAGGTAGTCCTTTGTGGAGTTATTGTTGTTTGATTAGTTGTATATTCTAGGGGAGCTTTACAGAGGATCACCGAACGCTGCCATTTTTTTCCACGTGATCCAGTATATCACTTTTAAATAGATGTTCTACCTTGAGGCTATGAAATTATTATGACTTTTATGGTTTTATTAAAACCTGTGATTAGGAAAGCCAATGTTTTTGAAATGTGCTATTCATATACATCAGATGGCATTTATATCTAGTAAACGAATTGAAGATGAAACTATGAAATACCGACCAGCCCTTTTCTCCAGAGTCCTTGTAATGCCCCTGCTGAGCACCAATGTGAAGGAGTCTGAGTCTGCTGTGATGACTGATTATTAAAATGTTAAAATGGCAATTTAAAATTATATGCTGATCTCCTTCATGAATAATTGCAACTTCAACTTCCAATTTTAATTTACTCCATTGAGCAATTCCTTCATTAAGTACTCAACAATCGTTAGACCACTGTAATAAAACCTTCAAACATTTTGATTCCAAATACAATATTTGTTTCAAATAAACTTTTACTAATGGAAGCCATATTAATTATATATGCTATAAAATGCCAGACAGGTGACTTTTAACTCCCTGTGGACCTGTGAATCATTTTTAACTCCCTATGAACCTCCAATAGCATAAATAAAGTAAGGAGGAAAAACATCTAAATAATTAAATAGATGTGGGAAGAATATAAATAAATACATATATACACATATAAAATATAAAATACATGCATATATACATACATACATACATATAAATAAAATTAATTTGCTAAAGAAAAGGCATTTTGTTGACCCAGACTATATTAACTTGTGTGTATGTACATGAATGCATATATGCATGGATATATATGTGTGCACATATTTATTTAACATAACGTAGCATATGATCAATAAAATAACCCAAAGACATATATTCTCACCACAACAATTCTGCCCTGTCCGTGTAATTTTAATTTCCTTGCAAGAAATTTATAACAATGCAACTCAGTCTGGCAGGAAAGAATAGTAACTCAGGCCATTTTCCTTTCTTCCATTTTTAGCCATCCCTTACATAGAAAGAGGTGAATGATCTTAAATATAACTAATTATTATCAACTTTTGTAAACATTTTTATTGGCTTTCTTGGAGGCTTTAAAAAACATTTTTGGTGAATAAGTTTCCAAATGACATATTCACATGAGCTGTGTTAGTTACACATTGAATTAAGATATAACCATACCTGATTAAGATGATTTAAAAAGTCACCTTTTTCTGAGCTTTTTTCAATTTTTAAACTATGTATTCCATCACTGTGTTGATTTTTCTAATTTTCTTATATACCAGTTTTCTTTTCAATATCCTCCATATTTCCATCTCTCCCCCACCCACCATGGAATTGTATTGAATTATTTCTGTTCTGTTAGTTTTGTGCTCTCCTTTTTCTTTTTCTTTTTCTTTTTGTTTTTGTTTTTTAATATCAGTGATGGAACTATTTGAAGAAAAAATTATCTGACACATCTTTTTTGTTTGAATATATTAGGTAATGATTGAAAAATATCAATAACAAAGAAGTCAAATAACATATACTTAATCATTTTCCAGGTTTAGAACTAAAGTGTATTGTTAGTCACTTCTGCAGGCTATTTCCCTATTGTCCCTTTTCGTTCTACACTGGGAATTTCCTTCACCTTCTCTTTCCTTTTTAGTGGGAGGAGAATAGCAGCTTATAGATTCACCACAGAGATTGTTGATTTGAATTTTCCTCCAAAACCCATGGATGGTGCTTTCCTAATACCCATTATATGCATTTTCAAAATTCCAACCTGTCCACCATTTATTATCTTTCATACTTTTCTAAAGGGAGCTTAAAAATTTTTCGAAACGATTCAAAAATATTGACTTACTGTTTTCAAGTTTTGTACATCAGCCTAAGAGTATTATATCATGCTCTCTCATCATCTTTGCTATCAGTGACAAATAGATTTTTGAGCTTTTCTCAAGTTTTCTGACCTCTTCAATCAAAGATTTATCATATCAATACTGCAGTAACTTCCATAAGGCAGACGTTCAGGACATCAAGTATAAGCTCCATTTTATGATACGCATATATTTTTACCATTTTGTAATAATATCCACTGCATCTACTACCATTGAAATCTTACCATCAAAGAATTTGCATAAAATGTAATTATGTATCAATACAGACAAGTTTCTCTTTCCTTGACAGATCACATGTGAGGCCTTCAAGTATTTGAAGGGTAAACACATTGAATTAAATGAAGCAGTTATGAAGTATAGGGATATATAAAATGAAGTCCATGATCTAGAAGGAAAATAAAAATAATCTATTAATATTCTCCAAAATCAGTGGTGTAGTTTTTGAACTTGAAAACACTTGTATGACTCATACTTATTATGCTGTGCTTCATGCCTGAGTTTTTTAAAAGACTTATAATATGCCTCATGAATTTTGCATGACAAAATTCAGATAAGTTCAATGTGATATGAGCAGAAATGATCAGCTGTATATAACAAGTAATTTTGGAAGTCTGCAGATAACAAATATATTTGAATACATATACAGAGATTTATATTTTTAATCCACTGAAATTAGAATAGTGCATATGTATATTTTTATTATTGCCTCCAAATTACTAGAGCACCAAATGACTATTTATTATTTATTGATTTATTTAGCTACTGACCTCATTTTTCATTATAGACCAGCTGATGCTCTAGTCTGCAAGTAGAACAGATTACTTCTGATATACAGATAAGGCATAAGATGGTGCTTTAGCTTGAGATAATCCATAAAAATAAAAATAAATATCTCTCCCCTTACCTGCTAGACTCAATACTCCATAAATGAACTTACTTAAGTTTATATGGCAGCAGTCACTTCCTAAACTCAGTTAGCAGACTCTTCTGTATCTTCACAGTCCTGCAGTAGCCACTCTGCATTTGCTCACAGCCAAAGCCAGCATAACCTTTTCAAAACAAAGATAATGTACACCTCATGCTTCAAAAACTTTCAATTGTTCCTGCTTAAGATTCATGGCATCTATTAGACTGTCTTCTTTTTCTTTACTGATATTCTGGTTAGATTTTCTTACGTGATTACTTCATCATCTAAAGTTAAAGTCTGCCTTACTAGCCCAATAGTTGGTATCAACCTAGGTGAATTCAAAACTCCATGACCCCTATAGCCTAGCCTTTGAGATCTTTGATCCTCAGTTTCTTCTATGTCCAAGGCCATATCTGAATATTATCATTATTGGCAACTGTTGTAGTCTGATATCTTAAATTCAAACATCTTATTACATAAGTACAACTATGCATCCAATTCTCACTCTTTGTTTCCATTATACCGTACTTACTAATCTCATTAAACATCATTTATTTTTCAAGCCCTTAAATTCTCCTAATATGTCAATTGGTACAATGTTTAAAAATCCAGTCTGTGACTGTTTATTAACAGGCAAGTTCAAGTCAATTATATGTATTGTTATTTCTGATATACTTGGATTTTTACCATGTTCTTTTTGTATTTTGCATACTGTTTTGGTTTGTATTTTTTCCCAATCTTATCTTCCTCAGATTTTCTTTATTAATTTTCTTTTTAAAAACACTGTTTTTCAGTTTTTATTTGTTTCTTATAAATTACTAATGTGTACATTTGACTAAGATAAAATGAAATTTAATCTATACACTTATCACCTTCTGAACGATAAAAAAATCATAAAATATGTTTTTTTACCTTTAAAAAAGATAAAAAAGATAAAAAGATCTTTATCAGATGTTCTCCTTTGGTATTTAGTGTTATCATTTGTGTACCATATTGTCTTTGACCTGACTAATTATAAAATTCTCTGAAATTTATCATTATTAATTTTTCAGTAAATGAGTAATAAATTAGCAAATATATTTACTGATTCCTTAACTTACTATTTATTTTTCTTGCATGTGACTTATTTTTGTTTTCAGTGACAATCATCCCATAGCAGTTTGTTTTCTTTATGAAATTCAGAGTGTGATCTAAAAGCTATTTTTCTTTCTTATTGTTGTATGATAATCTAGATGGGCACACAAGTCTAGTGATAGCTAGATTTCCCCAACAGATATTTGAACATTTTAATTACTTATCTTCAGGCATCTATTCTTGTTAATGAAAACCTGTTAGTCTATTGAAGTTGTTTGGATTTTCTCTAAATGTAATGTTCTGCATTCTCTTTATGATACTCATGGGTAAGGACTGGATTTTTATAACGTTTGGAGATTGGTGTACAGTCAGTGTAAGGATTCAAATTCTCTCAACTTAAAAAAACATTCAGTATTATTTCTTACAATATTGCTTACACTTCTTTTTCTCTATTTTGCCCTGGATTTTCTTATGTCCTGAGTGTTTTAACATCTCTTCCATATTTTCCATCTTTTAAAATCCCTATACTCTATTATTTGGGTTATTACCTCAAATCTATTATGTAATTCTATGTATTTTAAAAGTTTTAGTCACCAATTTTTCATTTTAGAAGTTATATTATTTTTCAAATAATTTTATATAATCTATGAATGAATAAATAGCATTTATGATTCTATGTCTTTTTTATATTTTTGGTCAATTTTAAAAATATTTCTTGACCCTCCATTTTCTGGTATATTTCTTTTCTGAAAGTGCTAATTCTTTTGTTTCTAGCAATTGACTCTCCTTCACGATAATTCATTTCCTTTCATTTCCTTATTACATTGCCTTTTTATTGTTGAGCTCGTCTTTGAGAGGCTGTGTCTTTTTTTGTCCCATCCTGTAGGAGTTTCTTATGCCTTGGTTCTAGAAACATTCCTTTAAAATAATTTTTCAACTCTGGCTTACATTACTGTAATTAGCAACTGAGTCTGGACATGTTGTAGGTTATTATTTTATTTTGGTGCTGGATGTCTACTCTCAAGAAGAAATATAATTCCAGATCTCACATCAGTGAGTGACATGGACTCTAATATTCTATTTCTTCTTAATAAATTCCTCCCATGACTTCAAGTGTGGATCAAATGTTCCCAGTTTTCTAGTCTTCAAGCAAAGCTGGCTTTTGTTGTAGCCTCTTGCTACTACTGAGCCAAATGCTACATCTTTTCTTCCAGGTAGCATTTAAAACTCTAGTCTGTAAGTTTCTAACCATCTCTTTATAGACCATGGAGTTTTAATATATGAGGTTGGACAATTAAGTTTGAAATTCATCCTAGAAGAAGTGCTACATGCCTCATTGCTGAGTATCACTATGGTCACTTTCGAAGTACTCCCCTTGGGAAGCTATGCACTGATGCCTGCCCCTAGTTCACCCTTCAAAGCAATTGTGGAACTCTTTTTCTGGAATGACCATCAGAGCTCTCGTATTAACTTTGATGTCCTGAGTGTTATCAAAATGTCTTCCTTTCAATATTTCTTTTACCTTCTGGTTAAGAAAGAAGTGATTGGGGGTCAGATCAAGTGAGTAGGGAGGGTGTTCCAATACAGTTATTTGTTTACTGGGTAAAAACTCCCTCACAGACAGTGCAGTGTGAGCTGATGCAGTGTCGTGATATAAGAGCCATGAATTGTTGACAAAAAGTTCAGGTTGTCTAATTTTCTCACGCAGCCTTTTAAGTATTTCCAAATAGTAGATTTGGTTAATGGTTTGTCCAGTTGGTACAAATTCATGCTGAATAATCCCTCTGATATCAAAAAAGGTTAGCAACATCGTTGCAACAACTTAATTGTCAGACGTGTGTGTGTGTGTGTGTGTGTGTGTGTTGATCACACCTCGTATATACGGGAAAACTATAGAACAGCCAGCATTATACTTGCTTAGAATGCTAAGAATGAAGAAATCTCCCAGTGATTAAGAGGACCCTGTGAAGAGAATCCATTTTTTTGAAATCACTTATGGTCTACCACCCTGGAGACCCCTATTGAGCAAGGATGCTGTGGTGTAGACAGTTGTGGAACTGAAGAGGCCATGCTGGATTACCTTTCTTACATCAGGAAATTGTGCAGAGAGTCCTTTACCTGCAGGGTCCTCTGAAGTAGTCACACACGTCATCCATGTGATAAACAACTTTGTTCCCTGTCTCACAGAAAACACATACTAAGCCTGATTTAACCAATGGAGAAACAGCAGCAAGCAAGGTTCTGCAACAGTAAACAAATTCTTATACGAAAGATACTTTTTTCCCAAATCTATTTTTCCTTCCCACATGAACATGTCAGAGGAGAGGAAACCCAGAAAAGAAAGAGAAGAAGGACGAGAAGGAGCTAGAGGGGGGGGTCATCTCAGGGAAATGATACCTTTCCTCTCCAAAATCCCTCCTGTAAACACTTTGCCAGTGCTAAATGGAGGGAGAAGAGCTCATATTAATTGAACTTAGATTGTTAAATTTGACTAGGCCTCTAACATACTTGAACATGAACACAAAGTAATGGAAACTGCCCAAATTGTAGTCAAGGAAAAGGAAAAAGAGATTCAGTGAAGCATGATAGAAGACAGTGATTGGAGAAAAAAAAAATTAAAATCAATTCATTTTGATGAATCATGTAATAAAGCAGTTATGTATGTTTTTGTACCAGGAGTGAGGCCTGTCTTTGCCAGCCTTCCTTATTGATGACATATCATTTATTTTTATAAATTAAATTATCTTCTGTGTGGTGAGAAAAGCATTTTGCAGATTTTTCCAGTTAAAACGTTGATTTATGTTAAGGAGTACATTTCTGAAACTCATAGGAAGCTAAAAATATTGAACTTTTGAGAAAATGATAAAGCACTTATTACCAGGAATGTGTCTGTCTTCTTAAGTTATAAGAACCACCTGCAGGAAAGTGGGGTATCCTGTCGCTTAGACCAATAAACACATTTTTACACAGGGCTAGTTTTTTATCTACCCTTTATTTTTTCTTCTAGTAGACCCAGGTATTTGGCTCATTTGCATTTCTTTGTAATTGATTTATAGTAATGTTCTGCCTGGATTCTGTCCACAAATCCTCCCCTTTTTTTTTTCTCTTTTCAGCTTTATCCAGATACAAGCACATGAAAATATAAATGAGGTTGGACAATTAAGTTCGCGGACGGACTGCAACAATCTTGCTAACCTTTTTTGATATCAGAGAGATTATTCATTATGAATTTGTACCAACTGGACAAACGGTTAACCATGTTTACTATTTGGAAGTGCTTAAAAGGTTGCGTGAGAAAATTAGACGACCTGAACTTTTTGCCAACAATTCATGGCTCTTGCATCACGACAATGCATCAGCTCACATAGCACTGTCTGTGAGGGAGTTTTTACCCAGTACACAAATAACTGTATTGGAACACCCTCCCTGCTCACCTGATCTGGCCCCCAATGACTTCTTTCTTTACATGAAAATAAAAGAAATATTGAAAGGAAGACATTATGATGACATTCAGGACATCAAGGTTAATATAATGACAGCTCTGAGGGCCATTTCAGAAAAAGAGTTCTGAAATTGCTTTGAAGAATGGACTAGGTGCTGGAATCGGTGCATAGCTTCCCAAGGGGAGTACTTCGAAGGGTGACCATAGTGATACTCAGCAATGAGGTATGTAGTACTTTTTCTAGAATAAGTTCTCAAACTTAGTTTTCTGGCCTAGTGTGTGTGTGTGTGTGTGTGTGTGTGTGTGTGTGTTTAAATTCAATGCAGAATGCAATAGTAGTACTTATGTAGAATGACAAGAGTTAACAAAAATGACAATAATAAAATTACAGACACTGCCATATATATTAGAAAAGTAGCTTATTAAAATGAAAATTATATTATAGTAGATTAAGAGCATGTGATTTGTATCCTAATTTTCCTATTACTAGTGTACTGTGGAAGAACCTGAATTCAAATCTTAGCTTCATATTTACCAGTTAGGTAACTTCAGACAAATCACCAGACGTTTGACTCATGCCTTGATTTGTGGTGAAGGTGTGCATGGGTTGTGGAAAAGAAAAAGAGAGAGAGAGAGAGAGAGAGAGAGAGAGAGAGAGAGAGAATGTGTGTGAATTTAAAAATATGGATAGGTAACAGATAACGGAATGCCCCCCCCCTTCATGCAAGGGATAGACTAGCCACTGGTACTGATGATCCCAAATGATAAAGATTCAAGCCAGATACGCAAATAAGTTTTCTCAATATACTACCCTTGGTTTTTCCATAATGGGACCACAAGGATAATTACTTGAATATTATAGGTCCTCATGACATTCTCAACATATTCAACCAATGTTTATTAAGTATTTACGGTGTGCAATGATTTTAATTGTTCTTGAACTGTTTAGACTAAATATCCTGAGCATTCATATTTACTGTTGTGTTTGTTTCTTCCCTTGAATATTTTTTTTCACCTAAATGTATTTTTCCATCTGATTCTACATCTGTTCCCTAGTTGTATAAACTTCAGCCTTATCATCATAGATCATATTGATGTACCCACCTAGCACTATACGTATTTATTACTATATCATTGACTATATTCCCTATGCTTTGCTTTACATCCCCTTGACTATTTTCTAACTACCAATTTGTACTTCCTAATCCCTTCACCTCTTTTACCCAAACACCTTTCCATCTATGGTATCACCCTGATAAATCTAGTACCCATCTGACACCATACATAATTGTTACAATTCTCAACAAACACCATATTATCATGGGTTATGAATGTTTTTATTCTAGATATGACATAACTTCAAATTTCCTTAGTCAACTTACTGGTATTTTTCCTATTACTTTTTAAAAGTTTTATAAATTGTTGTCTCTCAGACAAATTATTCCTTACCAATTTGAATAACATATATATAGAATTTTCAGAGTAGAAATGACTAATTTTCAAAGTAGAACTACTAGAGTCTAATCCAAAATTGAATTAGACTTTTATAACTTCTAAACCAATAGTTTCTTCCTTTCTCCCAGATCCTATTTTTGTAATCTGTTACTAGCAATTCTCCACAGACCCACGGATGCTTCCCAGGATTTTCACTTCAAAGTAACTGTTTGGCAAAAAGAGCCTGATTTTTTTTTTTTTTTTTGCAAATGGAGAATTACCCCCTCGCAATTCTGAATTATCTGAAGACAGACATGGATATTAAGGCTAGACATGGATTTACAATTGAAGTTCCCCATAGACCACCTCACTTTGTCAATGTGAGTCCCAGGGTCCTGGTAGCAAAGGTATGTTTGCTTTTATAGAATACTTGAGAATTTAGAATACATATCTGGGACTCCGTATTCCTAGGTCATTTCTATTTTAATTATGGCACTCTACCCCTCAGTCATTCCAATTAAGTCACACTCATGGCCTGAAATTTTCATTATCCATGGGCTTAGGTCTTTAGAAAATTACTGTTGAAATGTAATCATGTTATTTAGGACAGACAGAATTGAATTTATTGATAGCTCCTTAAATGCCAGTGTATTATGGTAATTTTATTTGCAGAACAAACTAAAGACATGTTCTTAAATTTGGATGTTAAATTTTAAAAGTTGTGATATCAACACATATTGGTGACATAAATAATTTGATTTGGGAAAGTAGGAAAATTGAGAATGTGATTTATCCAGATTGCACTGTGGAACAGGATCTCATCCAGGGGCAAGTCCTATATTTCTGGAAGTAGAGGGGAGTGAGAGGAAAGGGGTCTGCTCTTGATTAGACTGGGTACCAAAATGGAAACAGAGGCAGAAGTAAAATATTAAGATTATCTTTTTGAATTAGTGTTTTGATTTCTCCAGATAAGCACCCAGAAGTAGAATTTCTGTGACTTATAGTAGTACGATTTTTAATTTTTGAGGGATCTTCATTCTGTTTTTCATAGTGTGCACCAGTTTACAATCTCACCAATAGTTCGTGAGGGTTTCCTTTTCTCCACATCCTCACCAGTACTTATTCTTTGTTGTCTTTTTATCATAGTCATTCTTTTCTGACATGAGTTAGTATTTTATATTAATTTCAGGTATACAGCATAGTGGTTAGACATTTATGTACTTTAAGAAGTGGTCCCCCTGACTAGTCTTGTACCCACCTAGCAATATACATAGTTATTACCATATCATTGACTATATTCCCTATACTTTATGTCCCCTTGACTATTTTCTAACTACCAATTTGTACTTCTTAATCCCTTCACCTTTTTTACCCTGCCCCCAAACACCCTCCCATCTATGGTATCACCCTGATAAATCTAGTACCCATCTGACACCATACATAGTTGTTACAATATTATTAACTATATTCTTATGCTATACTCTACATCCCCCATGACTAGTCTGTAACAACCAATTGGTACTTCCTAATTGCTTCCACTTTTTCACACACCCCCAACCCCTTCCCATCTGGCAACCATCAAAATGTTCTCTGTATCTATGAGTTTGTTTCTGTTTTGTTTGTTTACCATCAGTGAAATTTTAATACAGTTTTCTTTTTCCTTTCTTAAAATGTGTGTACATATATTTGGATATATATATATATATATATATATATATATATATATATATGGAGAGAGAGAGAGAGAGAGAGAGACATAGATATAGATATATCAGTTTTTTTTAACACTTTTTTCAATTTAAAATTATTTAAATATCAGGGGGTGGGGGGTGGGAGATGAGGGTAAGGGGGATCGAATATATGGTGATGGAAGGAGAACTGACTCTGGGTGATGAACACACAATGGGATTTATAGATGATGTAATACGGAATTGTACACCTGAAATCTATGTAATTTTACTAACAATTGTCACCCCAATAAATTTAATAAAAAAAATATATATATAGAAAGCTTAAAATCAACAATAACTATCAAAACCAACTGCCTTAATACTGAGTTACCTTCATTAATATTTATGTTAAAAGCATTATTTGCAAAAGTACAAATCTTCTGACTAAAATACCTTCATTTTGGGAAAGGACAAACACAAAAGTAGCTATTATGAATTTATTTTAAAAATCCCCTTGCCAGAATGTTTACTCTGAAAATCAGAAAATAGAGGGGAAAAAAAATTGAACTAACCACGTACAAATTTCAAAAGTATTACTGCATATTTGGTATGACGTTCTGGGGTTTGATTTCCTGGTCTTTTGAGATAAGAAATATGTTTGTGTCAGATTTTGAGATGAAATTTTTCTTGCATGAGACAAAAACTAAATTATATTGGAAACCCTATCTTAGAAAACAATTTTAATATTAATTGACCATAAAATATAATACTGCAAAAAACATTAGCTTCTTTGTCAGTAACTTTTATTACTGCTATCAAGCGTCTTTTTCTTTTCTTTTCTTTTCTTTTTTTTGACAGCAGAGTGAAAATATAAATTGTGTGTTTACACCCACTATATTTTTTTGGAATAAAAAAAAAAAATCTTCTATCCATACCTTTTCTTAACCTAGAAAAATGAATCACTTAAAGAGTTATAGTGAAAAGAACATGGTGATTCCAGTTCTAGTATTTACTTTTTTAACCTGAAATAGGTAGTGCAACAATTAAAAGACTGTCATCTTTTTAAGGTTAAAGTAATGAGGTTAAACTTTATTATAGGAAAATATATGAAAACTAGTTTATAAACAACTAAAAGAGCAATGTCAGTGTTAATATTACTACTTATATTTCTATAATGATTTATAAGAATAGTATCAATGAGGTTTATGCCAACTAACATGATGCACAATGGAAAAAAATTATATTGTTACTCACTCTGTGTCCTTATGACAAGTTTCGGGATTAGCTTAAAGATGTGTAACCAAGAAATGTGTGAAATAGTCATTTCAAAAGTCTAGGTACACTTGACCTGAACTTTAATCCCATCATCTGACAAAGTCCAAAGTGCTCTCAGTATTTGCAAATTCTCAGGGACATGTTTTCAAACTACTGTCTACTACTGGTGTCTGTGTTGTTACAAGCAATTCTCCTTTGCCAGCATCAGCCTGGAAGCAAAATTTTATTCTGTATGTTTTGGCATGTATGCACATGTGACACACACAATGCACACTCACACCCCCACACACTCACACAGGGTCCAATTACACCAAGTACTCTGGACTAGAATATAATGAACATTTATGGATCACCATAGATGATTCATACTGTATACAATTGGTACCTCCCTCTCTTTTTACACTCCCTCATCTCCTCATTCTTCCCTCGATTCCTTTCTCTAAAGGACCAACATTTTATTGGTCATGGTTACACTCTTTGAAAACTTAGGGTTTCCATATTCAATATTATATGTGAATATAATATATATAATATATTTTTCTTAGATTAATTATGGTGTCAGTGGTTGAAGTGAAATATTTTTGCTATAGTCATCCAAGTTTTGGTGGTGTGTTAGCCACCTGATGAATATTCAGCCCCTTGGGAGAAGCCTGGGTACCATTTTAAACTTAATTCAGATAAGAATTATTTCAAAAATATGTTATAAATTAATACTGTCTATAGTAGAATATCTGTTCCAATCTCATTTTAGGTATAAATTTTCCAATTATTATAAAAGGTGAGTAGCTAGAAATATCAACAAAAACTTCCCTTTTATGAGTGGTGGAGTCAAATATTTAGTCTTATTTGACTTTGAAATGCCATTTGTGTCATTCAATTTCAAATGACTCCAACACATTATAGTATTTTATATCCATGTTTTGTCTGTGTGCTCAGCATTGTACATTGTGGCTTTCAAGTAAGATTCAATTAATAAAACAGTAGCCATTGTAGGTATTGCAAACAAGAAGAGTTTTTATATCAATAAATAGAAGCTTAAAACATGTTGGCAAGGTTAGGAAAGTAACTATCAGGGAATCTACCACTGAGTGTTCAAGAAACCAGAAAGCAGTATGGAGGTTCTTCAAGAAATTAAAAATAGAACTACCATATTATCCAGCAATCTCACTTCTGGATATATATATATATATATATATATATATATATATATATGGAACTAAATCATTGTCTTAAAGAGATATCTGAACTCCCATGTTCATTGCAGCATTATTCACAATAGCCAAGTTATGGAAACAACCTAAGAGTCTGTCAACAGATAAGTAGATCATGAAAGTGTGGTATATACTGAATGTGCAATGAAATGACATTCTGCCTTAAAAAGGAAGGCAACCCTGTTGTTTCTGGCAACATGAATGAACTGGAGAGCATTATGCTAAGTGTAATAAGATGAAGTATGACAAATACTGCACGGTATCATTTATGTTTGTGTGGAATTAAAAAAAATTTGAACTCATAGAAACAGAGTAGAATGGTGGTTGTCAGGGAGGTGGAAATAGGGAGAGGTTGGTAAAAGAGCTCAAACTCCAGTTATGAATAAGGCCTGAGGATGTAATGTAAAACATGGTGTCTACTGTTGTACACTGTACTGTACAATTGAAATTTGCTAACAGAGTAGAACTTAAATGTTCTTACCAAATAATAAATAAGTAAGTAAATAAATAAATAAATAAATAGATAAAATGAGGTGATGGATTTTTTGATTAACTTAATGGGGAAAATCATTTAGCAATATACATGTATACCAAATCATCACACTGTACACTTTAAACATCTTACATAAAAAAAAAAAAAAAAAAAAAACACATAAAAACTGTACCTTAATAAACCTGAAAAAAGAAAATAAATTTTATACAGCTAATAAGTGATGGAGCTGGGTTTCAAACCCAGGCAGCTGGGATCCAGAATCCATACTTTTAACCACTAATCCTTCTTGGCAGAAACTATTCTCACAAATTACATCTTAATGGCTTTACAATGTATTATGCTTATAGAATAATGTAAGGGCATTAATTAAATTCAAGGCTACTGTAGAACATACAGCGTAGGGACATCCCTTCTTCTGTGGGTTTCAAAGCAATGAAAGCATTGTTTGAGCCACAACTGTTCATGAAAATTTTGCCATGTAGAACTTATCTGAGTCAGCTCCCAATACACCAACATATACTATGCTTCTGTTAATGAGTGATTTAGCAAACCGCTTCAATGGAGCAAACTTCGTGAACACTGCAGCGACATCCAACTCCATATGAAATCACAAAGAAAAGAAAAAATCCTTGGAACCCTTTATATCCGTAAGGCATGTTTGAGCCATTCTGATACAGAATCCTCCCCAAACTGATGTAAATATACCCTTTTCTTAATGCATGAATCTATTTAAAATAAACATCACTGATAACTTTGAACAATTAAAGCTATGTAATACACATTAGGAAAAAGCAATCTGATAAGGTGTAAAAGAAAAATAGCAAAGGAGCCATACGTGTATTTCAAGAAGAGAAAAATAGTAGGGAAGCCTATTGCACATTGAAGCTAGAGCAATTTCAAAGGTGATTCTTAATTGTTTATCATTCATTGATTGCTAGTTACGATGCGGCTTCAAATTATCAGACTCTGGTAATTTGAAATGTTCATGTTATGAAAAGGTTTTGTTATTATAAACTAAATTTCATAATAATGTTTTTTTCTCATCTTCCATTTTATTTTAGTCTTATTGCCAATTAACATAAGTCATTATTTCCTCTTCATAGTAAAATAGATGCTTTGGTAGAGGCTTGCCAAATGTGTATTTAAAAATGCTTATGGCAGGTAGAAAAATAACTCTATGATTCTTTGTTTCATTGTTTTCATCTTTTTTATTACTCAAATATTTCACAAGTTTAAAGAATTGCCTTTTTATAGTTTCTCTAGTTTAAAATTCCAGACATTAATGGAAATACTAAAACAAAATATGATGATAAAAATGTTTCTTAAATAATGCCCAAGAGAGGGCCTAAGATCAACTTTATCTATTCCCTGCAGGCACAGCCTTAACATAACATGTGAACTCTATTTAGCTGACACTGGTGGTTTAAGTATTTTTCACAACTAATCAGCACCTGAATAATCAAAGGTGTGTACCATCCATCAGCTTTAATGAAGCATTAAAACACTTTAATGGAACTTAAGGTAATTAGAAAGTCTCTTATGCAGTTCATCCACTAACAAGAAGAAAATCTTCAGGATTAATAATAATGGAATAAAATTTCCAACAAAGAAGGGGCCTTGTGGGGACAGAGCCAGGAGTGCAGTTTCCAGGCTCTCAGCCTCACATGGAAAGGTGCTAACTCGGGTAGTAAATGGCCATCAACTGTGATTGGATGGCCATCAGCTGTGGCTAGTTGGCCATCAGCTGTAACCAGTGAGCCATTGGCCACCTATATAACTGCTGTGGCTACGCTAGCATAAAATGGGGGCTAGCAAGAAGATGGTGACTGAGCTAGCAAGAGTGGATTGCAGATAGCACGGCGGATTGCAGCTAGCAAGTGAGGTGGGTTGGCAGAGAGAAGTGGACAGCAGGTTGCAGCTCCTGCTTCCTGTGTCTCCAACCCAGCTGCTAGCGAGAATATAGTGGTATGACTCCCCTATCTATGGCTCCATGGGTGTTCCTTTCTAGCCTCACCTGTCCTGCATTCTTATGTGGTGAGTGGGAGCTGAGACCCCGCAGGCCGCCCCGAGTGACAGGCCCCTATTTTACTTCAGCAATCCCATTTATAAAACTAGATTTTTGTGTGTTTCAAGGAGGATATTGGGTCTAATTAATGAGTAAACTGTTATGAAATATTAAAAGCATAGTAGTTGAAATTATTCCTGTTGTTCATCCTTAAGGATCATGAGAGATAAAAATTAAAAAAAAAAATACAGTTCTCTAAAGATTCAGAAGTACATTTGAAAGAATCTACTGCCTTAGGGGAGATATTTTATCCTATAGATTGATATTTATCTAATAAAGACCTTAAGACTATGAGAACAGAGAAAATTCACTATGTATAAAAGATAGGTTGTATATTATAATTTAACAAAATTAGTTGTAATAGCCAATATTTAACATTATGACTACTTGACAATCAACCACTTCTCAAATGAATATTAACTCAGCTGAAAAGCAGAATTATTAAACAATCTTGTTTTTGAGGCTGCTGTAGTGACAATATGTCAGCAATTGATTTTCTACTGAATCTATTCTCTCTTTCCTTCTTCCTTAGAGAGCATTTATTATATTTTGGGTGGCTTATCTAAAAGCCAAATTTCCCAGCCTGATTTGTGACCAATGCAATGATAGAAGTGCATGAACAATTATTCTGCTAGAATTATGGCCTTTTGCTTTTCTAACCTCTCTCCTACCTGATGTTTAGAACCTATGCTCTGGTCATTATTTTCCACATTGAGGTGACCTCTGTGCTCCAAGATGGTGGAGCAGAGAGAGGGAATGAGTCTAGGTCTCTGAATAGGCATGAAACTTGTCACAAGCCCTAGACATCTCACATCAAATTATTTTATGTGAGAGAAAATAAGCAATTCCAATAATTTTACTGAATATAAATTAAGAGATAATATGATTTAAGTTAAATACGTGGTATACAACAGTTTTTAAAAAGGAGAGATGTATATTTAAATGATAATATAAGTGATAAAATAAGATGTATATTTAAATGATAAAATGAAGTTAATAATATATTATATTAAAAATAAAGATTAAAAAGTAAAAAATAATAATTAAAATGATCATAAAACTCAAATAATATAATATGTTGAAAAAAATTTAACATGTAGGTCCTGTATCCAAGATTCTGGGCTTCAGAAAAGCTCCACCACTTATTAGCTGTTCAAACTTGGGCAGTTTATTTTACTCTCTACTTCAATTTCTTAACCTGTAAAATAAGGATACACATTGTGCCAATTTGACTAGCCTTGTTGTGGAGGATCAAATTAGATACATATAAAATACTTAGAAGACAAACTTGCCCTTAGTAAATTTCTAACAATAAATTTCATTTATAAAATGAAGTTAATTGAAAAATTATGTTATCATAGTTTTATTTTAATTTCTCATTTTTTAACTCAAAATTATTTTCTCAACCTTGTTTGTTTTACCATTTTATATTGGAGTATTGAAATATTTTTATCTTTTTTAATTGTTTTCCTTCTTGGTTTAAAAATAGTAGACAAGAATTATATTGCGATAGTAGTGTCTTCCAAAAGAAGAAATAGTTAATTTTTTTTCTTCCAATCACTAATAATATTTTAATGTATGTTATTTTTTAAAATAACAGTTCAGATCATTTTGTTCTGGTGCATTTGCATTCCTGGATAGGCATACAGAAGTAATATATGACTGGGAGTCTTAGGGGAAGGTGGAAGCAGGTCTACATAGGCTTGTAAAGGGAACTAACCAAAGAATTTTGACCAAATAGGTGATAATTCAAAGTGAATATGATTTGACTTAACATGTTGCAGTAAAAATGGCAAGACCTACAGCACTGTAGGAATATAGTGTCTGGAGGTAGAACTTGCCTATAGTGTTTACAAGGGACATATAAACAATTAGATATTTAAGTCTGGATTTTAATGTAGAAAACATTCGGGATTCATCAACCTAGAGTTGAGATTTAATGCCACTGGAATGGGTGAAAGATAATAGAAAAAGGAGAGAATAGCGAGGCTCTTTAATGGAGCCCCAAACCATTGGGCCTACTATAATCGAGTTTATGGAATCCTGCCTAAACGATTCATGTGCAAAAATGTATTGTAAAGGATGCTCAGAAAAGAAAAATGTTTAAGAACAAAAGAGTGGCCAACTGGTCTCTCTCTCTCTCTCTCTCTCTCTCTCTCTCTCTCTCTCTCTCTCGACTAAATTCATAGGACTGAAGCTTCCAGTAGATGTGGCAATATGAGGTCTTTGTGACCATGGCGAGAGAAATTTCAGCAAAGTGCTGAAGAAGAAGCTAGGTTATGTTGGTGGAGTGATTTAAAGAGAAAATGGGTGAAATGAAATAGTGCCATTTGTGACAGAATAGATGGATATTGAGATTATGCTAAGGGAAATAAATCAGACAGAAAAAGTAGAGAACCATATGATTTCACTGATATGTGGGATATAAAACTGAAAGCAACAAAGGAGCAAGCCAAACAAACAAAGAAACGAAAACTGATAAACATAGACAATAGTTTAGTGGTTACAGAGGGTATGGGGGCAGGGGGTGGTAGATGAAGGTATAAAGAATCAAATATATGGTGATGGAAGGAGAATTGACTGGGTAGTGAACATGCAATGTGATATATAGATGATGTATTACAGAATTGTACACTCGAAACCTATGTAACTTTACTTACCATTGTCACCTCAATAAACTTAAAAAAAAAAAGAGCAAATGGGAAATGAAATGGTGGATCCACAAAGTGCAGACAGTACTTCTGAACCAGATTTTCTCTGGAGAGGGTGGCAGAGGGTGGTGGGCAACAGCACAGTATAGCTTACAAATATTGAAGTTAACGGGACATATCATTATGCTGACTTGAATAAAAGGAGAGTTTGAGTGAACTGAAGGTAACATAAATGAGGAATAATGAAGCCACAAATTTACTCACCCTAACTTTGTAGAGAAAAAACATAATTTCTTTGTCTCTAACTGATCTGATTTCTTCTTAAGATCTTGCCATCCTGAGTAGCTGATACACTGACTTTTTTCAAATATATATATATACTTTTTCCAAATATATATATACATATACATACATATATATATACACACACACATATATATATTCCTTCATGTAAGGTATAAATAAATGTCTTTTCATTTTTAAAACCTGTGTCAATTCAGGACTCAATATTCTGTCAAAATTGGATCAGGCATATTTAAATGGCTTAGTATATCATCAGATTTTGTATCCTCTCCTTTTTGTCCCGTTCTGAATATGAGGAACAGTGGCTGGCTTGCTGTGTTTTTAAGAAGAAGTATGAGAGGGAACCATGTTGCTCCACATGCCTTTGCATTTTAGCTGACACTGTTGCTGGTGTCCATTCAGGTGTGATAGCCTCATTATTACACTAGTTGTTCTGAACAATGTATGTGGCCTCAGTGCCCCTATGTAGCATTTGCTCTTTTTCTGTTAGCATGCAGGATCACCAGCACGTGAGATATGTAGGTATCTCTTCACTGGAGCACAGAGGACATTCACTGTATCCCCAAAAAGATATTAGGAGTTAGGAATACTGCCACATCCCTTTTTTTTACTTCCTCCCCACCATCAGTGCTTTGTGATTTCTTTCACATCACCTGAGACATGAAACCACCTCTATCTTCAAGTTCTCCTAGCTCAATTCTTTCCCATATTAAGTCCAAGGAAGAAAGCCATTAGCCTGAAGTCCTCAATTTCTCTCTACGTATTCAAATATATATAAATTACTTCAGGCTCTGTTATCAGCCTTCCTAACTTTCTGTCTCTCATTTATTTTTCTTCATACAGTCTTTCAGGAATAGAAGGAAATGAATTAAGGATTTTAGTATATTTTTATGTCATACGTACCTACCTTCAGTCTGCGTACATCATGACCTACGAGTACGTGCCACCTGTTTTTTATCCATTCATTCCTTCAGGGACACCCAGGTAGACTTCATATCTTGGCTATTGTATACAATGCTGCAATGAACATATGGATGAGCATGTACCCTCAAAGTAGCATTTTGAGTTTCTTCAGCTAAATGCTCAGAAGTGGAATTTGTGGGTCCTTCTTTTTCTCTTGTTAATAGCCTTTGTTATAAAGTCTATTTTGTCTGGTGTAAGTATTGCTTCCCACACACACCCCCACCCCACCCTGTTTTCATGAATTTTCTTTTCCCTTTACTTTCAACCTGTGTGTGTCTTTCAATCTAAAGTGAGTTTCTTGCAGGAAGCATATATAAGGGTCTTGTTTTCTTATCCATTCAGCACCTTATGTTTTGATTGGAGCATTTAATCTATTTACATTTAAAGTAATTGTTGATAGAATGTAGTTGTTGCCATTTTATTATTCATATTTTATTATTATTATTATTTATTTTGTCTTAAATCCCTCTAAGATTCCTTGTAATACTGGTTTGGTGATGATGAACTCCTTTAGCCTTTTCTTGTCTAGGAAGCACTTTATCTCTTTTTCCATACTAAATGATAGCTTTGCTGGATAGGGAATCTGAATTATAGGTCCCTGCTTTTCATCACTTTGAATATTTCCTACCAACCTCTTCTGAAATGCAAAGTTTCTGTTGGGAAATCAGCTGATGGTCTTATGGGAGCTCCCTTGTATGTAACTAACTGCTTTCTCTTGCTACTGTTAAGATTCACTCATTGTCTTTAACCTTTGTCACTTTAATTATGATGTTTCTTGGTGTTAAACTCTTTAGGTTCATCTTAGTTGGGACTCTCAGTGCTTTCTGTGCTTGTATATCTATTTACTTCACCAGGTTAGGGAAGTTTTCTGTCATTATTTTTTGAATTAGGTTTTTGAGCCCTTGCTCTTTCTCTTCTCCTTCTGGTACCCCTACGATGTCAATGTTGGAACACTTGGTGTTGTTTCAAAGGCCCTTTGAACTATCCTCATTTTTTTGGATTCCTTTTTCTTTGTGCTGTTTTGATTGGGTATTTTATGCTACCTTATCTTCTAAATTGCTGATTCGATCCTCTGCTTTATCTAATCTACTGTTGATTCCCTGTAATCTATTCTTCATTTCTGTTATTGCAGTCTTTATTTCTGACTGTTTCTTTTTTTATGTTTTTGATTTCCGTTTTTATTGTTTCCTATCTCCTTGCTGAAGTTCTCCCTGAGATCATTGAGCATCCTTATAACCAGTGTTTGGAACTCTGTTTCGGGTAGATTGCTCGTCTCCATTATGTTTAGTTCTTTTTCTGGAACTCTGTTCTGTTCTTTTACTTGGGACATGTTTCTTTCTCGCCCCATTTTGGCTGCCTCCCTGTGTTTGTTTCTATATATTAGGTAGGGTTGCTATGTCTCCCAATCTTAGCAGAGAGGCCTTATGTAGTAGGTGTCCTGTGGGGCTCAGTGGCAATCTTCTTGGTCACATGAACCACACATTCCCGGTGTGTCCCTTGTGTGGGTTGTATGTGCCCTTCTCTTGTAGTTGAGCCTTGGTTGTTTGCTCAACAATGGAAGGAATTGACCCTTGAGCTCATTGTGAGAAATGGCCATGAGTACAGTGGAGGAGGTGAAGTCAGTGGCTGATCCTACAGAGCAGGATTTACCTC
Source organism: Rhinolophus sinicus (assembly GCF_036562045.2). NCBI lineage: Eukaryota > Metazoa > Chordata > Mammalia > Chiroptera > Rhinolophidae > Rhinolophus > Rhinolophus sinicus. The sequence continues at coordinate 129,503,501 of NC_133753.1, forward strand.
AGCAGGGCTCTGGTACCTGTCTAATCTGCCCCTTGGGTGTGTCATTCTTGGAGGTGCCTGGGTGATGCTCCAACTCATTTGGAAGCTGGCCACTGGGGGACACCAGCCCCAGGACCACTTGGGAGGGGACCCACTGCAGGTCAAGTGCCCCACCTGGAGCCACCTGGCAGGAGCCATAAAGCAATCTGCAGATGGCCACTGTCCCCACTTGAGCAGTGCTTGGCAGTGTCCCACGAGGCCAAACCAAGGACCCAGGCCGGGTGCTGTAAGTGCTGAGCTTATGGATGCTTAGTCAGAAGTGTGGACACACTCAAGCCAGATGCTATTTGTCTGGGTTCTGAAAACCTTTGAGAGACCCTAGGAAAGTCTGCATCATGAGACAAAGCAGGCAGTCTACATGAAAAAGCACTGGAAGTGGCTTGAGTTTGCCCAAAAGTTAGGTGGGGCTTGGTCTCAAAATCACCAGGGTGTGGCTAAAAAATGGTGTCAGCATGCTGGGAAGGGGGAGGGCTCATCAAAGAAACAATGACTTCCACCGGCTCCACTGTCAAGAAAAAAACTGCCCCTCCAGCCTTCACTCTGAGGCTAGACAACTCAGTTCCTCCCTGTATGTCCCTGGCAATTTTGAGTTGCTGCCCCACACTGGAGCTCAGAGCGACTAAGTCCGTCAGCAAATAAGACCTCCTTGCACGGTCTCTTTAAGTGACTGGAAGTACAGCCTCCCTCCGTCTGACTAAACCACAATCTCTGCTGGTTTTTACAGCCAGAAGTTATGGGGACTTCTTCTCTCCCTGGCACTGAAACTGAGCTGGGGAGAGGCTGGGACCCCTTACTCCTCAGGAGGGACCTCTGTAGCTGAGATATCCCTCCTGATTTTTAATGGTCATACGTGGGATTGGGACCAGCCCTTTTCACCTCTCTGCCCCTCCTACCAGTCTCAAGGTGGCTTCTTCTGCACATCCTTAGTTATAGTGCTTCAGTTTAGCAAGACTTCAGATGACTCTCAATGAGTTGTAATTCCGATGTGGTTGTGAGGGAGGTAAGCACAGCATTTACCTACTCCACCATCCTGACCAGAACTCCTATGTGGTTCTGTTTTAAATAAAGATAAAACAATTCGCTCTAAGCATAGGGAAAATAAATTAGAAAGTGAAAGAAGACAGAAAGCCTTCAGTTACAATGTTCTGCTCCATATAGAGAGCAATGTCTTTAATTACCAGTGTTTTTGAATTAAATCTTATCAAGTGGAACCAAATCTAAACTACATCTCATTGGAAATTAGTACACTCTTAATGAGAAGTGCAATTTAATAATAATTACAATTTAACCAATCATGGAAGTTAATTGCAAAAAAAAAAAAAAAAAAAAAAAGCTATGTAATTATTGAGACCCTAAGAACTTAAAATAGTATATCGTATAATACTGAGGGTCTTATATGCTGATATACATGGTACAAGTTTTGATAGATTAGGTTCAATGGTGTGATAATATATATTATAATACTTGTATACAATCTTACATAATACTTTTTGTAATAACCTTTTGTTGATCATAGACATACCATACATTCTTCCTTTTCTTAATTTTTATATATTGAATGTTAATCTTGTGCATTACCGAGATTTCAATGGATTTTTTTGAAATGTCATTAAGTTCTAATGACATCATGAAAAATTGGTTTCCTTTGCATGTTAACCTTCTATCAATCTATTGAGATACCATTAATCTCATTTTGTCAATGAATAAATTTACCCCTGCTTTCAGAAGTGAAAACATATTCTACCAGTACCTGACAAGAAAGAACATAAACATTGAAATCTATGTGTTGTAAACTTTACCTAGTTATTCAGGATCCAGCAGAATATCAGCTCAGAGCAAATACCTAACAAATACTTGCTGATTAGTTGATTCTACATGTTCAAAAAGCCTTACAGAAATGATAAAGAAATGAAATACAGTATCTTGAATCAAATAAGTAGAAGTCAATACACAATTCTCTGATAATGTTATGATCACATCTTTTAAAGTATATTTCTATTATATTAACAATTATTTTATATATATATTAACATAGAATATAGATACATAAATCCATGTATCACATCATTCTAGTGTTAAAATACTTGTTAGTTGTAAGTATTTACAAGGTCAAAAAAATCAAATATGGATCTGTCAAGTTTTAGTTTCCATATCCTTAAGAATGTTATAGCTAGATTTCTCAGTAACTGAGTTCTAATATCTTCCTACTCCTTTCCCTGTGCTTTATTTTCTCAACTTAAAGAAAGTATAATGGTCAGTGTCATAGCTGAAGATATATAAATATTATCTAGAGATTGGTATCCTTGCTAGGTATTTGAAGAGCAAACAGAGGGTCTCTTCTATTTGGTGCTCAGAAACTGCATAGTTTATGTTATGTTATCATTGCAAAATGATAGCATAAAAAAAGTATCACCTTGTTTATTTGGCAAATTAGAAAACAAAGTACAATACAATATGGGTACCAGAACCTTATTACTTTAACCATTTTAAATAGATCTATTTCAATATAAATATTTCAGCCATCTTAAAGGAAATACACTGCATGTAATTTAACTAAAGATTTGCTCACGTGACTCAACATAGACTCTATGAACACTGATTGCATTGTTGTGTTTTGACAGGATGATATCCCTTAAATTATAAAGACATGTGGTTTTGTTCTGAAACATTGATTGTAAAGTTCTGCTCTGTAGTCCTGAAGCTTTCAAGGAAGCACCATACAATTAACCTCTTAGGAAAATGTTTAAATAAACAGTGACTTTTAATCAAGTTATCACAAAATCTGTATAACACTCTTCATATAGTGTCTCTCTAAAGTCAATGCACGTATAAATCAGCTGGGGATCATGTTAAAATGTTGGTAAATGATTCTTATTGAAGAAATTTAAGCTATCGCTAGAGATCCTACATTTCAAACAAACTCTCAGGTATTGTTCATTCCACTGATACAATGACCACATTTTATGGAGCAAGATTTTACCAAATAATGTACACTTATTACCACTTATACATGTGATATTTGAGAATTATATGTCATGTTGCTACTGCAGAAAAGAAAGGAAGCTGCCAACGGATTCTGTCTCAAACAAGATAATACAATTTTTCATTTGTTGTAAATATGATCCACTATTTCTGCTCCAGATAAAGTCATAAAAATAGGCTTCTGCTTCTTTGAGGTAGCCTGGTTTTGACCTGTGTGTCACAAACTGCCACCTTTAAAATGAATGTTCCATATCTATTTTTTTCTAAAAAGAAATCTATCTCAGCAGCCACTACCTCAGTATAAGTACTACATTAAATTTAGTTAATATAAGTACAGTGAAAATACATAGGAAATATACAACGGTTTGGCTCTTGCTATTGTTAAATGTCTGCTTTGATTAATTGGGACTTGTATTCTCCCCTGATTTTAGCGAGGTCCAAAGAATACCTGTTCAATAAATACCCCCGACTGTCATGCTCTGACAGCTTGTGTCAACTTTAAGCAGTATTTCTTTCTAAATTTCTCTCCTGATTTTCCAGCTGTCATGTCTCACAACTGTCAATTTGCCTGCTTCTTGTAAAATTACCCCCTTCTAATTTATTGTTTTTGTTGTGGCTTAACAATCCAAATGAATGGTCTCTTTAGATTCATATTTAAAATAAGAAAATAGACTGTATATAAAGAAGGAAATTTGGGGTATTTTATGAATAATGTGTAAGGCCTTTTAGTGATTTCATTTCATACTTCCTTTCTAGTTCATGAAATACTTGAATCTTAGCTCTGGGTTTTTGTCTAAATTCCAGATATTTGATGTTGGGTAGTGATTGCTAGAAAAATTGTCTTATTGGTTTTTAAAGCAATAATAATTAGCATAAGTTGATAAAAAAAATCCAAGTTATTTAACATAATGGGTGTATTCTATCCCTGGATCTTATGATTCATAGTTTACAGATGAAAAAACTTGAGAGTCTCTCTTCCTTATTCAACATGCAAAACTTAACAAGCAAATGCTATTTTATATTGTTGAAAAACTGAAAAAAGATTTCTAAAATCTTCAGCTGAAAAGCAATTTGGAATTCCAGAGCTCATCTGTATTTTAATTTTTGCTCTTGGATTTAATAGCTTTGCACTGAATTGTGCTTAGTCTATTCACAGAGATCTATATCTATGGTCATGTCAATATAAATGAATACAAAACATAATGAAAAATAGATTTCCATCAATTTATTTTATTGTTTGGCTAAGATCCAGAAATCCTACTTCCATTGTTACCCTAGCATTCTTATTTTAGGAAAATTAAATCACCTCATTTCATGCTCATGTTCACAATTCACCCACAATGTGAAAATCTGAAATATAACTTAGCTCCATATAAGGAAAATGGTGGTGGACATGTAGTGTAAAATAAAACATTCTTGTAGACTGCTGGTTTGTGCATGCTTCTCCAGAACTATCTAGAACTTTCCCCCAATATCAATGATAAAAAGAACTCCATTGGCTTGGCAGATCTAATGCTTAAGGGAAAGATTTTAAAGTCTTGGCAAGCTGATCATCCAAATTGATCACCATAGTCCAGATGTTACCACACTAAATTCTGTGCTCTAAATGTCCTGACATTACTTGTATAATTCATCTTAAGTTTTTCTAATCTACTTAGCCTGTCGTTCTATGTTCTTTTCCATTTCTTAATTCTTTCCTTCTTTTCCATCTATCTACTCTCTACCATGTGCCATACATTATATTAGGCACTGGTGATGTTGTGATACTTGCGTCTTTCACATATCCTCAAAAAATACAAAATCTTAATTCTAAGATCATTTGAAAATATTCTCAGAAGTTTCTTTATTACTAGATTCATTTGTAATTTTTCTCAGCAAATTATATTTTTAAGATTCTACTCATTGTCTTGAATTTTATTTTTATCAACTTGTCTCTCTCTCTCTCTCTCTCTCTCTCTCTAATGGGATTGCAACCTTAGTTTGTCTTCCTTTCTTTATTTATTATGTGGATCACAATATCACCTGTTTCATAGAGTTGTCATCAGGATTAAATGGCAAAACCATATGAAGTGCTTTGGTTATTACCTGGCATATAATAAGAGTTCAATACATTTATCTAAATAATTATCAGTATTAACATCATTATAATTATTACATCTATATTATCTCTGCAATCAAAAAGCCTAGAAACATCTGCCATTAGAGAGAGCAATCATGAGAAATCATTGAGCCTGGCGAGGTGCCCACACCTGATAGATATTGCATTAAATAAATGCAAAGAGGTTTATCCCCCTTTAACTCCCTTTTGAGTATTTGGATTATGTTTAGGAAATAGATAATTTGATTTAAGTTGTCTTTGACATTGCTCTAACAGGAGCTAATCTTCTTTTTCCCCAAAGAGAGATCAAACCACAGAATAAGTCTTGCCTGTGCAAGACTACTCAACTCTATTTTAATTACAATGTGTGGTTATCTTCTATTAATAAAAAGTCATATGACTTCCATGTGTGATAAAATATTATACTTTCAATTTAAAAGTCATATTTGTAATAAAAATGAGTTAATTAAAATATTAAGTTAATAATATTAATAAATAACTTGTGGATATCTCAATGATGATATGTGCAGCATTTGAATAACTTAAGTTTGGGAAATACCAATATAGCCCGAAATCTTTATTTTACATAGGGGTAATCTGAGTCCTTGAAAGAGCAAGTGGTTTATCTAAGATTAGGATACAGGCCTAATCACTTTAAAAACTTACTGATGTGTATAATATCATACCAGTTTTTATTATAGAGAATAATGTTTCGTAGGTTTTCATTCTAACCCTATTAGACAGTTTAGATATTTTTTATGAAGAAGGAACTATTATCATTACGTAGACTCATGTGCCTGCTTTACATACAAGAACTCAGTAATATTTGAACTGATCTGAAAATGAAGAAGGAAAAAATGCCTACCAAAATAAAAATTTAAAAAGAGATGAATTTAAGAATTCTTAAACCTAGATCACATTTAACCTAAGATATGACAGAGAAATGTAGTGTTCATAAACATACTGGAGTGTAAAAGTGATTGTCTCTGATGGGGCACTAGTTTTGAAACTTGTTTTAGGGAGGAAACAGAATATACTTCAAAATATTAAAGGAAAGGGGATTTCTGTTCATGGAAATTATTTACAGAAATCGTATGTTTTTCAAACTTCACTAGCTAAATTATCATAAATATATTATCAAAGCAGAAGCCTGATTTTTTTGCTCATATTTTTAAAGAAATTAATTCAATATGAAATGGCTTGTTGAATCATAGCCTAAAAGCTAAGGGTCAATCTGATAACTGGTGATTTGGTGTGAGGAAGGAGAATTTCTTTCGAAAGAAAGAACTAAATCTTTTCAATCCTAAAATTTTGAAGCACACTTTGACAACTCTTTGACACAAAATTGGAGGAAAATGAGAAAATTTTGAAAAACAAGTTTTCTGGAATGGTGAATAAATTTTAAAATTCTCCATAACCTTTCAATAGTAAGATAGAGGATTAATTCTTTATCATTGATATAAGAATATCCAGAGGTTGTACAACTTTGAAATATGTCTTTATGAGGGCACAGTGTATGAATTAATTTATAATGAATGATACCATCATTTATTGACTGCTTATTTGTAAGTCACTGGGCTTAACAATTAGAAATATCTCATGTAATTATGAAAATATTCTACAATACCCTAATAGAAGAGAAAACTGAGGTCTTCACTGGTTATAAGCTGAGTCAGAGTTTGAACCCAGACTCCAAAGCCATGAATCTTAGCTGTACTCTTCTTTGCTAACTCATATTTATAGTTATGCCTTACATCTTATCTTTATTCTAAAAATATAGTTTGATAACTTCTGAGGCTACCTAACTGTAGTCTTTGATTTTTTTTTTTTTTTTTTTTTTTGGCTATAAATCAAGACTAAAGCCACTTTGATATGTTTTAAAATAACATTTTATTCTTTGTAATTGGAAAAGTAGCTGTAAAATGTATTTGTCCTTTGATGATTGATTATCATAGTTTCAAAGTTAGTTATTCACACTGTGTTGCTTTTCTTTTATTCTGTCCTTGAATTGCTTTGAGTTTGTATTTTAAGTAGGGAGGAGACAGTCCTTTGCTCAGCATATTCAGAGGAGAAAGATCAGGACAGTGAGAGGATATTAAAGCTGCTTTTATGCTGACTGGTTAGTGAAGCTGAGTTTGTTTGTTTTGAGTAAAACAGAAATGGAGAGATGGTAAAAACAAGGGAACACGACTATTGTATTTTAAAACACCATATTTTATAACACTCACAAAGAATCTTTATATAAATGAACTTTCATAATTAATCTTCAAAACACCCTAGGAGTTATAAAGAGTCAAGAGTCAAAAGAGTTCTAGTCGTTTGGCAATATGACACAATTAGCAAAGTGAAAATTCTACTTATGAACTGAGATTTTCTGACTTCAAACTCTATGTATGTGTCCATGTACAATAGCTAAATTATCATAAATATATTATAAAGCTGCAGCCTAATTCTTTTGCTTGTATTTTTAAAGAAATTAATTCAATATGAAATGGCTTTCACAGATACCTCTATAAAAATATGTATAAGATTTTGACTATGTAAACCCAGGAATAAAGTAAAAAATGATGGATGGGAGCTATGAGAGAGAGATTGTGGGTAAAAATAAGGAGGACCTTCCTAATAATGATACATACTTCCTAAATATGATAAAATGGGTTTTCTTAGAAGAAAAAGAGTTTTTGTAATTCTAGTTGTTTGATTATAATTGTGATAACCCCTTGGAAGGGCATTCTTAAAACAAAAACAATAATAAATGAATCTAATACTAGGTGACTGGAACCTTCTGCTCAATCATAGAATTCAGTAATTATATGGGATTTCATTATGTTTTCTGGTTTGGATTAAATGTATATGTAAAAGTTAAATTAATAATAATAATAATAATAATAATAATAATACAATAAATAACCACTTACCCAACCCCCAAGTTAATTTACCATTTTACTCAGATAATTTTTAAAAAGGTAAAAAATATATAAAAAGATACTACTGAAGAGCCTCATTTATAATTTCCCTTGATTCCATTTCTCTCCTCTCCTTCCATCCCAAAAGTATTAGTGTAATCTATGCATCTATGCATCCAATTCAAACTCACTTGGTGTGTGCGTGTGTGTACGGTTGTGTGTGTGTGTGTGTGTGTGTGTGTGTATAAAATTATCAACATGCATTGTCAAAAACTGTGAAGGGTCTGAAACATCACTCTACTTGAATGCTAACAAAATGAGCATGCCACATTTCGTGAATGCTGGTAGAAGACCCTCCTGGATCAGAGAAAAAAGACTTTATTATTCACAGAAATAATAGTAGAAAGAATAATAGCATTTTCATGCATGGTTTTTCCAAATCTCTGTTCTCACAGGTAATACAAAGAGAGCCAGGGACCCCTATGTATCCAATGGATATCATTACAGGGGAGGAACCATGAGCTGAGAGATGCCAAAGTTTTTATAATGCACAGTAGATATGTCTGCCTTTTGCTCCAGAGGGAGACATTGTCTCTATCTTTGAAGGATGTTCCCTATTTAAAAAGTCCTTGAAAAGATAGTCTAGTATATTTGGGGATGATTTATATCACAGCACTGTTTTATGCTTTATTCTACATTGTTTCACAGGAAGAAAATATTATATTTTGAGATTAGACAGAGATTTTGGCACCACTTTTGGATTATCCTTTTCATTTAAGAAATGTTAAATTCTATTTGATTCAAATTATTATATGTACCTTAGCTCCTGAATCTTATAATTTCATACACATACATAGGAAATATATTTGTTGAAGAGTTGTTTAATATTACAGCAAGTGTAATGACTTAAATATATAGTAGTTAATCCTTTTGATTTGATTTTAAATTTGCTTAGAAACAGGGTGGATTATATCTCTAAAAGAAAGTACTGAAATGATTGTAATAAATTGAAAGTTTATTATTATGCCATTCTCCTAGGTATATTTAACAGCTATTTAGTATGTCACAAAGTATGGTTATAATTATCCATTTTTTTCCTAACTTGACATGGGTATATGAAATATGAGCCAAACATAAAAGAAAAAAGAAAATGTAAAGAATACTTGTAGATAATATTTAAAGTGCTACTCAAGAAATGAAATAGAATGCCATATATATATATATATATATATATATATATATATATATATATATATATATATATAATTTCTTATTGCCTGGGAAGTATGTTCCCCTTAAGAGAGTGATGATTTTACAAATAAGGAAACACAATTAATTTGGGAACTAGCTTGATATAATCAAAGCTGGACAAGTGTCATAGTACCATCTGATCTGCGAACACCCAAGATGCTGAAATTGGAAACCTTGTATATAACCACCTCTGGGAGAATCCCAGTCTGTTCTTTCCATCTTATTTATGAAACAAAGAAAAAGATCAGCTTCCAGAAAAATAATATTCAAGTATAACTCCAATAAGCCAGAAAATAAACAACCAGATATCGTCACCTTACTGGATAATCAGAGAATATTCCGAGACAAATTCAAAATTTTATCTGACCTCAATTCCAGAAATAACTCAGAAAGAATATGTTCCTTTCTAATTACTTGGGAAAAGGCTGATTTTCTGTAATATTTTAATAATAACAGGAACACATTGTATATAAATCCATGTACATCACAGTGACTTTCTGTAGATATTTAAATTTTTCAGAACAATATAAAGTTCAAGAAGGTGTTCAGTAAAAGTGATTAGGTATATAATCATTAGAAAGTCTTCTTTTCTAGAATTAGTCTTTTGCCTCTGTGAATATAGTAATGCATAATTATATTGGTTCCATTTAAATTATAATAATAGCTTAAAGTAATTCATTAAATAATTACTAGGAGTGGCATGATTCCAAGCAGTATTTTTGTGTTGTCTCCTTTGTTTTTATCAACAGTCTAATAAATATGTACAGTACTGAGTCTTATTTATAAACAATTTCTATTATAGACACTTGCACCCATATTTTCTAACACTTTCATCATTTAAGACAGAGTCAAATTTTGCTTAGACTAGCTTATTAGGCTATCTTCTAGACATGTGGAATATATATATATATATATTCCTCATATATAAAGAAATGTACTAGATTATTTGTAAGATTCTTCCATTTCTTGATATGCTGCTGAGGAAAAACAAACAATTGCTGAGCAGAAGAGTAGAGTGGAAAACCCAGGGGTTTGGCTCTGCCATTTATCTCTGTAACCTTCATCAAACTGCCTTATGTTTCTCAGCCTCAGTGTCCTCACTTGCAAACAATGAATATGAATATTTTGGAGAAAGTTAAATGTGATTAAATATATACCATATTTAGCATACTCTTCAGCACATGCAGTGAAAACATAATATAGTGTTAACTACGTTAATTAGTGTCATCATTTCATAGTTGATAATTAATTGTAAGTAGTCAAGGACTAGCTTTACTGGGAAATTTGGACATAAAATCCTTAGGGGAATGTGCACGTCTTGGCAGAATTAAGAAAGGGAGTGACATGCTTATATCGGTATTTTATAAATATCACTGGGGTAACACTCAGGAGGCTGAATAAAAATGATACATTGGCAAAATTTCCCTCATTAACTGTTTTGAAAAGTACCCCAGCTTCCATGATTTGGCTTATATTGTTGCCATCCTTGATTAAGAGTTCACCAGTTTAGTTTAAACCAATCATCAGATCTTATTCTCTTGGACAGTATTACTTCATAAATAGGCACATGACACAATTCAGAGAAGTCAAATAAAGAAACTGTATTCTGGACCTTTTTCTATTTAATGTTTTTGTTTGTTTGTTTGTTTGTTTATTTATTTGTGTGTTTTTTTCCTCTTTCTTTCTGGAGTTTATAGCCAAGTTGAGACAACAATAGCAGAATGCCAAAAATGGAGTCAATACCACCCAAAACGATGAAGGCTTAGACCAAAGATGTAGCAGTAGATATGGCTTAATGCTTTGTCATAAATATTAGAGAAGACAATGATATGGACTTAGTAGTATATGGTTCATTTGGAGAAGGGGATGGTGATGGAAAGAAAAGAGAAGATAATGACCCCAAGTTTTCTAGCTTCTGCTATTAGGACTCTAGTGCCATTTACTGAAGCAATGAATACTAAGGAACATTTGATAGGGGATAGATAGATGATAGATAGATAGATAGATAGATAGATAGATAGATAGATAGATAGATAGATAGATAATAGAAAGAAAGAGAGAGGAGGGAGGGAGGGAGGGAGAGAGAGAGAGAGAAAGAAAAAGAAAGAAAGAAAGAAAGAAAGAAAGAAAGAAAGAAAGAAAGAAAGAAAGAAAGAAAGAAAGAAAGAAAGGAAAGAAAGAAAGAAAGAAAGAAAGAAAGAAAGAAAGAAAGAAAGAAAGAAAGAAAGAAAGAAAGAAAGGAAGAAAGGAAGAAAGAAAAAACAGACAGATGGACACATTTTAGAATGTTTTATCAGTCAGGTTTTAGTTCAGGAAATAGGAAACAAAAACTACTCCTGGTAGTTCAAATGAAAAGGAATTTAATTCAGAGTTAGATCCTTATAAAGTCATGGAGAGGGCTACAGATGCCTAAAGTCATGGTAGATCATGTTCTTTTGGTTTCAAGGTCATTATCTGGTAGTTCTGATCTAGAGATCAGGAAGCTGTCACAGTATCTACCTCCACTGTTCACGCTACAATCTCTCACATCCATGAAGCCTGACACCGAGTGGTGGGATATTGGTATCCAGTGCTGCAAATGCTCACTTCTGTTTCACCTGGATTCCCACAAAACATGGCAGAAGGAAGGTAGCCTTCACCTCATCTATATCTTCCAGATATCAAACCAGGACATCATCATCTCATTGTCACAGTCAAAATTAAATCTAAAGCTTTATTTGAAAAAAACAAACAAACAAACAAAAAAAAACAACTTCATAGTCTCTGTGATATAGGCAGAAATACAGACAGGCTTCAGATAGATGTTATGTGCCAAGAGATCACCTCTAGTTAAAATGCTCACAGGTCTCTCAGATAGAAATTACTAGTGTGAACAACGGGATACACAGGTCTGAAACCTGTGTTTATAGGTTTCAGAATGTACAGAACTTGTAAGTTGGGTGAGAAAAAATGAGCCATTATTCTGAATTGTTAGAAACAAAACTAACCTCTTTAGAGTAAGGATTTTAGGCTAAATTTAAAAGAAAACAATATCTACCTGGATAATAAACCAAGCATTTGCTTCCCACAAGGGGACTAGGTTGTCTCTATGGGAGCTAGAAGTCTCAATCCAAGATCCATGTCGTGAGGTTCCAAATAGTCTTTAGGCAGTCAAACTGTAACAAAGCAGGTATGTGCCAACATACATGCTTTTTCTTCTGAGGAGACAACAAATAGCTTTAATTAGATTATTTAACACAACAAATGGTAGGAACCTTTGTTTGGAGTTTCTGTCACTCTAACACAAAAATACTCCTAATAAGCTAACTTCCAATTGGGTCGGGTCAGAAGAGGGCTCCTTAAGGCCTTCACTATAAATGTGAAGCTTAGTCTACTTAGACCAACTGCGAAGTGCACTTTTATCAAGGAGAAAAGCAATGGTGAGGTCAGGACTTTTGCCTCAATATAATTTCTATCAACAGGAAATTGGATTAGCCTCACAAGATTGGATCTGAGAAGGGACTCATAGTAGTGGAGCTTATTCTAGGAATCAAGAAAGGCAAAGGGGGTATTATGAGTCATTGAAATCCCCAGGCATTTATGCTACTTCTATAAAAGTTAATTCTGTTTGACTGTTTCTTAATTAGGTTCCAAATGCCAACTTTGTCAGGGAGAATAGAATTTTGATTACCTCATATTTCCTACCAAGCAATAGTAGTTTGATACCCTCAGAAAGGTAATCTAACACTGAGTACTTACTTGTGTTCTATCTGGCACAGGTCTGGGAATTCATATAGCATAACCTACTTTGTAAAGTTTCTTTATTTTGGCATCAAACATTGGGAATTAATTATGACTGTAGCTATAATCAATGTGTATATGCTCACACCTAAGTTCATTAAAAAATGAACAAGAATAAAGAACATTTTAGGATCCAAAATATTTGGTAACAAAAATATACAGGTTTTAAGCTATGTAAAGCTGTATAAATATTCCAATTGAGTTCACTTTTTGAAATGAGTGAATAAGAGTGAGAAGGACAAGAGGGAATAGAACGAGCTAGAGCAGAGAAGTGAGAAAGAGCTTTGCAAAAGAAAGGAGAAAAAGAAAAGAGATAAATTTTAGTAAAAGGATATAGCTTGAGGTTTATCATAATAATTATATCATATCAGCAGGAATGCTTCCCTACAGAAAGGCCTATAAAATCACATTTAGTGTTCTCAATGAAGTCAGTTGCCTCGTGTCTTCTTCCAAATGCTGTTAAGAAGCAGTTGCCCTGAAATTGATCAATGTAAAACATGATATATTATGGGAAATCACGCTATATTATAAAAGAATATTGAAATTTTTAAAAAGGAGAAGTTATGTTAAATGTTAAAAGGTGACAGAGGCCACAAAATGGAGCCCTCTGTGAAACATTTCTCTTGTATTAGAGTAAGCGGAAAATCAAATATACTGCCATAGTATCTTTATCACATTTTAGAGGAGAGTATTTATCATACTGATAAACACAAGTCTTCCTGTTGTCCTGATAAGTGTATTCCTTTATAGACTAGTGACTGAGGAAACTGCCATGCCTTTTTGAAACGCATTGTAGAATCATTCAACTCTCCTAACACATTCACCATGTTAAAAAAAAAAGTTTGGCTTTTAAAGTGATTTTGAGGTAGCTTTCCCACCTGGGATGATAATATAGTGAGCAACTAACATGTATTCTGACCTGCTTAGCAATAATATTTTTTGTGTAAATTAGTTTTCTGTCATGAACTAAATTTGATGGAAGTGTGGGTTTCAAAAACTAACTTTCCCAGTGTTTCATGAGCCCAGTAGAAGCTGATTACAAAAGATGAGGCACTTGAATATGTGATAAACATACTAAGGTGCAGGGATTCATTAATTGATGTATAAATAATAGAGTTAGTACTATACTACAAACAGTTAATTTTCAAGAAAATGAATCTGTCTCATTAGGACATTAATTAAATAAATTACATATAATTATATTATTTTTACTGAAAAATAACATGGATAAGACCACAATGCTTAAAATTAATGGGAAAGTGTTGTAGAACTCAACAGTAAAGAAAAATAATCAGTGCCTGCAAACTCACTCCACATTAATCTGTTTTATTTTATTTTGTTAAAATTTTCATTAAATTTATTGGGGTGACATTGCTTAGTAAAATGACACAGGTTTCAAGTGTACAATTCTATAATACATCATCTATATATTGGATTGTGTGTTCACCATCCAGAGTTAGTTCTCCTTCCATCACCATATATTTGACCCTCTTTACCCACTTCTACCACCCCTCTCCTCCCTTGTCCTATGGTAACCACTAAACTGTTGTCTGATCTTCTTTAAATGACTCTCAAACAGTATGGTTTATATGCCTCACCTAACAAAAGTGAATACCTGATGTAAACATCCACAGGTTAATTGAACTATTGTAGGAATTCTTTCGGCTACTTTGAATTTGCATTTGTCATGTATGATTTATTAGTTTTGCTTACTTTAGGGTAATGGGTATACTTGGCAGGAAGGAGAATGACTGATGACTCACCATATGAAGATTTCCCTAACACAGAGTGGCTGTACAGCAACACGACTGAGAGGTAAACAGCTGAGGTAAAAATAAGTAAGCCTCCAGCTGAAAATGTGCATTATGCAATACCAATTCCTTGAGCTGACTATAAACAGATACCAGTATCACGTTTCTACTGGCTTTCTGGCTTAGGGTTCATTTTCTGCCAAGAAATGAAATTCATTCTGAATTGTCCCCAGAAATTAATCTTCTGCTATGTGTTAAATCATATGTATGAACTAGGTACAGGAAGCTGATGCAATAGTTTGTACCTTGAAGTCAGAAAATTTACCAATGCACATGCTTTTTATAGTCAGTTTAACAGAGAGCAGGCCTTTGGCTTCACATAAAATATACATTAATAGCCTACCCTGAACATTATGCATTCTTTACCTCCCTTTAATTCTCTGTTCACAGTTATTTTCCTCATCTTACTGTTTCAGTACCCAATATCTGTGCTACAGGTTGAGTCTCCAGGCAAGCCATCTTTACAATCATTTGTGTGGTGATCTAATCCTCTTGTTTAAAGGGTTCACAGAACTGGATCAATAATCCATTTCTTTCTGACATGGGCATACAGCCCTACCGCCACTTTGTTCTACATAGGAGAAATGCTATAAGTTGTTGTCACTTTTCCTTTTGAAGGTAACAACTCCAAGTTTAGGAGATATTCTTTGTATTTCTATTTTTATAGTCTTAGTTCTAGTTTTCTTTCTGGGCTCAAGGAGTGTCGAGGAAGCAACACTCTAGGTGTCATCCTAGCAGCTGGACTGAAGATTTATTTTTCTTCAATTTCCACAGTATACTCTCCTCCTGTTCCAACTCCACATTCTGCACAAATTTTCACTCTGTCTCATCTTTCATCTTTCCATTAAATATATCTGTAACTCTCTCTATACTTCTGCAGTATGTTTCTTGTCACTGCCGATGTGCAAGGGCAAATGAAATCAGTGCTTTAGCACCAGAGGAGACCTGGGGTAAGGGTTTATGCTCTGGAGAATCTACTAGAAAGGAATAAATTTATTCTGTGAAATTCAGTCCTTCCCATTAAGAATACTATTGGATAAATCCTGATTTCACAAAGTTTTATTTCCATTTTTCATCAAATGACTGTCAAATGCAAGGAAATATTGTGAGATAGAAAGAGACATGGGCTGATAGATCATGTCACATTAACATTCTTGGAGAGCAGGAACTGACTCTACTTCTCACAGCCAAAGAATATGTAAGATTTGTACCTTTTTTTCCCCAGTATACAGCCTAGATAAGGTAAAATAGAGATATTTCACTTTATTTCTGGAAAGAAGGAATATTGGAAGCAGACAATAATTTTATATTTTAAAGCTGAAGTCAATAATGATCTATCATTTTTAAAGCAGTCATTATCTAAAAATAGCTCATTCCTTCGTAATTGGCAATAAAACGATTATGTGCACCACCCTCCCCCCAAAAATATTGGGTTGATTCTAAATGTTTTAATTGTATAAATCTACTTAGCTTCTTTATAACTATGGGACAGATAGGCTGATATGTGCCATAATTTCCTTACCTCACAAGGTGAGAGTTCATAAATAAAACTTTAAGAAGTCACTAAACAGTCTCTTGACCTACTAAAACATGACTACCAAGCATGTGAAAGAGAAACAAATAGAAAACTCATGAACAGTGTGTTTTACTCTTTATGATTCTCTCATGCATTAAACTTTACCCCTAGCCTCACCTGTTGCATTACAAGCTCATGGTTTCATTTTCCCTCTGGCTCCAAAAGATAGCAAAAACAGTGACAAAGAAATATGTATATACTATGTACATACTATATATGTATATATTTATATATACATATATATGTATGTATGTATATATGTGTATATATATATATACTCACACATATATATACTATGTACTTTGCTATACTATACATACTATATAGGTTTTATATATATATATTTTATATATATATATATATATATATATATAGAGAGAGAGAGAGAGAGAGAGAGAGAGAGAACACGTTATTGCAAAGTATTTCTACATAAATAATAGATTGAAATAATCACTGTAAAAGAATAATCGTATATTTAGAGTAAAAAAATTATTGAGATTTTCCTTTATGTCAGGTACTGTATTAACTATTTTAATTATATTCTCTCTGTTGTATTATCTTCATCTCCACAATAACCAAATCCATGAGGGTAGATATTGTTATCCCCATTACATAAATAAGGAAAATTAAACTTAGTTTAAATATCTTGTGCAAAACCACCCTTTGAGTTAGGGACAGGTTCAAAATTTTGATCCATGATTGCCTGACTTCAAAGTACTTGTCCTTTTTAAAATATCATCCTGTCTCTTATTCCACATGAAAGGGTTCATTATCTGAGATCTGTTTAAGAGCATTTGCTAATGATTTACAGGCATATTTGAAACATCATGAAGGTGTAGTCTTATTTTAAAATAATGTTAAAAAATTTTTACTAGTTTTAGGCGTATAAAACAACATAGTGATTAGACATTTATATACCTCAAAAAGTGATAACCCCAATAAGTGTATTTCTTATCCAACACTGTATATACTTAATTACAATATTATTGACTCTATTCCTTATGTTGTACTTTACATCTCCATGTTTATTTTTAAAATTACAGTTTACATTCACTATTGTTTTATATTAGTTCTTGGTGTATAGCATAGTAGTTAGACATTTATATAATTTAGAAGTAACCTCCCTGAGTAGTCTAGTACCCACCTAGCTCTATACGTAGTTATTACCATATTAATGACTATATTCCTCAAGCTATACCCTACATCCCCATGACTATTTTCTAAGTACCAATTTGTACTTCTTAATCGCCTCGCCTTTTTTTCACTCACACCCACGATCCCTCTCCCATCTCACAACAATTAAAATGATTTCTGTGTCTATGAGTTTGGGAGGGTATCTGGTGGTATTTTCTTCTTTAGATTCCACATATACGAAAAATCACATTGCATCTGTCTTTTTCTGACACTCCACTCAGCACAGTACCTTCCAGGTCCATCCAGGCCACCAGAGATGACAAGAGCCCGTTCCCTTCCATGGTCAAGTTATATCTCATTGTATATATATATATACCACCTACTCATTATGCATTCTTCCATTGATGTCAGGCTGCCTCCACATTTTGGCCATTGTAAACAATGCTTCAATGAACATATGGATGTACATTTCCCCTTGAAGTAGTGATTTGGGATTCTTTGGATAAATACCCAGAAGTGGGATTACTGGGTCCTTCTTTGTCTCTTGTTCTTTTTGTTCTCTTTGTCTTTGTTCTAAAGTCTACTTTGTCTGGTATGAATAATGCCACCCCAGCTTTTTTGTTTTCTTTTGTTTCCAGTTTCATGAAATTACTTTTTCCATCTTTTTGCTTTCTGTCTATGTGTGGGGTTTTTTTTCACCTGAAGTGGGTCTCTCGTAGGCAGCAGAGATTTTTTTTTTTTTTTAATCAGTTCACCTCTTCTTTGTCTTTTTTACTGGAGCATTTAATCCATTTACAATGAAAAGAATTATTGATAGATATGTAGCTATCGCCATTTTATTATTCATAATCTTAATTCTTTCCGTCTTAACAAAGTCCCTCTAACATTTTTTGTAATACTAATTTAGTCATGATGAACTCCTGTACCTTTTTCTTGTCTGGGAAGTTCTTTATCTGTCCTTCCATTCTAAATGATAGCCTTGCTGGGTAGAGTACCTTTGGTTGCAGGTCCTTGGTTTTGCATCACATTGAAAATGTTGTGCCAATCCCTTCTGGCCTGCAAAGTTTCTGTTGACAATCTTATGGGAGCTCCCTTGTAAGTAACTAATTGTTTTTCTCATGCTGCTTTTAAAAGTTTTTTTTTTTTTTTTTTTATCTTTAAACTTTGCTATTTTAATTATAATGTGTCTCGGTGTGGGACTGTTTGGGTTCCTTTTGTTTGGGACTCTCTGTGCTTCCTGGTCTTCTGTATCTCTTTCCTTCACAGGTTAGGAAAGTTTTCAGTCATTATTTCTTTGAATACATTCTTAATCCCTTGTTTTCTCTCTTCTTTTCCTGGTACGCTTATGATGTGAATGCCGTTATGCTTGATGTTATCCCATAGGTCTCTTAAACTACCTTCATTTTTTGGGATTCATTTTTCTTTTTGCTGTTCCAAATTGTTTTTTTCTGCTACCTTGTCTTCTAAATCATTGATTTGATCTTCTAATTCATCTAGTCTGCTGGTTATTTCTTCTAGTACATTCTTCATTTCACTTATTGTATTCTTCACTTTTGACTGGTTTTTTTATGGTTTCTATGTCCTTCTTTATGCTTGCTATCTCTCTATTGAAGTTTTCATGAAGTTTCTTAAGCTTCCTTATAACCATTGTTTTGAACTCTGTCTCTGGTAGGTTGCTTACCTCCATTTTGTTGAATTCTTTTCTGGAGTTTTCTCCTGTTCTTTCATTTGTGACATCTCTTTAAGTCACCTGCTCTGAGTGTTCCAGGAGTGTCCCTTGGTGGGTTGTGTATGCCCTCCTGTTATAGTTGAGTGTTTGTTGCTATTGGCATGTCAGTGGGAGGGATTGGCCGTCAAGATGATTGGCTGTGGGGTTTGGCCATGCCCACAGGTATGGACTGCTGTGCAAGGGGGCTTACCCCACTGAGTGGGATTTACCCCAGTGGGCTCTGGTGCCTGTTGAGACTGCCATTTGTGTGTGCCTCTGGTGGGGCTAATTTGGTGGTGCTCTGCTGTGGTCTAAAGCAACCTCCAAGTATGTTGGTTTTGGGACCTCTTGGAAGGGGCTCTGGTACAGACCCACGTAACCCACTGCCTGTGACTATTCAGGAACTACTTGGTAGGAGCTACAAAGTGATCCACAATTGTTTGCTTCCTGTGCTAAAGTTAGAGGCATGTTGGAGAGACCGCTAACTGCAAAACAAGGATGACAACCTCCAGTCCCAGGCCTGGAATAGCTCCACAAAAAGCCAAGGAAGACATCCTGAGGCCTGCTGCCACCTACTGGCTCCTTAAGGTTTAGCCACTGATAAAATGTGTGGCATGCAAGTTGGGTGAGGCAGGGTCTCAGGCAGTCACTAGAGTGGGGAGGGTTGTGTTTATCAGGTTAATGTAGGCTCTGGTTTGGTGCCATTGCTGAGCCTGGACTGACCTACTCAGCAAAAGTTTCAGAGCACACTGAGGCCAGTTTCTGGCCACCTGGGGGCCCATAGGCTCTCATAGTTTTCTACGAAAGAGTGCAATGCAGGCTCGCAGTTCATTGCATGAGAAAGTGCCTCTGGCTTTGGGGGAGTTGGGTGGACTAGGGTCCCAGTGGAGCTCACCAGGCCAATCAGATTCAGATTTTGTGGTGGTGGGGGGAGAGCTCAACACAGGAAAGATGGTGCCCACCTGCTGGCTGGACAGAATGGACAGAAGGAGGCCCCTCACAGGAAAAATAGAGACTGTCCTCCAGCCCTCACTTCAAAGCCACATACCTCAGTCTGCATGCCATATGCCTCTGATGCCCCCCTAGTCACCATCCCACCACCGGAGTCCATGATGAGTCCCTGTGAGCAAGTGAGTTTGTGTGCACGCTGCTCAAGGGTATGTCTGTGTTTCCCTCAACCTTCGTCACACTCGGATGGTCAGAATCACTACTGTTTTTCACAGCCAGATGTTGTGGGGGGTTCCTCTTCCCAGCATAAGTACTGTGGTCTGTGGAGGCTAGTGTAGGGCTGGGGTCCCTCATTCCCCCAGGAAGAAGCCTCTGCAACTGAGATATCCCTCCTGATTCTCAACTGCCACACACAAGTTTGGGGCCTGCCTATTTCATATCTATTAAACATGGTTCCTACCTTTCTCAATGTGGCTTCTTTCTTATATCCTTACTTATGAAACTTCTGTTCAGGCAGACTTCAGTTGATTCTCCAGGTTGATTATTCTATAATTTAGTTGTAATTTTGTTTTTGTTTTTTTGTTTTGTTTTGTTTTGTTTTGTTTTCAGGTGTACAAAACAATGTAATAGTTAGACATTTACACCCGTGGGTGTCTATCCTAATAAATTGAAAACACTAACTCAAAAAAATATCTGCATCCCTATGCTTATTTCAGTGCTATTCACAATAGCCAAGACATGGAAACAATTGAAATTTAGTTGTCATTTTAATGTGTTCATGGGAGGAAGCACGCATAGTGTTTCTCCACGCTGACATCTTGGATCAGCCTGTTTCTGTTTTGTTTGTTTGTTTATTTTGTTTTTTAGAGTCCACATATAAGTAAGATTATATGATATTTGTCTTCCTCCATCTGGCTTATTTCATTTAGCACAATACTCTCTAGGTCCATCCATGTTGTCACAATGGTAAAATTTCATTCTTCTTTTTGGCAGACTAATATTTCATTATATAAATATGTACCACTTCTTCTTTACCTAATCTTCTATTGATGAGTACTTCAGATGTTACCATATCCTGACTCTTGTAAATAGTACTACAGTGAATACAGGGGTGCATATATCTTTTCAAATTAGTGTTTTGTATTTCTTTGGAAAAATACCCAGAAGTAGAATTGCTGGGTCATAAGGTAGTTCTATTTTTAAATTTTTGGGGACACTCCATACGATTTTCCATAGTGGCTGAACAAATTTACAATCCCACCAACAGTTCCTTTTTCTCCACATCCTCACCTACACTTGTTATTTGTTGATTTATTGATGGCCATTTTGACAGGTGTGAGGTGGTATCTCATTGTAGTTTTATTGGAATTTCTCTGATGATTAGTGATGTTGAACATCTTTTCATATGTCTATTGGCCATCTCTTTGTCCTGTTTGGAGAAATGTCTATTCAGGTCCCCTGTCCATTTGTTAATTGAATTTTTTTTTTTTTTTTTGATGTTCAGTTGCATGAGTTATTTTTTTTTAATAAATTTTATATTTTATTAATACAAAATTAACCCCTTATCAGATGTGTCATTTGTGACTATCTTCTCCCACTCAGTAGGATGTCTTTTTGGTTTTTTTTTAAAGGTTTCCTTTGTTGTGCAAAAACTTTTTAGTTTGATATAGTCCCAGTTGTTTATTTTTGTTGTTGTTTCCCTTGCCCAGGGAGATGTATTAATAAAAATTACTAAGGGTAATGCTTGAAAGTTTACCGCCTATGCTTTCTTCTAAGAGTTCTGTGGTTCCTGATCTTAAAGAGAATGCTTTTAGCTTTTCCCCTTTGGGTTTGATATTAGCTGTAGGTTTGTTAAAATAATGTTTATGTCTTACATTTTTTAAAGTAACACATGAGTATTGTAGAATTTTAAAAAATATATAAAAGTGAAGAGCATTTTCCTTGGACTTGGAGATTGACAGCCAACATAGTGTATCTACTCCAGTTATATCTTCACTTTTCACTGATTTTGTAGGACTTCTTCAAATCCCATGTTCAAGTGAATTTTGTTTTGCAGAGCCCATGTTAAAACATTGGTGGTTTAGCTGTTCACTCTATTGAATTGGGTCTGAATTATCCTTTACTCTTATTACCTGCCTCTCTGTGAGCAAGTCACACAATTGTTTCCAAAGAATAAAAGTTGTTTGCAATTTTTTTATTTATCTGGAAATTATTTCTGAAAAGCCAGAAACTCTTGAGAGCACTGATTTCAGTATTTTCTCTGTCTCTCCACTATCAATAGCAAACTTGATATCTAAACATATTGCATCCCTTACCCACCATTGCCTTTCATCTTAGATCTTCTTGCATTACTGGGAGTTAGAATCTTTTGATTGCATATGGCATGAAAGATTCTGAGAAGAGGGGATAAAAAAATTAAATAACATTAGTTATTCAGAAATTATTTTCTCTTTGTATATTTGTACCTGAATATGAATAGGTAGGAGACTGAGAGAGCTTCTCATACATTTTTAGGGCTCCCACCCTCTGGTAGCCTGTCAGTATTTCTCGTATCTTTTTATCTAATTGACTGTGTAGATCTCAATAAATGCTAGCTAACTATTATAATAATGATACATAGTAATGTGAAATAACTTACCAGAATTACCATAGTTAGAAATAATTCTCCTCAGAAGTTGACAAAGTATTGATTATTGAGTTCATGGTATCTGTGATCACATCTTTCCTGAAGGAAAATGATAAAGCCTTAGAAGGAATAACTAACTTCTACAACTTTGGGAGAACTCCCAAGGTATTTTTTTTAATTTTTATAACTTCCTTCCTGATATATCATTACTCCTTCACCAAAGAGGTCTATATATAAAACATAATATCTTCTGAATTGCTAAATATTTAAATAAATATATTAATTATATGCTCCAAAGCTTTTGTAAGAATTGTAATTTATAAACATAATTAATAAAAAGTTACTAAGCATGTACTGAATTTACAAAATGCACTATAGGACATTTGCTAAGCCCATTCAGAGTGGAACTATAAATAATTTAAACCTCTATACTTGTCAGAGTAAATGAGCAAAATCTATTTTGATGTAATGGTCTTGTTAACTTACTAATTTGGTGGAACTACTATTTTCCCATAGATTTTCTGTCAAGGAAAATAAAGGCATATCTACATATTTTATGCATATGTAAAACATATAGTATGGGTTATATTTATACCACATAATGGAAGCATATCACAGTAAACCGCATTTCCTCTGTAGATAAGCCACATAATGTTGATCTAATTCACGGTTAATAGGGATGGCAAGCAGGGGTTATTCCAGTTTAATATTACAGATGTTTTTCAGAGTCTAGTCTAAGTCAACATTATGTTTAATTTTTAACCTAATTTATTTTTATCGTTTTTAAAATATTCATGTAGCAAATTTGTAAAAAAAGACAAATTTATTAATCAATGTTTTTATTTATTAAAATGATTATGCTTTCCCAAATAGTTACTAACATGGCATATATATCATACATCTATTACCATCCTCTTTCATGGTAAAATCTGATGCTTCTGGGAAACACTGGTAAAATCTTCCTGTGCATATTATCTCTAGAGTAAAAATCTTTCATTGCCTCCTCACTGGTTTGCTAGTGAAAATGCTCAGATACTTTCTTGACCCTGTCCATTTTCTTACCCCTCATGTGTGGAAAAGCTGCCTTCAGTTTCACTGAAAAAGCAGCAAAAGATGTTATGGTCTCATCACATATGTTAGACAGCAGGGTGAGCTGCATTAATTCATCTTCTTGTCAAGGAAAGTTTTTAAAGTTTCCTTCTCTTTTCAATCAGATATTCTGATGTTTGACATTGCTGATTTTTACAACCCCATATGGATTCCTTCATTTACTAACATCTGAGAATATAAAACACCTTGGAAATCTGCTTCCAATTTTCAAACAGTTGAAACTCCTTTATACATACAGAGACACATTAGCATGCACATGCACAAACAGCCAATCATACTTATGATTTTAAAACATAGATGTAATTATTTAAATTGCAAAATGAACCAACAGAATCTCTAAATACTGGGAGAAGAAGGAAGGGAAGAAAGAGCATGTACTATATGTGTAACATCCTCAGCTTCACAGAGGAGAATTCACTTGACACCAACAATAAGTTTATACCTTAAAACAGCATCTGGGGCACAAATGCAGATACCATCAGATATGCATTGCTGAAAGGAGACAAATAAGTGATATGAAGTTGAAGAACCATTTATATCCAATCATTTATATCATTGCAAAAATATTAATATAATTTTTATATATGAGATTAATTTTATTTCAGAGTACATATTACAAATATTAAGTAAAAATGTCATGCACATGATTAAAAAGTATATATCTTTATGTCTATTGCCCATAAATTAAGAGATTATCAGCCAGAAGTTATCTATCACTTAATGACCTTAAATCACATTCATGCTATCAAAAAATAATGGAAAGTTTACACATTATTTCATATTGCGTAGAGCAAAATTAAACCGTAACTGTATTACCAAGTTTAATTTTGTAATGTTAATTTGTAAAGTTTTGTTTACAAGTTAATTTTATAAACATATATTTTTCAAAATTTTTTGTGAGACACAATATGAATCTATCCTGCTTTCTTCTTTTAACTGCTCCTTCTATAACCACTTTCATCTATTTTTCCCCAATTCTCATTCTTCTTTTCACTAGTTTCTCTTTCATTTCTAATAGTGGAAAATAAAAGAGACACACCCATACGCACGCGCGCTCGCGCTCGCACACACACACACACATATATTCATATACATATATAGAGAGTAAATAGTATTGCCATGAAAACAAATAACAAGAATTAATTGACAACGTGATAACAGTATTAATCTTCTAATTCTGAAGAAACCTAATCTATAACATGCATATATAGAGTTATGCATATAAAGATACAAAGTAAATTGAGTGTTACATGATAGAAATGGTTGGTGTATTTTTCTTAGACAAGACTTTTTTGTATATAAACTTAGTTGAAACTAAATTAACCATGAAAATTATTTGTTACATTTGGCATGAAAGTAGTTGCAAATGGTGCTTGAATAGCTTAGCAACATCAGAGTTCTGACATATTCATAAATGAATATTTTTATAAACTAGGCTTTAATTAATGTATATTTATATCCATGATCCAAATAGAAAATTATTGTAGTTAAATTAATCACTGCATATGCCCCAAATTTTAGTATATACTAAAAATTACCCTAATGATATAATTAAGGAAAATAAGTATCAGGAGAAAAATCAACGAAAAAAATTGTAGTAACATTTACTCTCTCTTCCTCTCTCTCTTTCTCTCTCTCACTGTCTCTCTCTCTCTCTTTCTCTCTCTCTCTCTCTCTCTCTCTATATATATATATATATATATGTACACACACACTTGTATATACATCTATATATGTATATATATATATCCAATGCATACATTTGTGTATGTATATATGCATACATTTGTGTGTGAATATTAATTTTTCAGCATAAAATAAAAAATATTAATACTATTCATTTAGTTTCACCTTAATCTATTGCTTGCCATCTTTTAGAATACATGAAATCACAAAAATTCACATGCAAAATTTAAAATATTTATTATGAGACCCGTCCTTTTTATGTGAGCAAATTATGAGGAATTATACATTAAACTTAGAATATATAGAACTATGAAAAAATAAGGGTAGTTTAACTAAAATATGTTTATTCATTATGCATTTACCAATTGAGATTACAGATTTTTTGATATTAAATTTTTATTTATTAAGTTGCTTTACATGATAATCTGAATGTACACATGGTGCCAAAAAAAATGTATACACATTTTAAGAAAGGAAAAAAAAAATATTAAAATTCTAATAATATATATACCAATATCAAAAGATGACTACAAGTCACGTTTGACTTCTGCAATTACAATAGATGCACAAAGTGGTTACCATAAGCGTTCAGACACTTCTGATTATAGCGAATTACTGCTTGAGCAACATTGACCAAAGTATCTACTTGGATACGTTTTTTGGCACCCCTGTCATATATTGAAAAGAAATAAAATATTGTCATTCTAACACAATGGTATTTTGGGCTTTGTTATTGGTGCAGCATAATCTGGCCTATCCTGATAGAAATATTTTATAAATCACTTCTCAATATATATTTTGATACCACTGAGAATGGACACAATGAGGCAAATGGGGCAATGGATAGCATGGCACTTGTGAAGGAAAGGTTGAATTTGAGAAAGCTGATTAAACAAAATTAGAATACAAGTTCCTACTCTTTGTGTCTTGCATTATCCCACCTATTTAGTAAAACCTCCAGGTCCATGCTGAATAAAAGTGATGAGAGAAATTATTTTCATCTTGGTCCCAATCTTAGGGGAAAATCATTCACCCTTTTAAAATAAAGTAGAATGCTAGGCCTAATTTTTTTATATATATATTGCTTTAGAAGGCTAGGGAAGTTAGTATTTATTTTTAATTAGCTCAGAATTTTTATCATGAAGGAAAGTTGAATTTTATCATGTGAGTTTTCTACATCTGATAATATCATATGATTTTCCTTTTTTAGTCTGTTATGGTAAGTTATATATATTGTTTTTTTAAATGTCTAAGCAAGTTTTCATTCTGGAAGAAGCCAAACTTGGTCATGATGTCTTATCAATTTTATATATTATTGGATTTGATTTGGTAAAATATTATTAAGAATTATCACACCTATGGTCATGAATAAAATTGGTTTATGGTATTTTGCTTTGTTTTGTTGTTAATGTCTGTCTGGTTTTAGGATTGGACTCATAAGATGAATGAGAAAATGTTTTGCTTTCTTTTATTTTCCAGAAGAGTTTGTGTAAAAATCATATTATTTCTTCCTTAAATGTTTAGTTAATTCACTAGTGAAAGCACCTAGGCATGCTGGGGATTGTCATTATGGGAGTGTTTTATTTCAAATTTCATTTTACTTTTATTTAAAAATATAGAGTAATTCAGATACCTAGGATAATCTAGCATCCTAGGATAATCGAGTTTTCCGCGAATGAGAATTGGTAGTTTTGTTTTATTTTGTTTTGGTTTTTTCCTTTTATAATACCATTCCTTTTTATGTGAATTTTTGAATCTTCGGCCCTAAGTTGTTCATAAAATCTTCCTATAATGCCTATAATCTGTAGTGATGTCCACGCTTTAATTCTTGATATTAGTTAGTCTGCCACAGTTTTACAGATGCTGGTAGAAGACAAGGGATTCCTATGACAGAGACAGAGCTCTTTATCTCATCAGTTTGCCAAGTCCCCATTGAAGTTGCTCCCAGCTTCAATGGGGGCATATGAAGTGAATTTGCATCACAGCTGAAGAAATCCAAGCTCAAGAATGCACAATCTTTTAAAGGAGACTACTGGCAAACTTGCCCAATAAGTACCCCAGAGGGAGACATTATCTTTATTTTCTCAGCAGCAAACAGCTCTGTCCTCTGCTCTGGGGGGAGACACCATTTTTTAATTTTTCATGGTGTTTGCTATGCAGACATTATTATGAAGCAGTCCAGAGCAAAACTTGTTAACGCCTTTACTAAGAAGACCCTTAGAAAGGTGAGATATCTATGGAGAATCATTTCCCAACTGATTTCTCCTTTCTTTCCATGGTTAATTAGCCTTGCTAGATTTTATCACATTTACTAAAATTTACAAAGAATCAACAATTGGTTTCACTGATTTTCTTTACTTCTTTATTGTTTCTTTACTCTTTGATTGTTCTTTGATTGTTCTCTTTTTAGTAGTTACTTCTTTTTTCTTGCTTTGGATTAAATTCATTTTTCTTTTTCTAGTTTATTTTTTAATTAAATATATCTCATATATAAGGTGGGAACATAGATAATTCATTTGAAACTTTATTTGTAATATAAGCATACAATTGTATAAACTTTTTGTTAAGCCTTAGCTGCATCCCATAAATATTAATATGTTGTATTTTCATATCATTCATCTAAAACATTTTCTAATTTCTGTGAATTTTTCTGACCCATGGATTATATAGAATTGTGTTTTGTTTTGTTTACCCTCAGTGTGTATGAATGAATCTAGTACATTTTTAGTTCAAATATTGTTTTATTTTTAGATCCAAATTTATTGTTTTTTGTTTTTGTTTTCTTTTTGTATCTTCTCTGTCTCTCCTCTTCATAAATATGTTTTCCTCTGCATTCTTAAGTATATAGAGTATATTTATAATGGCTGTTTAAAATCTTTGTTACTATTCCATTGTCTGGATCTTTTTCTATTGATTAATTTTTCTCATAGTTATGGGTTATATTTTCTGTTCCCTGAAATACTTGGACATTTTTAATTCAATGGTGGACATTGTAAATTTTACATTTGTGTCTGGATTTTATTGTATTCCTTGGAGAAGTGCTTAATTTTATTCTGGCACACAGTTAAGTGATATATGATCAATTTTATTATTTTGAGTCTCACTTTTAAGTTTATTAAACTGCAAAAGAGGAACCATTAGTGTGAATCTAACCACTGCTCAGGCTAGAACTCTTGAGGACTCTTCCTGCTTATCCATATATTGTGAGGTCTTTCCATTCTGGATAATTGGAATATAAGCTACTATCAGCTCTTGTTATTTCTAGAAATTATTTAGTCTACTGCTTTTGCTAACATTCAGTAGTCTTACTACACATATGTACAGATCAACATTCAGACAGATTTAGGGGGATTCACCTTCAGATTCCCAGATATTTCTCTTGAAACTCTCCTCTGGCACTATTCACACATTGTAAGTGCTTTCACATTTCTGAAGTGCAACATCTATCTCCCCAACTCAAAAAGACCACTGGGCAGTGTTTGTGTTAACGCATCCCTGCACTGAAGCATAGAAATGGCCTCCAGCCAGTAAATTGAATTTGGGGGGCTAGGTAGAGAGAGAAAGAGACGATAACCAAGAGAGACTGATAATAAACAATCTTTACCACTTCTTGCCCCTTCAGAAGTTAACTTGTACATGTTAAACTTTTATCTTTTATTCTTATCACTATGTCTTCTGGGTGGTCATATTGGGTTAGGAGGTATAGTAAATGGCAGGCACTTTTTGCCAGAATCCTTACTGAAGAAGGTAAATATTCACAGCATTTCTCAAGAGTCTGAAATGGTTGATGTAAAATGTATTACTTGTGTTCAAAACATAACTAGAAGAGACATAGTAGCAATGGCAAATTTCAGGGTTTCTTGCTATTTTGGTGTTAATCATTATTAAAAGTATTTTTTAAAGCATAAAGTTAAGATATATCCCTGAAGATGCTGAAATAATCAATTTTGAAAAAAAAACTACACGAAGCAAGATTTAAAATCCATATGATTTCTCAGTCAGAAATGTGTTTTTAAAAAATAACATTTAATTCAGTATTAAACTCAAGTTCAGGAAAGATATCATGTTTCACAACTGTTAGTATGATGTCAAGATTACCCACAGGTAGCTACAGAGAGTTTATTAATATTCACAAATAGATTATCTGTAAAACCATAACTAAACCTCAAAATTAGAATTCTTATAGAAATGTATAATTCTAATAAATGTGATTGCCTACCTGTAGTCTAGTTCTATAAATGAAAAAAAAAAAGAAAAAAAAAGAAAGCAAAAATCTCAATATTCTAGTACCCTCTTGCCTTGTAACCTGAACCTGCTTAAATTGAAATAGACCAGTGTTTAAAATATTAGGGTATTTGTGCCTCCAACACCTGCCATATTTTCAGGGGACAATGCAGGCATCCTGCAGCTATAGGACACCTCTAATACAACCTAGTGTACTGATAGCTACACATAAATTAAAATACATTTAGATAATTTGTTGTAGCTGCTGCTGCTTTTGTCATGAAACATCATGTCAGCCAAACACACCATGTCACAAAAATGCATCTATATTCATCTCATTTATTCCTGTAAATCTCTGTCATTATTCAGTTGTTCCCCTATTTCCTCACATGTACTGGCCATGGAAGTGCACCTCTCATGTCTCCAACTTAAGGAGTTTAATTGACCAACTGTCCTAGATGCTGTAATCTGAAGTATATCATTATGTTTTTCTGTGACCATGCTTTCAATGACAATTACTGCAAAAGTATTGAGTGCGGCAATACTAGGCTGACCTGTTCCTAGAAGATGTGCAACTCTTCTGATGGCTGACTTTGGTTGAAGGACTCCCTTAAATCTTGACAAAAACTTCATAGAAATATACCACACTCTAAATTCTTCTTTCTGTATTTTCTTCTCTCATTCACTAAGGTCAGGCCTGCATTATAAAAAGATCTGGAACTTTGAAGCATGACATGAAGAAATGTGGATGAATGCTCCTGAGGATATTGGTTCTGAGTTCCTCTGAAGCTTCTAGGGTTACAGAGATAGCCTACTATTCCCTAGTGAGGATTAGCACATCTTTCAAGATAGAAGATGCAGCAGAAGCATTATTTATGCAAAGCAATGGATCTCTTCTCACTCAGGAACTGTCCTTGCCACCTCTTCTCGCTGCTCAGGCAATAAGTGGGTAAATTTCCCAACATAACCTTGTAAGAGAAGTTCAGGGTCTAGTAAGTGTATAAAGAGACTACACATTGAAAGAATTACAACAATTACCTGGCATTTATAAGTAAGAGCCAGAGAAGTACTTTAGGAATATATTATGGGATTTCTTCATTAAGGGACTAAAGTATAAAATTGAATAAACAAGAATTTATTGACTTCAGGGTACTTTCTTAGGCCATGGGATATCTTCTCAGTGGCTGGGACAAAGTTATTATTAGTGTGGCTCTTAGAAGCAAAACATATGATACAGATTTGATTAAAAATGTGAAAATACCTGAGATGTTTTGGCAGGTAGTAGAGGGAGGACTACAGAGGCTGAAGGAAATAGAAATGCAGAAATGTATGTATTATGTGAGGCCAGTGGTCCCACCCAAAGGTAATGTCCAATAGGAGTGCCCAGAGCACACGTCTTTCACCAAAGCCATTAAGAATGCATAGGTAAGAGGAGCACCAGATTTACTAAGAAATTTAATTACGGCCTTCTTCTGCAGATCAGATTTAGTGGTAGGAGAAGGGGGTCATAGAGAACAGTTCGTTAATATTCGCATGAATGACTTAATCCTAGAGTAATAGAGTTTCAGCCACCGAAGTCGGTAGGTGACAATTACCATAATGACCTGCAAAATGGAAGGGGTAGCCAATAGGGTTTGATATACAGGAACTTATGAAGATGGTTAATGAACTCTGGTACCCATAGGGGTAAGATATACAGGCACCCAACAAGGGTATCTATTAACATCTGTAGCCAAAAATTATAATAATGAAACAAAACAAAACAAACAAACAAACAAACAAAAAACAGGAGATTGAAGGCCATCACCAAAACAAAAAGTCACAATTTCTTGATCAATTCCTGAACCCAAAGATATGGTTATGTCCCAGGGAGGAAGAACTCTGCAATACTGTGGTAAGGACCTACCATAATAATACACACAGTTTTGTTTTGTTTTTCTTTTTATTTTAATAATCTTATACTCATTTACACAAGTGACCAAATACTGGACCAAGAGGGGAGTGAATACACAGACATTATTAAGGACCATTAGCCTAGGTTCTGAGTTGACATTAATACTGAAGATACAAAGCATTATCTTCAAACCCGTGCTAGAGAGCCATGCAGGAGTCATGTGTACAGTCAAGGCATCATATTCTACTTAAACTAAGTATACTTAGAACGGATAACAGTCAGAATAACAAATATATACCTTTCCAAAACTTCCCCCAAGTGTACTGATCCTCAGGTATGTATTATATATCTTGGTTACTAGCACCGCCATCTGCCAATTGTCCAAACTAAGGACTCAAGTATCATCCATGACTCCCTACTCCTTACCTCTTACTCTCAATCAATCTTCCAAATCTGCTGATTCTACTGGTTTAATGTGTCTTGAACTGATCAAATCTGCTTCATTTCCTAATCGACCTCCTTCCAGTCTCAGGTTTCCAAAATATATTCCAAAGACATGATGGATAAATCTATCTAAAATACACATTTAGACACTTCTTTTCCCTGCCAAAAATCTTTCAGTGGCTCCAATAGCACTTAGGACAAATTCCAAACTCCTTATTTTTACATACAAGAGCATTCATAGACTGGTTCCCACCTAATTTTCCAACTCCATCTCTCAACACCCCTACTCCCTTGCAAAAACTAAAACCCCCACACCATCTGTAAACCCGAGCTCCCACCATGTTACAGTGCTTACAGTTCCTCAACTTCCTCCTGGAAGCCTTCCATGATTCTGACAGTTAGATTTAAGTGCATTCATATGCACCCTTATAACATCCAGGGCTTTTCCCATCTGAACAGTCATTATGCTTAAACATTAGTATATTTATTTTTCTCTCCCATTAAACTATTCGATTTATCTAGTACCTAGTATTTTCTCAGGTACACATGTTAGAGATCCAGCAGATGGTTTTTAAATGAAACAGCATTTCAAAACATTCTAAAATTCTTGAAAGGAAGATAAAGTTCTCTTTGGGAGATTTATTACCTCAAATGGAGAATGTATCACATGCAAATAAATCAGGATTCATAATTTAAATTTAATTTAAATGTAAACTTGGAATAATCGAAATAATGGTCTCAATTAAACCAGTAAAAGATGTTTCTTCCATCATTGCTCCAGACTGTGGAAATAGGTGTTTAAGATATAAAAACATCTGCAAGAAGTCATGAGTAGTGTAGTTCTTTAACAAAAAAATACTTATTGCATATGTTTGCTTTCCGTTGGGTTATCAAACATACACACAGTTTTCATATTAAATGTTAGTATTTTAGTTTGAGTTATGGTTGGCAACCCATGTAAACTCCATGAGGTCTGAGAACTGAGAGAAGCAACTCTACTCCACAAAATTCTTAGCTCTTTAATTAACATGGGAGTAGTCGTTCTAGACTCAGAACTATGCATCCAATGTGCAATCCTGTATTGGACACTTAGGAAACGTCTCCTCTTAGGATAATATCATTATTCTCTCTTCTATGCCCTTCAGGTATACTAACCTTTTTGTTTTTCCTACCAAGGATATGTCCTATTCTTCTGAGAAGGCTAGATTGTTTTTTATGTAATTCCATTCAATTTCACAACTGGATGAGGCTGCTTAGTAAGGGTAGAGACATTTCAATTCACATGTGTGGAGGAGATAGGGGGAAAAGGGGCTGTTACTTTAGCCCATTTTGAAGAAAAGAATTATTTGATAACAATCATATATTTAATTATAGCATTTTTCTTAGAATATTTCCTAAGTGTTATTTTAAATATTGGAATTCATGCTGGGTGGACAGGCACTAATGTCTACCACATTTCGTAAGCATAATTGGAAACTGGGGAGTCAGAGTTAAATATCACTTCACCTTTTTTACTCAGTAGCTGTGAGAGTTAATCTGTTACTTGGTTTTCTTAAGTCTCAGTTTCCTCATATCTAAAATTACTCTAATGGTATTTATTCCATCATTTTTTGTTGTTGTTGGTGGTGGTGGTTTTTTTTTTTTTTTTTTTTTTTTTAGATATAAAGGTGATGATCTATATAATGAACTTAATTTAATGCCTGGTGCACAATAAAAGGCCAAGAATGTAACATCCACTAAGATTAATAGCCTTTCCTCTCTGCTAGACACCCCCAAAAATGGCTCTATCCAACAATGGTTGTACTTCAGGATTCCCGTCTCTTTAAATATCTGCTAATTGTCATCCATCTGTGGATACCATTGTAATGACAAAACTCACAATATGTTCTGGGTGCTGCTGCTTTTAGCTATTGCAATCTAGGATATGTTATTTGTGTTTGTGTTGCTACTGCCATTGCTATTAGTCTTAAATGACAGGTTTAGATGAATATTATTTGATATCAGAGATGCAGGATAATTCCCACTTTAAATTGTGTCTGTGTTGGTGGGAAGGCATGGAATTAATCTGAATATAGCGCTGGATATAAGAATCAAGAAGTTTCAGAAAAACAAAATACTTGAAAATCTTGGAGACTTGGAATTAATGTCTCCTTATTTTATGCAAAAGTAATATTAACCACACAGAGAAGGAATCATTTTAAAAATGCATGATATCACTAAAGGCAATATAAAACACATGCTGTGTCTGCACATACCAAAGTACACTAGAAAATATTTAGTCAACTTGAAAAGTATATAGAGGAAAAGTATCATATTTATATCCCAAAGTAACTTCTGTCTAATTTTTTATTCCAACTACTGTAATCTGTTTGATTACATTAATTCTATATTTCTAATAATTCATTTCATTTTCATTGTTCATACATATGATAACATTGAGCACTTTTGACTAAGCTGATTTTGGGAAGGTAATTGCAGAAAAACTAATACTGTTGCTGCTCTCAAATCCTTCGAAGTTCAGAAAAATGGCATTCTCAAGATTGATAGCATATCTACTTCTCAATGGTCAGTTTGGAGAAAGAGACCAAAGTAGGCTGCTGTTATTTCCAATATGACATGTTATTTCCAATATGACATATTTCCAATATGACATTAACCTTTAATTATGCTCCAAAGTTTTTGGGAGAAGCATTAAGAATGCACCAATAACATAATTGCTATCATCTGCTCATAAGACACCCAGAGTCTCTTGTGTAAAGCAATGTTTACTTGTCAAGTACATATGGGAATTACATTGGATCTGCATTATTGATTATTCTCTCTCTCTCTCTCTCTCTCTCTTCCCCTGATGTTTTAAACTCTTGTGTTCTCTAGGAAACCTGCTTTCTTTGTTTTTCCTCTTTCTACTCCTCTTTCCTCTCCCTGGGCCTGAAAGTAAAATAACATCATATCTTTGAGCCTCTGACCTGCTAGACGAAACTTAAGGACTTCAGAACCTTCAGAGTAAAACACCTACAAGAAAATATTTGTATTTTCCTAGTTAATATTGGTAAATTCTCAGAGCATAATTTTGATGAATTACTTTAATAGAATATGATCTTTACCTGTCTTATGAAAGAACTTTTCTCCCTATATAGTAAGTGAACAGAAAGGGGGGAAAAAATGGATGACAGGAAAATAAAATTTTGTATTGCCTACATATATATTCGCTTCTCTTTTTGACCCCCAAAGTTAATTATTCCTCTCTAAATGCATTTGCAATCAATTTATTTGAGAAAACTTCATAAAAGATCTTACAAATTGTATATTCTGGTGACTGACTGACTCTAAACTTTCTGCCCCTTACTCATAGTCTCGATAATTTTAATGGATAAAGATAAGCTAGATAGAGGTCAAATTTAGGTGACTTCAAGCCTATAAAAAGAAGCCTAATTTCATTTTTGAGTAGATGGAATGGCCTGAATGGCCTTAAAAGTCATTGCAGTTTTATATGAGGCTTGGCAAATTTCCAGTCCTCTGATAGGAACTCATGCATAGGCATAGAGTACAAAGGCCTTGTGCAGGTTGAGATGATCTCAGTATTTATGTTTCAGCACCAACAATCCGTGAAAAATAAATGACTTATCTTAGCAGGTTTCTTCATATTTTTAAGAAGTCATTTCGCTTTAGCAATATTTCAGATTAAGAACTCCTAAGATTATTAGTAAACTTAAGGGGATGTCATTCAAGTTAATTTCTCCATCATGAATTCACTATGTCTGCCTCTTTTGTTTTCAAAGACTGTACATGTGGATATACATGTTTCATTAAGAGGTTAAAAACATTTTTCTAGAAAACATTCTCTGAGTAAAGTCACTAGGTCCCCTTTCTTGATCAGCATTGGTCACACCTGATAGCTTTTATGAAGACTTTCAAGTCTATCAAAAATCTAGAGCTATAAAAACCCAAATTTTTGTTACTGTTTTACTTGTTTTGTTTTCGTGTAGTCAAACCCAAACTGGAAACATATGCCTCTCCATATGCCCTGCCTATTTTGCTCTTCTTTAGTTGTTTTTCTTTCCCTCACTCTATACTTTTGCCTTTGCAAACTACATTGATATAATTGACTTTCATTCCCCACAAGTATAAATTGCGTTCTCTCCAATCATACAGAGCCACATAAAACCTACAAATGTGAGACACATGCTTGCCTATTTTGAGGCTCCCCTCGTCATTGACACTACTGAAATATTCATTTGATCTGCAAATGATATTTAGTGAGGAGCTACTAAAATTGAAATATTTTCTAAGAATTTAGAGGACAGAGAAGAAAGCAAACACATACACATAAAAATATGAATGGCCATTTCATTCTCCTCAAGCAGCTTGCAATCATTTAGGATGAATAAAATAAAGATACAATATATAATGAATTGTGTGAAGGGTTTTTATTTATTTATTTTATTTTATTTTATTTTATTTTTTTAAGGGATCATAGAAAATCTGCTAGAACCTTACTACTTAGTGTTGTCTTCAAACTAGTGGTGTTGGTATCCCGTGGTAGCTTGTTACAGATAAAGAGTCTCAGGGCCGAATCCAAACCTAGTTAATCAAAATGTGCATTTTAACGATATCCATAGTTAAAGCCTATGTATATTAAAATTTGAGAAGCTCTGTGCTAGAGCTATCAGGTTCTAAGAGCAGATCAAAAGCTTATATGTGGAAATGAAAGTATTGGGGCTGGATCGTAAATACAGAAATAAAGAAGTCAGGAGCATAATATCAAAGTCATGTCAATTGCACAAAGAAAGGTACTATCTTATGTATAGCTTACCGTATTTGGACGGGTTATGAGTAGGCCGTATGGAATGAAACCAGAATGATAAGCTTGAATATTTTGTTGATTCAGAAAATGACATATATAACTGCAGAAAGCTGTGAGTACTGTTAAGTATCTTTCTTTTATTTTCCAGGAAGTTAGAAACCAAAGAAGGAATGCTGCTATACCTAAATTTAATAAGAAGGTACAAACTTAATAATCAATAAATTTGAAAGTTCATAGTTATAGAAATTTAGTCCTTTCGGGCTGCTATCGCAAAATACCAAATACTGTATTTATTTCTCACATTTCTGGAGGCTGGGAAGTCTGAGATCAAGGCTCAGGGTTAGTCACATTCTGGCGAGAGCCAACAAGTTCATGCCTTCTTCCAACATGACAGGAGGAAGGGAAAAGGAAGCTCTGTGGAGTCCCTTTTAGAAGAGCATTGATCCCGTTTGTGAGGGCTCCACGCTCATGACCTAAGTGTTATGTGATTGGAATTAACCCCTGGTCATTCGCAAAAGGTGAAAAGCATTCACCGACTCAGCCTGAAATGAGGAGAGCAAGGAAGTACATTTATTCAAAATGCCAGCATAGAACTTGCTGGGGCAGATGACTGTCCCTAACTTTAGGTTAGCTTTTTCTTATATAGGAAAGTGTAGGTAAATTTTCTTATGGCAGGAGATGTTACGCATAGACTGAGGTCATTTGATTGACATATGTTGGTTATATAACTAGTTTCTTTCTGCGCATGCTCTTACCCAAAATGCATACAGAAAAACCCACGGTGGGGGTGGGGGGGCGGAGCCCAAGCCTTAATGTCCATTCCATTCTAATTGCATTATAATTAGGCTAGAGTTCAACTAACAGGCAGATTTTAACAGTTTGCGTATGTGTGAAGAATCAGTTAATACCATTTGGATCTTATCTCCTCTTTTTATAAGGGTTTGGACATCTTAGATTTATTTCTAGGGGATGCAGGCCTGGGCAGTCCCCCTGCACGTTCACTTTTATTAACCCTTTTCTGCCTCATTACTAAGCACCCTCCCAAAGACCACAGGTCCCAATACCATAATCTTAAGGAGTCAGGATTTCAACATATCGATTTTGGGGGGACACAGACATTCAGACTGTAGCAGAAACTGATACAGGAGAGTTAGCATGTCCCTAGGTAGACAGGGAGGTCCCTAGTGTAATAAACAAAGACAGTCATATCCTAAAAACTTCAGGTTTTGAAATCACTCCTTCACTCCAGGACATAATGTAACAAGGCCTTGAGGTTAATCATAAAATTCATTTTGGCCTGACAAACAGAGCAGACCTGATAGATAAAAAGTGGGTTACTTTGCTAATTCCTTTAGGATGGGCAAGCAGAACAAACCTGGTAGACGAATTTCATTAGAAGGCGCTGGCTCCCTTCTTCAAACAGTTTCCTTCTCCAAAGAGCTCCCCTTCTCTAAACAGGCAAAGGAAAGGTATAAAAGTAGGATCTTTTGCCTCAGTCATGGGGGACCCCCCACTCGGGACCCCCTCCCACTCGGGAGCTGCAACCTCTTCTCCTGCCTCTAATACACTATCCTCTTTTTAAAACTTTTTGCCTCTCCCTGGTCCATGTTTCCATTCTTCGGCTTCACGAGACACGATCTCGGCCCACACTCAGAAACTGCCGGCAGATCCAACATCACCTACATCAATACATTCAAACATAATATCCAAATATACTTTTTACTTACAGTCCTAATAGTTCTATTTCAGACTGGTAATCATGGAGAATTGTGGACTTTATATTTGAGACATGGTACTCACTGAGTTTCTTTTCATCTGCCAGTATTAAAATATAACAATTTCATTCTTACTCTGTAATATTATGTACTATGAACCCAGATTTTTGTCAGAACCTTTCTTTTTGGCTACTATACTAGAGAAAACTGAGTGCTGTGGAAAATGAAAAGTCTTAAATTAATATAAAAAAAAGGACATCTTAACTGCTTAAAACTGTGTGAGTTGATGGTTAGATCTATTCAAATATGCTTATATCATTACTTGGGTATAAAAATGTGAATTTCTAGTAAGGCCCACTTATGTTTTCCAAACTCATGTACCAGTACAATCCTCATATATATAGTGTGTACACACACACACACACACATGTATCTTTTTTAAGTAACAGAAAAAGACAAACTTTTAAACTGAAAAATTTTTATTTCCTAAATTGAAAAATCTTTACATACATCTTTAACAAATAAGTACTGATCTGAGTCCTACCTAGGGAACAGGTTGTACCATTGATATAAAGTAGATCCCAAAAGACATACGCATATGTTTTTAAGTCATTAGACAACAATTTGGATAACTAATAATGAATACTTCACCATAGCTAGCAAGAGGTAGTCTACTCATCTGTTTGATGGGTTTCTTATCTAAATACATGTGTAGACATGAAGTTAACAATCATGTTTCATAGATCTCTATACTCTCTAGGAAACTATACAAACGCAGGATGCTACTAGGAAGTCTGCCACTCACTCAATTCTAAATTCAATTCAAAACATATGCTAAGCACATAAATGATCCAATATTATAATCAAGTAATTAAGACATCAAAATTAATAATACTAAGTCTCTGTCTTCAAGAAACTATTAAAATAAACAAGTATATGCAAGTAATTGTGATATAAATAAGGCTAATATAAATACTTTGAGATTGATATTGTCTGTGACTGTCTCAATGGTTTAGTGGGATATCAGACGTTACAAAAAGGGGGAGAAGACTTTTCAATTCTATTCATTAACTTAACCATAGCCCAAAATGTGCGAGCAATCATGGCACATGTAGGAAATGGCAATGTTCAGATGTTGCCAGTGGGGATGCTGTGTTAAGAGCAGTAAAGAGGAAAAAAAAAAAAAAAAAAAACAATGTTGAAAATGGGTGAATGGATTTAAGTATGATACTATAATTTATAATGAGAAATATGTATTTGTCCCTGTACCTGGCACAAAGCTCCTAAAAGCCTTGGAATTTCCTAAGTGATAAGAGCAATAAAGGTAAAAGGATAGTCTTTTGTTATTCGTAACAAGCTCCTTTCAACCACAGCTGAGTTTATGTTAATGAAGTGACTTTTGGAAAGCCCCAGGGAAGGAGGCTTCTTGCCTGAGGAAATAATTATGTGACTTTCAGCCCTATCCCTCAACTCCAGGGAGGGGAAAGAGGCTAGAGGTTGGATAAATCACCAATCACAACTATTTAATCAATCATGCCTGTGTAATGGAAGCTCCAGATAAAACTCTAACTGTAGGGGTTCAGAGAACATCTAGGTTTCTGAACACATTGAAGTGCTAGGATATAAGCTCCCTTGGAGAGGGCTGGGAATGCTGTACCCCGTCATACATGCCTTGCCTTATGCATATGTCAACATAAGAATGTCCAAACCTGTAAAAAAATGTTTATAAGAGTCAAACTGAAGACAATTCAGGGAAGCAAGATCTCAAATGCTCAAGAAATGACAGTTTTGCAATTCCTTTTATATATTTGGAATTAAGGCGGGAAGTAAGGAAGATTATATGAAGGTGGGAAAAAGCAAGGTGAAAAAACCTCTATGATTAGATTACAGGATAACAAGATTATACATGCTCCCTTGAAGGTGGTACCTCCAAGCGGTTTCAAAAAGAGGATTACTCTGATATTTCAAAGGCATGTTAATGTAGATGCACAAGAATAATAGACAGGGTTTACTTAAATGGAAGATAAACCTTTTACTAAAGAAGTTATATGCCTGGGGCATGACTACCCACCATGACCTGCCCAGTTAGGAATTTGTGATCACATTGCCCTATGAGGTTACTTTCAGTCACGGATTTATTACAGAGCCCCTTTTTTTAATCACACATATCTTCCATCTGGCTGTTTTTAAGCTACACCCTTTTATAATAAACTGCTAATCAAGCAAGTAAACTACTATCCTGTGTTATGTGAGCCAGCCATTCTAGGAAATTACCAAACTTGATGAGGGGGTTAAAGGCACTTCTGATTTTTAATCAGTCAGTCAGAAACACAGGTGACAATCTGGATTTGTGATTGGTATCTTAACCTGTGGGTTCTGTTCTAACTCCAGCAGTTAGTGTCTGAATTGAGTTAAATTGTAGAACATCCAGTTGATGACCACCAAAAATTGGAGAATTGCTTGGTATGGAAAACCTCACATGTCTGATGTTAGAAGTGAACTGTCAGAAGTATTGTGTGTCGTTGTAATAGAACATAGAGTAGAAAATAGAGTTTGTTTGTTTTTTTTTCCTTTGAGGGAGAAAAGTCCTACACATAAGCAACTATTTCAAAACCTAATGTGATAGTTGAGGCAAAATGTTATAAGGACCTACTTATTTAAAGGTGTTTCATAGGAAATGGAGGGGGGAAATTGGGGACAGGGCTACAAGCATTTTTTTGTTTTTAAGAGTATAGCTATAAAGGGAAAGAGAAAAACAGAGTGATAGCTGGAGGAAAAAATGGGTTAAATAAACATAATTGATTTTGTTCTGATTGTTGTGTGGGGGTTCAGATTGAGCCACCCCAAGATGTGCCTCAGGGGTATATGGATTTTTTTTTGTTACGGATACCAGGACCAAAAAGAACCCAAGCGGCACTCAGAGAGTTAGGAGAGTCAGCTTTATTACACTGGTGGGCTCAGCAGGATCTTTTTTAAGTTTAAGAACAATATAGAAATATATCTCTGTGACCATAGACAAAGATTATTTAAACAGGCACAGATTATTAAAAAACAAACAAACAACAAAAAACACTTGAAAACACTTCCTTACTCTTCAAAATTCAGTATTTTTACAAGTAAAAAGGCTATTTGCAGGCTGTGAAAAGATATTTGCAATTCTTATAACCAGTAAAGGGCTCCCATCTAAAGTATTTAAATAATTCCTATAAAAGTATAAGGAAATTATAAATGATACCATAGAAAAATAGTAGAAACTATGAGTAGGCAATATTATGATCAGGTATCTGAGGAAAAAAAAATGTTTAACTCCAAGCACAAGCAATGAGAAACCATCTTATAAACCAAACCCACTGAATAAATATGAAAGTGTCATGATACTAAATATTGTGAGGATCTGGACCAAGTGTAAATCTTATTAACGGTGAAAATAAAACTGGTAAAATCATTTTTGAAAGATACCTGCAATATCAATAAAGTTAAAGGTCTCAGTGCCCATGATTCTGAAATTCTACTCTAGATAAATCATTTTGATAAACTCTGGCTCATACACACAAAGAGAAGTATAGGATGCTAATAGCATTATTGTTTATGAGGGAAAGGTTCTTGGAATCTCTCCAGATTGGTTCATCTCCAGAGGACCCTTGAATACCAATGGTCCAAAATTTTTAAAAAATGATTTGCTTTTCTCTCCTGGTGTGAAGAAGAAAAACAATTAACAAGGCCATCCAACAATCTCAGTCTACTTTATCTGAAGCTGTTCAATACTTCCTCTTTAACTGTTACTCCCACATCTATCCAACTGAAAAGATAATATCCTGTTTTCCCATGTTCCCTCTCCTTATCATTCTGCTCCTCCAAACAAGTTCCTATTTCTATCACCATGTCCTGACCCTCCTTGTATTTATATACTTATCTTCAAACTTGTTCCTTTTTTTTTTTTAATTCCCCACTTTCCTGAAGGTGCTCAAGACCTTGGCATGCTCCCCTAGCATTCAGACCCAGCATAAGGGAAGCTGCCTTTTTCTCAACTAGTTACTTTTAAACCTTGGACTGTATCTGGCTTACATGCAATATTAAAGGACTCCCCTGACCCAAACACACACACACACACACACACACACACACAGAGGGACAATTCTCTATAAAATTTTATAAAATTGAGAGATGGAATAACACCTCCATCAAAGTACTCATATGAATTGAAACTACAAATCCATGGGACAATTATTTCTGTGAATCCTGGATAGCCTCCATTGAGACATATTTTATTTTTTGCAATTGTGCCTATCGGTATCTGCATGCTAATTGAACTGGATCCTGTTAC
This sequence comes from Rhinolophus sinicus, assembly GCF_036562045.2. Classification (NCBI taxonomy): domain Eukaryota; kingdom Metazoa; phylum Chordata; class Mammalia; order Chiroptera; family Rhinolophidae; genus Rhinolophus; species Rhinolophus sinicus. The sequence goes on from NC_133753.1 coordinate 129,546,561, forward strand.
CTAGACAATTTCACTATCCCTTATCAAATTTTTAAACAAGCTGTCTTCTTTTTCACTTTAACTGATCTATGACTTCTGATACAAGTTTTTCAGGCAGTAGGTGATATAAAAGGTTTATAAAATGTGTTACAGCTACAAGCTTAGGTGTAGAAGTCCATCACTAAACAGAGTCTATGACCTTCCTCTCTCACAGTGTCCCCAAGAAGACTTAGAATATGAGGCTAAGAAATTTGGAGTAAATCTATAAAAATTGACTTGCTATAACAGATCATTTATGGGCAACCTTTGTGCCTGTTGCTGTTGCCATATGGACCACGCAAGATGTTCACTGAAACTCCTGCAATTTGCATGCTCTGCTCTGGGAAATAACAAGGATTCTGGACACTCTTACCAAACAATCACTATCATCAGCAATTCACAAATATATGGAGATTAAAGAGTATGCTACTGAAAAAACAGTGGATCAAAGAAAACCAAAAGGACAAACTTTTTTTTAAATATATATATATATATATATATATATATAGAGAGAGAGAGAGAGAGAGAGAGAGAGAGAGAGAGAGAGAGAAATTAAAATGTACCAAAACTTATGGGATATAACAAAAGTAACTCTAACATGGAAATTTATATTGATAAATACTTATATTAAGAAACAAGAAATAGGTTGTTTATCAAATAAACAACTTTATTCCCCAAGGCACTGGAAAAAGAAGAGCAAATTAAGCCCAAAATTAGCAGAAGGAAGTAAATAACAAAGATTACAGAAGAAGTAAATAAAATAGACTAAAAAAATAGAAAAGATTATTAAAACTGAGAGCTGTTTTTAAAATAGGAAAAAAAATTGACAAATTGTTAACTACACTTATCAAGAAGAAAAGTGAGGACCCCAATAAAATTATAAATGAAAGAGAAGACATTACAACTGATATCACAAAAATACAAAGGTTCATGGTAGACTATTAGGAACAATTATATGTCAACAAAGTGGACAATATAGAAGAAATGTATACATTTCTAGAAACATACAACCAACAAAGACTAAATAATGAAAAAATAGAAAATCTGAATGGAACAATTACTAGCAAGGAGAATGAATCAATAATCAAAAGCCTCCCAATCAAGAAAAGTCCAGGACTACATTGCCTAACTGGTAAATTCACATATTTGTGAATTTTCTAGTTTTCTTCATGTGATTAATTTCTGGTTCCATACCACTGGGATTGGAAAAGATGCTTGATATGATTTCAGTCTTCTTAAATTTATTATGACTTCAGGTAAAGATTGGGGAATATGCGATTTTGGGCTGAGCTCTTGTGGGATAGCTGGTTAAGAATTACTCCTTTGTTTGCTACAGTCCTGTTGGACTCGTGAATGGAAGCCCTTTTGGCTATCAGAGTCAGACATCTGGTCACCTGTCTCCCAGCTGCAGCTGTAGAAGCTGGAGTGGAGGTGTGCATGTAAGTTCCTTCCAGGAATTTTCTGGTGATTTTGGGCAGACTGGAGTGATTCCATCTCTCTTGGTCTCTGGGTAGGATCATACTCAACCCCCAGAACCAACCATTTTGATGTGAGTATTTTCTCATTTGTCTGATGTGTAGAAGTTGCTCAACTATTTTCTGGGTCTCTTTTAAGGGGAATTGTTCATTACATAGCTGTACAGTTGGTGCATCTATTGGAGAAAAACATCTCAGTAGCCTTCTATGTTGTTATCTTAGTCGATTCCTCTTTTACTATATTCTTAGGCATAGTTCTAATCAAGGGCATGACCTCTTAGACACTCCAGTTGCTGACAGTCCAGTGACGTGCTCAAGATATGATATAGCTAGTTATTCAAGGTCAACAAGAAAGTAAAGGCCAACCCGCCCCTAGAAACTAGAAACCTGAACTTGAAAATGGCTCTTATTTCATCTCTATATTTAAAGACAGATTTTGTCCATCTTAAAAAACAGTCATTGATCAAGTGTACACAATTGCCTATTACTTACTCATTGATGTGGCTTGACCAAAATTTAGTCAGGCTGCTCCCCCTCACCCCCAACCCCCTTCCCACAGTCCCATGAGTTTTAGCTAACTCCCAATTTTAAGGAACTACTAAGGGGTAGAACATCCTCTCTTAAAAGTTCATTTTGATAATCAGCTGGCCACAGCAAGAATCATTTCCTGTTAAACCATGCTGTCTGCTGATTCCCACCTGCTTGAGTGATTTTCCCTCGAAGTTCTGGCTGATCCTGCTTACTACTCCCTATAAAAGAAAAATCTTTTCTGTTTGATTTTGAATTGCTTGCATATTTCAAGATGTGAGTGTTCTCCCTACTGTACTAGTGTTTTCAAACAGTCTTTCTTTACCTAAGTTCAGATTTGATTTTATTTAACAACATATTTAGAATAGTATGCAATTATGCACAATAAAACAACAAAAAAATATTTATGATAGTCTCATATCAATTAATTATGTCTTGAATATCTATATCTATATCTATATCTATATCTATATCTATATCATCTATATCTATATAATATAAAATTCCATGGGAATAATAACCACCGTATTAAGAATGGTGGTGATATTGTAAAGGAAGGGGTAGTCAGTACATTTTTTTCCATAGGAACTATGCAGAGAGTTTCAACAGTTTTGTAACATTTTAGTTCTTAAGTTGGATTTGGGGTGCATAAGCATTAATTTAATATTCTTTATATCATATTGTATCTCTAAAATACTTTAGTTTCTTTTTAAGACTTAGACAGTAAAGAAGGGAACAAATGAACTGTAATAGAAGTGACAACAGGCTAAAAGGCAGGGTTGTTTGGGGGATTTAATATTTTTTACATATTTGTTTTATTACCAAGGGAAGAATAAAATGAAAATGGTGATTCTCAAGATGGTGATTCTCAAACTGTTTTCAATCAAAAGCTTGGGTACTATGAGGTATCTCTTGGCATAGTGCTTATAAGTACGGGATTTGGTGTCAAAAAGTACTAGAATTAAATTTGCTGTTGACACTTTCCATTTCTGTCACCTTGAGAAACTGACATAACCTTTTGGGCTTCTGATCCCTCTTCTGTTGAAATGTGGCAAAAGTGCTACCTCTTTGGACTTTAAAATAGGTGTTTAAAATGTTAAAGTTGATTTTTCAAATAAAAGATTATCACACAAAAAAAGTATAGTAATATGTCTTCCACATGATTTCTACAGCTGGACTCGGGACTACAATAAAGCCTGAGATTTCATATTTGAAGAAATTTAGTCTGCAGAATTTGAAAAAAAAAAAAAAAAAAAGATTTAAGAGACGCTCTTCGATTTTAGAACACTTGCATTATAGTTTCAGCCCTGACACTAATAAGGTATATTATATTGTCCTCTGTGAAATATATTTGTTGAGCATATATTAGTAATATGCCTCAGCAAAGTGATAAATACTGAGGAAAGGCTGTTAAACATGACAAATGTATTTCCTTTGTGGAACTTTCATTTCCTCTTCTACAAAATGAGTGGCTCAAGTTAAATGTTATCTTTGTTTTTTATTCAAGCTCCTATAATTTCTAACTAACAATTGCTTTGCCAGAGCTGATCTTGGTTTTTTGATTAACACTGAGCTACCATAAAAAAGAGTCAACTACATGCACCAAAGGCATAAGTTTGTAACTGGCAAGGATCTGTGATCATGCATGTTGATTATGTAAAAGGAGAAAAATAAACAATTGAGACAAAGGTGGGGTTGGGGATGTGGAGGAAGCTGAAGAAATTAGCGAGCATTAGCATCTCAATACTATCCATGCTAACAGTAAAACCTATTCCAGACGGGTCCACTTGTTACTATTTTTTTTTTTTTTTTAGCTTCTGCATCCTTGTCCCAATCTTTACCTTCTCTTAGTAGTCTGTACTTAATGTGTTGGAGAGGAAAATATTTCCTCTACACTTTAAAGTTCTTCTGGTTGGTCTAATAACCAAATTGACATGAGACAGATTATCAAGAGAAAAGCAAATGAAAATTTGATAATATAGATTGCCTTCTATATACGTGGGAGAGACCCAGGAAAATTGAGTAACTTACCTAATGGCAGAAGCTATCATCTTCAATACCACCCTGACCCTCAGCTGAAGACAAAGGAATATCTTGGGGATGGGGTGTCAGTTATGGGTTATTACCATGAAAAGCATAGCAAACAAGAGTAAGATTGTTATGCAGATCTAGGTCCAGGCCTTATCCATTGATAATGAAGGCAGGCCTGGTACAGTGAGGGCAACACCTTTACAAATGCAGATTTCCCTTGAAATTATAGATGTCTTTTTACAAATGGAAATTGTTGCTTCATTTTTAAAGTATTTTCCATGTCCTCTGCTTCTTATAATTAACCAGCCTAAAATAATCAATATCCCCAAAAGAGCATATTTTGCAGTGGCAAACTCTGCTCCGTTTCAAAGGCTTATTGATTTTATTGGTTAGTCTCTCTGTTACCATTTTGCCCCACCCCCTACAATGAATTATAAACAAGAACAGCCAGATTAATATTTTTAAAATAATTATATCATGTGATTTCCCCATTTTTAATCTTGGAGAAGCTTCCAGTGCAATTATACTAAGAATCTGTTTTAAAAAATATTCAACTGAGTACATTTGAGGACCTAATAGCCTTGATGAAATGATTCATGAATTGAGTAACATCCCATCTAACAGCTCCAAAGGGGTTCCAAAGGGTTGGAGTGAAGCCATTTTGAACCTATGATTTTTTCTTTAACAAAGCAAACACTCATCCTGGCCTACTCAGACTTACATGTTGCACCCTTTGCCTGTGCACCTCACTTCTGGCTCCCTTCACTTCACAGATACCACACCAGCAAGATAACATTTCTGTTTCTATTCCTTTACCCCACTGATTGAACTTCTGCCATTGGGTCTAGGCACATGTTGTTTGCTCTTTTTTATTATTAACTCTTTTTTAGCAGATCTGTCATTGGTTGTCTCCTTTCAATGGCTTCTGTCTCAACTTAAACTTTGGCTTCCTTATACCCCAATGTTATGTAGCTTCTTGGTCATGAATTCAAATCCCTGTTTAGAGTACACTTTAGGCAGGTGTATTAGTCAGGGTTCTCACCAGAAACAGCACCGTTCAACATAAGAAATGTCCAAACCTGTAGAGAATATTTTTAAGAATTTATTTGAGCCAAACTGACAACAATGCTGGGACACAAGATCGTAAATCCTCTACATAATGACATTTTTGTAGTTCCTTTCATACACTTGAAATCAAGGAGGGAATATAAAGAAGATTACATGAAGTTGGAAGAAAGCAAAACAAAAGATTGGATTACAGGATAGTTAACAAGAAAATGTGATCTTTTGAGGATGGTTACTGTCTCAGAGGAGTTTAAAAAAGAGTGTGTTACCCTAGATGCACAGAAGCAATAGACAATCCTTGTTTAAGGCAAAGATGAATCTTTTACTAAAGAAGTTATAGGCCTGGGGCATGACTACCCACCATGACCTGCCCTGCTGGATGTATGATCAAATCACTCTGTGAGGTTACTTTAGGTCACTAGACTTGTCAGATTTATTGCAGAAACCCATTTTCATCCACAAACCAAGAGACCTAGGGCTAGATATATATATATATAGAGAGAGATTCATTATAGGAATTTGTTTCATGCTATTATAGGGTAAGTCCCATCATCTGCCATCTGCAAGCAGAACCAGGGAAGTCAGTGTTATAATTCAGTCTGAGTCCAAAGGCCAGAGAATCATGATAGCTGCCCAGATTGGTGATGGCATTAATTGTTTTCTACTTATTCTACTAATTCAACTGCTAATCTCTTCTGAAACACACGCTTTCTGGATATCCCTTAGCCTGCTCAAATTAACACATAAAACTGACTATCACAGTAGTGAGTGAAGTTTTATTGTTAATTATTTTGTTTATTTGTATATCATTTGACATTTTTGTAGTTCCTTTTACACATTTGTAATCAAGGAGGGAATAGAAAGAAGATTACATGAAGTTGGAAGAAAGCAAAACAAATAGTTTTAACTAATAGATAGTTAATCCTGTAATCCTGAGGATGGTTACTGCCTCAGAGGAGTTTTAAAAGGAGGCACTTCAAAGGTGTGTTACCCTAGATGCACAGAAACAATGGACAGTCCTTGTTTAAGGCAAAGATAAACCTTTTACTAAAGAAGTTATAGGCCTGGGGCATGACTACCCACCATGACCTGCCCTGCTAGAATATATGATCAGATCACCCTGTGAGGTTACTTTACACATGCATACATCCTGAAAATGTATAACAGCAGGGTCTCATTAGATTTATTTACTGCTGTATCCCAAATGTCTAGTACCACCTCTCATAAATAGCAAGTGCTCAATAGATAATAACAGATAGAATGTATGAAAGAATGAATGAAGTTGTGGAGGGCTATATCTCCATATTACATATATATCCATATTACATATATATTCTCACATTATTATGTTTTCAGGGAAGAGAGAGTGAAATACATGTAATACAATATTGTTTAACTCAGTATCACTGGAATAGTATCCATTTTTTAGAAATTGAAATGTGCTTTTTAATATTTATAGTCAAAAAGGAAAATGAGTCTATGCCTAAGAGTACAGATTAAAAATGTTTTAATCTGTAATTTTAATATATGAGCTCAAGTATATATTAAACAGCATAGATGATATTATCCTTCACCAAATCATACAGATTTTAAAGATCACTTTTAAAAAGTGATTAAGAAAACATCTAATTTGAACTTTTAAAAAGATCAAATTAACTGCTCCAAAAAGAATAAAGAGAATATTATTTTAAAGTACTTTCCTCACTGTAATTTAATATCTTTAATCAATTTTTGAAAATACTTCCTTTCACATACACACATAATATATTTGCATAATTATCCAGTGTACTCAAATGTTTGTTTATTAATTCAGGATCGTAGGTGAGGCTGAAATAATTCTTTTTTGGCAAAATCACAATAAAAGAAAGATGAACCTCAATCACCCATTATGCAATTGAAATTTTACTACATGGAGACACACACACACAAACACACACACACACACACACACACATGCACACACACAAAGTAACTTGTAAAATTTTCTTTTTTATAATAAATATAAAATGCAATGCATCTTTGTATATGGAATTTTTTTTCTTTATTTTTAAAAGATATTCAATAAAATTATGACAAACATTGTTTCTTCATGAATGAATATTAGAAAATACAATAATTATATGTAGTATGCTCATAAACCTTAATTATAAGTATTTAACTATGTTTCATGATATTTGAGGAATAAACAGCTATAAAACTAAAAATCAGATTGCAGTATAAATTAAGAAATTGTTATAAAATAGAGCTATATTGTGATTGAAAAAGTTTATCTTTCCAATGCAAAGCAAGCTGAACTAAATTTAGCAGTGAAGCAGTATAATATGATATTGTTTTTAGTTTATGTTTATGGTAAGCATTTCCAATAAACCATATGGTTATGCAATATTTGTTTTTTAGGCAGTACAAATTGTGCAAAACTGGTTTAGACTTTTAAATGAATTTATTCATCATTCCAATCAAATAGTATGTCAATTCAATAAACAGATAAATCAGTCTAAGACTGATTTAGAGAACTATTGGAAAGGGATTGAAAATCACTATGTAGTCCTTTAAGGGAAAGTATGTTCAAATACTTGTAGAAATGTGAATGTTAGAAAATGACTGAGTTAACTGATGAATTCAGTAAAACATTTTGAGCTACATGTTCACCCAAACTTAATGTTTAGGATGATTAAAGTGAAAATTTTGAATTTAATTTTATCAAAGGGTTTTTATGTAATAAAACAGATTTATTGAGTCTATAAACATCTGGCTCATTTTATTCTAGGAATTCTAATAAAAAATAAACATATTTTCATGATTTAGAGTATATAATTCTAGTGAAAAAAGGGAAATATATCTATCCTAGCTATTATATTTCATTTAAAACAATGTGTGCCGATATCTATTATAAAATGAATATCTTTACAATACTAATGTATTCTCTGGTATTTTGAAGATTAATAAAAAATTATTATTTTTTTTTCCCCAAGGCAGAACTCTATTTATATTTTGAGAAAAAAACTGTCAGGGATTTTTTCCTTAGGGCTTTTATTTTATTTTATTAATTTTTATTTAGATATTTTATTTCCCTCATCTCCCCCTTTTTTTTTCTTAGAAATGGATACAATTAAATACAGACTATAGTAGTGTTTTCAATACAATTCAAATTAGAACTACAATGATCCAAAGATGATCACGGAACAGAACCATAGGTATTTGGGAATTAATTGACTCATCACACTCATTTCTTCTATTGGCAAATTCCTCAGTGCTTTAAATAGTCACCCTTAGTGGTTCAGAGGCTCCATACTGCACGACCATAAACACTGAATGATAATCTACCTTGACTTCAGAGTTTAATAGATAAAAATGGAGTATAAATGTAACCACAGAGTTGGGTTATTACCTTGCTTAATTGTTTTGTCTAGCAGAAGGTAACTGTTTTGATGAGTAATAATGAAGCAGGGTCTGGTACATAAAAATTAAGTATGCATGTTCACAGTTAGGTTCTTTGGTAAGTACCAAAAGGCCAAGAGAAGTCTGAATACATAGACTATAAGTGGAGAAGAAAGTCATTTAATAAATAGAATAGATCAGGTGTTAGAGAAATCATTTCAACTCTTTTCAGCCAATTGCATGTCACTAATATGCTGTTATATTCATGTACTACATGTCCTATTATATCTTAGGAAGAATCTTAACTTTTTCCAAATCTATGATATTACAAATATTTAAATATGGATATGAAAAATTGGGACAGATGGCCATTCACTCTGTGTGCAAAATCAGAAATGTTCAATGCAATAAGAGGAGGAGTGCTTGTCTGTAACTTATACTCTAGCTTTCTCCAAATTGAATATATACTAGGAATAATAAAAATGTTAACTGTGCTAAAATACCAATTACAATAATTAAAACAAAATAGCAATCTCAACAACAAATAACAAGAACAACCAGAAAACATGCCCTGAATCTAGTATTAAGAGTTCTGATAAATGTGATTTAAAATAGCTTGTAAACTTTGAAGATATTTTGACTGATGATGTGTGAAATGGGGGTTTAGGGGCAATGCTATTCTTATTCTCTTTTAGAAATCTGAATGATTTCATGTCTTCAGGGCTGAACTGACTCCATAATTAAGGCCAAGTGTGTTTCACTAATGCCAAGTTGGTAGACAGTGTTTCCAAGGACAACATGTTGCTCCTTACACCCAAAGGGCTTACAATATGGATTAATTTATGTGCCACCAAATAATTTCAGATGGCCCTCCTCATTGAATTATTGAAAATATTCTTCAAATGTATAAATTATTCTTTTTGTGAATTACATTTCTTAAATATATTTTTATTCCTCCAGAGGTAACACCAATATAAAAGCAATATTTTAAGCACAGAAAAAGTGTAATGGGCCAAAAGAGTTAAAAATAAAATTTGGAGATGTTTTCCAACCATAGATACAAAACCAATGAACAGAATTAATTAAATATAAGTACCTAGAACAGAACATAAACAAAAATTTCCCTCTCAGGATAGCTTTAGCTGTGTCCTGTAGATTTTGGGTTATTGTATATTCAATTTTATTTGTCTCAAGGTATTTTTTGATTTTGTCCTTGATCTCATTGTTGACCCAGTCATTATTTAATAGCATGTTATTTAGCCTCCATGTGTTTGTGTGTTTTTCTGTTTTTTGTTTTCCTTGTAATTGATTTCTAGTTTCATACCATTGTGGTCAGAGAAGGTGCCTGATATAATTTCTATTTTCTTTTATTTATTGAGACTTGCTTGTGACTTAACAAGAGCTCTATCTTGGAAAATGTTCCATGTGCACTTGAAAAGAATGTATATCCTACTTCTTTGGGGTGAAATGCTCTTAAAAATAACAATTAAATCCATCATGTCTAGTGTGTCATTTAAGGCCTCTGTTTCTGTGTTGATTTTCTATCTGGAAGATCTGTCTATCAGTGTCAGTAAGGTGTTAAAGTCCCCTACTATGATTATGTTTATGTTACTGTTGATCTCTGCCTTTATGTTGGTCAATATTTGCTTTATATATTTAAGTGCTCCTAGGTTGGGTGTGTATGTTTACTAAGGTGATGTCCTCTTGTTGGATTAATTCCTTTATTATTATGTAATTTCCTTGTCTCTTTTTATAGCCTTGATTTTAAAGTTTATTTTCTCTGATATATGTATTGCTATCCCAGCTTTTTTCTCATTTCCATTTGTGTGAAATATCTTTTTCCATCCCTTTACTTTCAGTCTGTGCATGTCTTTTTGATCTGAGGTGGGTCTCTTATAGACAGCATATGTATGGGTCTCAGTTTTTTAATCCATTCAGCTACCCTTGTGCTTTTGATTAGAACATTTAATACATTTACATTTAAAGTGATTTTGTACATAGTTATTAAAGTGATTATTGTACATAGTTATTGCCATTTTATTATTCATCTTTTTGATCTCCATTTGTTTATTTTTTCCTTTCTTCTGCTTAAAGAAGTCCTTTTAATAATTCTTGTCACACTGGCTTCGTGGTAATGAATTCCTTTAACCTTTTATTTTCTGGGGAACTTTCTATCTCTCTTTCAATTTTAAATGATAGCCTTGCTGGGTAGACTGGTGTTGGTTGTAGCTTTTGTTTTTAATTATTTTGAATATTTCCTGCCACTCCCTTCAGGCATGTAATGTTTCTGTTGAGAAATCAGCTGATAGTCTTATGGGAGCTCCCTTGTGAGTAACAAATTGCCTTTCTCTTGCTGCTTTAGGATTCCCTCTTTGTCTTTATGTTTGCCATTTTAATTATGATGTGTCTTAGTGTGGGCCTGTTTGGGTTCATCTTGTTTGGAACTCTGTGCTTCCTGTGCTTGCATGCCTATTTTGTTCATTCGGTTAGGAAGATTTTAAGTTGTTATTTCTTCAAATAGATTCTCAATTCCTTGCTCCCTCTCTTCTCTTTCTGGTACTCCTACAATGCAAATGTTATGCTTGTTGATGTTCCACAAGTCTCTCAACTATCTTTGCTATTTTTTTAAATTACTCTTTTTTCTTATTGTTGTTCTGATTGGGTATTTTGTGTTATCTTCTAAATTGCTAATTCAATCCTCTGTTTCTCTAACATCCTGTTAATTTTTTCTATTGTATTCTTCTTTTCAGTTACTGTATTTTTTTCTCTGTTTTTTTTTTTTTTTGTTTTGTTTGTTTGTTTCTAGATCCTTCTTTATGCTTAGTATAACTTTGTTATAATTCTCACTAAGTTCCTTAAGCATTCTTATAATCAGTATTTTAAACTATGTCTCTGGCAGGCTGGTTGACTCTGTTTTATTTAATTCTATTTCTGGAGGCTTCTCTTGTTCTTTTATTTGGGACGTGTTTCTTTGTTTCTTCATTCTGCCTGCCTTTCTGTTTGCTTCTATGCATTTGGTAGATATTCTGTATCTCTCAGTCTTTGCTGGTAGGCCTTCTGTAGTATGTGTCCTGTGTGGTCAGATGGCACAATTTCCCTCACCTCTTGTGCACGTGTTCCAGGAGTGTCCCTTGAGTGTTGTGTGTGTTCTTCTGTTTTAGTTGAGATTTGATTGCTTTTGGTACATCACTGGGAGGGATTGACTCCCAGGCTGACTGACTGTGGGGATTGGCTATGCCCAGTGTATGAACTGCTGTGTGGGGGCTGACTTCTCAGAGGAGGATTTGCCCCTGCAGGCTCTTGTGCCTGTTAAGACCACCCTTTGGGTGTGCAACTTGTGGGGCTAACCAGGTAGCACTCTGGTGTTGTCTGAAGATGTCCTCTGTGTTTGTTGTTTCTGGTATCTCTTGGGAGGGGCTCACATGCAGGCCAATTTCAGCCTTGCCTGTGACTGGTCTGTTGCTACCCATAGGAACTGTATGTGGTTGGCTCCCTGTGCAGGACCTGAACCTGGAAGTGTGTAGATGTGGCCTCACTGTGAACTGTAGCTAACTGCCACCAATATTGAGCCTGAGGTAGCTTAGCAAAATGCCCAGGGCCCCCTAAACCTATTTTCACCTGCCAGCTGCCTGTAAGGCTGAGCCATTGAAAGAGCCTCATTAGGTGTATGGGCCAGTCTGGTTATCCCTGTGTTGAGAGTGCCCTCAGCAATGCAGCACTACCATGTTTCCCCGAAAATAAGACCGGGTCTTATATTAATTTTTGCTCCAAAAGTTGCATTAGGGTTTATGTTCGGGGATGTCATCCTGAAAAATCATGCTAGGTCTTATTTTTGGGGAAACACAGTAGCTGGGTTGGGTGGGGTCCCAGGGAGTCAAAAGATGTGGCAGTAGTTTTTACAAAGTTAATGCAGTTTTAGTTCTTACACTGGTGCTGGGCCTGTGATCACTTTGCAAAAATTCTCTGAAAACATGCAGCCAGCCACAGCTCTCTTCAGACCTGTAGGTCTCTGTGAGCCACCCAAACAGAGGCTGCAGCATGGGTTTTTGGTCACCGCTCAACACTGAAAGTTTTCCAGGCTGCTGCTGTAAAAGGCTTCCACAACTTCTGGGGTGGGGCCAGTGTGCTCAGTAGTCAATAGTGTTCCAGACAATGCAGTACTAGCTGTGTGGGGCAGGAACCCAGGGTGACACTAAGGTGGTATGTATGTGCAGAATTTACCAGGCCAATGAGGTCTCAGATTTGGCCCTTTGGAGGAGGGTTCAACATAGAAAAGACAGAGCCTTCCTGTAGGCTACATGTCAGTCGGGCTCCACACAGGGATAATGGCGGCTGTCCCTTTAGTGCTTGCCCTGCAGCCACCCAACTTAGTCTTTCCCTGTATGTCTCTGGAACCTCTCAAGTTCTTACCCCTCCACTAGAGAACAGGTGAGTGTTTGCAAGTGAGTGAATCTGTGTGGATGCTCTCTAAGAGGGCACCAGTGTTTTCAGCTGCCTTCCATCTAACCGGGATGAGGACACAGAGACCTCACTGATTTTTCATTGCCTGATGTTATTTTCACTGCCAAATGGCACTCCTCTGGCACAGGACCCCTGGGCTGGAGAGCCCAGTGTGGGGCTAGGACCCCTCCCTCCTCTGTCCTCTGGAAGTACCTCTGCCACTGAGGTGTCCATCTCAGTGTTTAATCACTATCTGTGGGTTTGGGGTCAGCCCATCTCCTGTCTCCATACCTCCTACCAGTCTCAATGTGGCCTCTTCTTTATATCCTTAGTTGCAGGGGTTCTGTTCAGCTGGTGTTTAGATGATTCCTGAGGTTGATTGTTCTATAATTTATTTGTAATTTTGGTGTGATTCTGGAATACAGTAGGCACAGTGTTTACCTAATCTTCCATTTTGCTGCATCCCAAACTGGATTTATTTTTAAGGTAGCCCTTCTACCTTATTACTTTATTCAGAAACACAAGCCAACCTTGAAACACATGGCATAATTCTGGTCACAATTAGACATCAAAGACAGTGACATAGCAATTATCTTTCATAATTAGACCTCATATAAAGAGAAGTTCCATGGGGCTTCTGGAGGAAAAAAAAAATGTTTCGTTTCTTTTCAAATAAAGCTACTTGAAGAGAAAGTCCAAGTAGGAATCAAACCTCCCAGAAGAGGAAGTATTAGAAAGAATTGCAGAGGGCAGTTAAACATATCTGGAGCCAGGTCTGTTTCTAGTTTTTCAGTAAAGTGAGCCTAAGGAAGTTCTTGTTGCTTAAGACAAGTCTTCTGTTGTTTCAAACCAATAGAACTTTAAATGCTTTTTTCAATGTTTATCAATAGAATCCTGTTTATACTTTTGATAACTAATAATGGTTATCTACTCTCTTACAATTGCTCTTTACTCATAGTAGAGTTAGTTTATATAAAATTCTGGCTTGTTGGCGAAAAGACTTAACAGAAAGTTGTTGCTGGAATTATTGCTATAATGCTAGTAGTGTATAGAAATAAAGTCAACAGGGGTCACTTGACGTACATGTGGAAATAGAGATACAAGAACATATTTGTGGATACTGCAAGTATTAAAAGTTAATCCCTTGCATTGTTAAAAGTTAAAACTAAAAAAAAAAAGAAAAAGAAAAAGAAAATACTGGTGGGGAGAGGGCAACCACACCATATATATTTTTGGAATGGAAACCCACAAACTGCCATAAGACCAATCTTAGCCGACCATCATATTCCCACTGGAATACTCTTTGGGAAAATTATAAGACCACTGAAACTCTCAGGACAATTATACTGCAAAAACACAACTCCAAAACCTCAGAGACTTGTAACAACAAAAGGTTAATATCTTACTAACAATTCATGTTCATCATGGATGGCTGTGGCTTTTTGCTCAATATCATCTTGATTGTTAGAACAGGCTGACTAAGCAGGCTATCGGATAATTTGCAGTGTTTTAGCAGAAATAAAAGGGATCTTAGAAGTCAAGTGTGACACGTAAAATATTCTGTTAAGAAGTGACAATTCATTTTTGCCCACAATTTATTTCCAAAGAAAGTTACTTCTTACATAAACAAAATGGGAGAATGGGAATATCAAATCTTCTTGCAAGAAGTGTTGGGGAGAGACATAAGTCACATGGCTAAGCCTAAAATTAAAGGTCCACAGATGTATGGTCCTCCTACAAGAATAATTGAATATATATGATTAATAACAGTCTAGCACAACCGTACCCATCCCTTTTCTTATCCACCTCTATCAGCCTTAGGGACATTAGAATTCATCTCACTATGCCCATTGCCTTCATTTGAACCACAATATGAGGTCCAGATACCCTAGATAACCCACCATCTTATTGACTCTGACTTCCACATAGCTCTGTGAGTTCTATGTATTGCATTTGCTGACCCTTTTTATCAACTCCTGAAACCATTTCTATGATCTCTTTAGAATACATATTCTTTCAAAATATATCCCCTTATATCTTCAAAGAATTTCCTAATGTCCCTTTCTCTATCTTGCTCTACCTGGAACCTGACTCTCTCTTGAGGATACTGTTTCTTCCTGCTGCCCTTCTTATGAGTTAATATGTATTATATCTCTTTAGATATAGTACATTTCCTCCTGGTTCTTTATTGCTATATCCAGGCCATTTTACCCACTTTTGAGAACAACCTTCTACCTCCAGCTTTGGAGTGCATGCCATCAGTTTCTGTGTTTCAGTCACACTCTACCTCCAGCTACTCCACCTCATTTCTTGAAGATTTTAGTTATTTCTTCACTGTCAGTGTCTCCAAAATTACCCCATTCATATTTTGTTTAATTTTAATACCCAGTCACATGATATTTATCATGCTCTACTCTCTAAATTATTCTAATCTGGGTGTGAAGGGATTTTGCAGATGTAATTAAGGTCTCAAGTCAGTTGAAATTAGATAAAATACTTATCTTGGGTGGACCTGACTTAATTAGGTGAGCCTTTAAAAGGGTCTGAAATCTTCCTGGTAAAAGATACTTAAAGCATGAAAGGGATTTGACTTGTGGGATATTCTCCATTACTGGCTTTGAACATGAAGCAGGGGCACATGGCAAGGAATGCAGTCAACCTCTTTAAATGCAGATGACAGCCAAAAAGAAACTAAAATTTGCTGATATCCTGAATGAACTTGTAAGTGGATAATTCACTGTAGCTTGGCCAACACCTTGATATCTGTCCTGGCATACAGTGAGCAGAGAACAAAGTCATGTCATGTTTGAAATTTTGACCTATGGATTTGTGAACTAATAAATGGTTGAGATATATATATTTGTTTAAATTAAAGTTTATTGGGGTGACAATTATTAGTAAAGTTACATAGATTTCAGGTATACTTTTCTGTAATACATCATATATATATATATTATATGTATATATATATCTCACATTGTGTGTTCACCACCCAGAGTCAGTTCTCTTTCCATCACCATATAATTGATCCCCTTTACCCTCATCTACCACCCCCTCCCTCTTACCCTCCGGTAACCTCTAAAGTATTGTCTGTGTCTATGAGTTTTTGTTTCTTCATTTGTTTGTCTTGTTCTTTTGTTGTTTTGTGTTTTATGTACCACATATCAGTGAAATCATATGGTTCTCGACTTTTTCTGTCTGACTTATTTCTTTATTTATTTGAAAGAAAAATTTTACTTTGTTAATGTGATTACATTAACCTTTATAATATGAACTATCTATTTTTAGATGGCTAGATGAGTTAACACTAAGATTGTAATTGGAAGTCTAGATTGCATTTCAAATCTTTTTCTAAAGATGTTTATTAAAAATATATATATAGCTAACATACAACATTATATCAGTTTCAGGTGTCCACCATAGTTGTTCAACATTTTTATACCTGAAGAAGTGATCACCATAAGTCCAGCAACCATCTGACAGCATGCCACACTATCATAATATTATTGACTATATTCCCTATGCTGTACATTACATCCCCATCACTTATTTGTTTTATACCTGTAAATTTGAACCTCTCATTCCCCTTCACCTTCCCCCACCTTTTTTTTTAAATTATAGTAACATTTAATATTTTATGTTAGTTTCAGGTATGTTTTATAGTGGTTAGGCATTTGTATAATTCAAGAAGTGAGCCCCCTGACTAGTACTCACCTGGCACTATACATATTTATTAGCATATTAGTGACTGTATTCCTTATGCTTTACTTTACATCCCCATGACGATTTTAAATACCTACCATTTGTATTTAATCCTTTCACCTTTTACACCATGTCCAAACCCTCTCCCATCTATCACCCTGATAAATGCAGTACCCATCTGACACCATACATAATTATTATAATATTTTTGACTATATTCCTTGTTATATACTCTACATTCTCATGAGTACTTTGTAACAACCAATTCAAACTTCTTAATTCCTTCCCCTTTACTACCCATTCTGCAAACCTTCTCCCATCTGGCAACCATCAAAATCTTCTCTGTATCTATGAATTTGTTTGTTCTGTTTTTTTTTTTTGTTGTTGTTGTTGTTGTTTAATTTGTTCTTTAGATTCCACATATAAATGAAATCACATTGCATCTGTCTTTTGCTGTCTGACATACTTCATTCAGGTGCATCCATGCCACCACAGATAGGAAAAACCCATTCCCTTTTATGGCTGAGCAATATTTCATTGTATATGTGTACCACTTTCTCTTTATCCTTTCATCTATCTATGGAAACCCAGGCTGCCTACACATCTTGGCCATTGTAAACAATGCTGCAATGAACATACGGATATACACATTCTCTTGAAGTAGTATTTTGGGTTTCTTAGATAAATACTCAAAAGTGGGATAACTAGGTCCTTTTTCGTCTCTTGTTAGAGTCTTTGTTTTAAAGTCTATTTTGTCTGGCATAAGTATAGCTACCTCAGCTTTTTAATTTTTTTTCCCATTTTTATGAAATAAATTTTTTCCACCCCTTTACTGGCAGTCTGTGTGTCTTTTGATCTGAAGTGAGTCTCTTGTAGGCAGCATTTGTAAGGGTCTTTTTTTCTTATCCATTCAGCCACTCTATGTTTTTGACTGGAGCTTTTCACCCATTTACATTAAAAGTAATCATTGACAGATAGATAGATAGATAGATAGATAGATAGATAGATAGATAGATAGATAGATAGATAGATAGATAGATAGATAGATATAAAGATATAGTTATTATTCATTTATTTAATTAATTTCTTAAAGAAATCCCTGTAAGATTCATTGTAATTTTGGTTTGGCAGTGATGAACTCCTTTAATTTTTTCTTATCTGAGAAGTTCTTTATCCTTTGATTTTAAATGATACCCTTGCTGGGTAGAGTAATCTTGGTTGTAGATCCTTGCTTTTCATCACTGAATATTTCCTGCCAATCCCATCTGGCCTGCAAAGTTTCTGTTGAGAAATCAGCTGACAATTTATGGGAGCTCCCTTATAAGTTATTAGTTGCCTTCCTCTTGCTGCGTTTAGGATTCTCTCATTGTCTTTCATCTTTGCAATTTTAATGATAATGTGTTTTGGTGTAGACCTGTTTGGGTTTATCTTGTTTGGGACTCTCTGTGTTTCCTGGGCTCACATGTCTATTTCTGTGTTCAGGTTAGGAAAGTTTTCAGTCATTATTTCTTCACATATTTTCCCATCTTTTGTTTTCTCTCTTCTCCCTCTAGTATGCCTATGATGTGGATGTCGTTATGTTTGATGTTGTCCCATAGATCTCTTAAACTATCCTCAAGTATTTTATTTTATTATTGTTTTTTTTTTCCCTTTTGCTGTTCCAATTGGGTGTTTTGTGCTATCTTGTCTAACAAATCACTGATTGGATCCTCTGCTTTATCTAGTCTATTGGTGATTCCTTTTAGTTCATTCTTCATTGCAATTATTGTATTCTTTACTTTTGACTGGTTCTTTTTTATAGTTTCTATGTCTTTCTTTTTGCTTGCTATCTCTTTGTTGAAGTTCTCATTATGTTCCTTGAGCATCCTTATAACCAATGTTTTGAACTCTGTTTCTGGTAGGTTGCTTGCCTCCATTTCATTTAGTTCTTTTTCTGGAGTTTTGTCCTGTTCTGTAACTTGGGACATAGTTTTTTTGTTTGTTTGTTTCCTCATTTTGGCTGCCTCTCTATGTTTGTTTCTATGTATTAGGTAGATCAGTTACATCTCCCAGTCTTGCTGAGTGGCCTTATGTAGTATGTGCCCTGTGGACCCCAGTGACACAGTCTCACTGGTCACCTGTGCTGGGTTCTCCAGGAGTGTCCCTTATGTGGGTTGCTTATGCTCTCCTGTTATATTTGAGCCTTGACTGCTATTGGCACATTAGTTGGTGGGATTGACCTTCAGGCTGACTGGCTGTGGGATTTGGCCACATCAACAGCTTATAGGTTGCTTTGGGGGTGGCTCACTAGATCAAATGGAATGCCTCTTAGCAGGCTCTGGTGCCTGTTGAGACCATTCTTTGGATGTGCCTGTTGAGACCATACTTTGGATGTGCCATTTGTGGGGCTAATGGAGTGGTGCTCTACTGTGGTATGAAGCCAAACTCTAAGTATGCTGGCTCTGGGGCCTCTTGGAAGGGGCTCTAGTGCAGGCCCAGGTCAGCCACTGCCTATGACTGGTCAGGGACTATCTAGTAGGAGCTACAAAGCGATCCACAGTTGGTGGCTGTCTGTTCTATACCTGGAAGTGCATGGGAGAGGCCACTGTGAACCGTGGACAGCTGCCACCAGTACCTGGTCTGAGGTATATCTGCAAAAAGACAGGACACCCCAAGGCCTGCTGCTGGTTGCTGGCTCTTCTAAGTAAGTTTCAGCTGCTGATAAAGCCTCATGCAGTATGGAGTTGGGTGAGGCAGAGTCTCAGTGAGTTACCAGGGTGGAGCAAACACAGCTCATCAGACCAATTAGATTCAGATTTGGCCATGGACATGGGGCAGGGCTCAACACAGGAAAGATGGTGCCCACCTGCCAGCTGCACAGGAGAAGGAGACCACAGGGAAAATGGGGACTATCTTCCAGCCCTCATTTTGAGGACCCCTGAGTTGCTGCCCTTCCACTTAGCCCAGGATAAGTGCCTGTGAGTTAGTCTGCATGGGCCCTTTAAGAGGACACCTGAATTTCCCATAGCCTTTTGTCCCACCCAGACATTTGGAATCCCACTGGTTTTCACAGCCAGATATTGTAAGGGATCCTCTTCCCAGCACCAGTGCTCTGGGCTGGGGGGCTAGGTTCCTTTGCTCTCCCATGGGAACCTCTGTGGCTTAGATAACCCTCCCAATTTTCATCTGCCACATGGAGGTTTGTGGTTGGCCCATTTCATGTCTCCGCTCCTTCTACCGGTCTTGATGTGGCTTCTTCTTTATATTCTTAGTTATAAAATTTTTGTTAAGCTAGACTTCAGATGATTCTCCAGCTTGATTATTCTATTATTTAGTTTTAATTTTGATGTATTCATGGGATGAGGCAAATATAACATTTATCTACTCTGCCATCATGGATCTCTTTGCAATCCATAAATGTGTGTTTTAAACCACCAAGTTTGTGGTCATTTGTTATGTAGCAATATAAACTAAGACACTAACAATTCAATATCTTCCCATATCACTCAGAGTCAAATCCAACCTTCCTAAGAGCCTACAAGTTCTTTCTCTACCTGCTCCCTCATTTCTAAAGCTCTCATACATCATCACCTCACCATTTTCTTTCTTCCCCAATTGTTCTCCTAGCCAACACAGACTTTTTGCCATTCCTTGAAGTTCTAAGAACATGCAAGCATGTTCTGAACTCAGACATTTTTATTTGTTCTTCTTACTTCTTGGAATGTTCTTCCTGAAATATTTGCATAGTTTACTCGTTCACCAACAGTAGTTTTTTTTTTTTTTTTCAAATGTAACTTCTTAATGAGACCTTCAGTAGCATTTTATGTAAAATCATAATTTCTTTCCTGTCTGCAACATTCTGCAACCCCCTTCACTACCTATTTTTTAAAATAACAGTTAAACTAGTAGACTATACTATATTGTAGTGATAATTCATTTACCTACTTTACTGTTTGTAATATTGATACACTATAAAAATTCTTTCTTGCTTCATCAGTGAAGGGATTTTTTTCTCTATGTTAAATGATGTATACATAATTCATAGAATAATATCTAGTATATAGAAAACATTAATTACATATTTGTAATAAAAATGAAAACAATGTCTTCTCTTATTCTACTGTGAATCTTGGTAATCTTGGGTATTGTAAAAGGCTAAAAAGAGGTTGTGGCAGTGATAATTGCATTGGAGATCTACCTTTTAGAATTTCAATGACAAATTTCAGATCCAATCTAAGTGTGGGGTATTCTGTATTTGATGTATTAATTTTCTTTGGCAACCTTTAAAAATAAAGCTTATAACAAATTATCATAATTATTTCTAACAAATACTAGCATGAATAAAGATATGTAAATAAATAACTTTCAGAATTATGCAGATTAAATTCCATCCGTGAATATCATCATAGAGTTTTTCCATATATTTGTAATATTTTAGTTCTAATCTATGAGCAATTTACGTTGAACAATTTCAAAGCACTAACATTCAAATACAATGTGAGACCTGATATTCATTACAACAAAATTTGATCTGAGTCATTCTATCACTTCTGCATGAATCACCCTGTGGTAGTTGAAAAACAAAAACAAAAACACAAGGAATCATATATATATATGAAGAAAGAATGTATATATATGTATATATATATATATATATATATATATGTTTTCCTTAAAAATAATTGAAGATTCCTTCCTTTTCAAACATCTTTGAGTGAGTCATATTTCCTCCTTACACATAAACTGCCTTCTTCAATATGAATCATTGCATGTTACTGCTTATATCTGTCTTATATCAGTCTTTCCTCAACATTACCATTTAAATATATATGTATATATGTATATACATACATATATAATTTAGACATGTAGCAAAAATAAGCAAAGATTTATTTACCTTTGATTCATGTAATAAATAGAGGGTGATGTGATTAACTGTTCCCATTTTGTCTTACATGTAAAACTGACTAAATTGGCATATATTGATTGCTCTTTCAACTTGTCCATGCTTTTAAAAGCTCCTTGGATATGACAAATCAGCATTACTCTTTACCTGACTGACCGATCCTTTACATAAATCTGTGATTTCACTTTTTCATGCTCTATCTCAAAAGTGTTTTTCTGCAACTTGTAATACATGCCCATGGGAAAACATCTGGAAATTACATATATTTTTATCCTTCTGTGTGGATCAACTACATTTCTGCTTGTCCCCACAATTTTCAACTTGCTGGTAGAGTGAAAAACTGATGCTCATCTCATTACGCCAGAATATACTATACTAACCTGTCCTGGTTAGCTGAAAACACATATTTAGATAGCTTTCTGGGGCTCTGTTGGTGTCATGGAGAAAAAAAGGAAGATTCAGTCACATGTAAAAAGCAATGAATGGAAAACCAGGACATCGCTGATTCTTTTTTTGGTTTTCCCATTAATTCTCTCATCTCCTCTCTTAACTCTAGAAACGAACTTAACATCTCAGAGATTATACCGTCAGAGATTTTAAACTAGCAAGCCCTATTTTTGTTTTGTTTAGCCCAAAACTGAGTATTGTTTTTAAAATAGTCTGGATTTCTAGCTTCTTTTGCAAAAATATTGGCAGGTGGGGAGAGTTATGTTCCTAGTCCTGCTATGCATGACAACAGTGCTTGTTCTCAGAGGGCCGCCCTCTCCAGTTACCACAACCCTGATTTTCCTGAGTGAAATACTCATAGAGTCCACTTTACTCACTTGTGTTATGTGCTTGCCTCTGTGTATATTTGTGTTTGCAACACATAGACTAAATTATTTCTTCAGTACTTTCTGTTGTAAAAGACAACTTTTCTTTTCTTTTTAAATTCTACGATGACCTCCTATTTTATCAAATCAGTTGGTTTGAGTCACTTCCTAGTTTGAAATGTTTGTAGTCACTGCTGGGAACTTCCTTAAGCAGAGGGAATTCTGTTAAGAGGATTGGAATATATTTTATTGAGAAGAGGCAAGAGAGTTTGGTTCTGGTAATAAACAGGTTCTGACATGAGGTCCTGGATTAAAGGATAAAGGTGCTGATAGAGCCAGAGGGTGAAGGGGAGCCTAACATTCAGCCTAAACAATACCTACCGGAATGTAGAAAGCAGGTGATGGGAATCATCTAGCGAGGGCAGGAGGCATTCTACTGTAATGGAGGCTTTGGTGTCTTAGCTGTGTGCCTCAAGCCAGCCAGTATCTGCTGGGAATATTAATTAGTCATAGGGTTAAACTTATACGTGTTGCTTGATTGAAAATTTAGCGTTAATCTTATCTTTTAAAATGATAATAAAAAAACGTAACTTAGCCTCTGAGATTTATGCAAAATTACTGGCATTTTCCTTTTAGTTCATGAAGAGGTAGGGGTTGAGGTTATCTAATTCAATATTTGATCTGTGTTTAGGGTTACGTTGACATGGAAATCCCAAAGATGATTAAAATAAGAACTAAAGTAGTGCTTCATTATGTAAACGTATTATTTTTCCCTTCAGTTAATGCACATATTTAACTTGCAGACAGAAAAGTAGTAGTAGCATCTCTCTCTCTCTCTCTCTCTCTGTCTCTCTCTCTCTCTCACACACACACACACACACACACACACACACAGGATGGCACAAAGTGTTACATTGGTTACAAATGTAAAAGTTTTCCTCCAAATATCTAAAATGATACTACAGCTGGTGTCCATCATTCATTTCCCATATAGCTACCAAACTGTTTTAAACATTTAATTCAGATTAGTATATTACTTACCTAAATAAAATCTTATTTTCAATGCATTTACAATAAAGTGTAAAGCTCTTTATCATGAATTAGTACCCTGCTGGTGTTTTTGGGTAGGGAAAGGCTTATGGTGGTTTTCTTGCCATTTTGAGTAAAACAATTCTGCATTGTGTGGGATGGTTTCCTGCATTGTAGGGTGGTTAGCATCACTGTTTTTTGGGCATTAAATGTCAGCAGACTTCACCTACATACATTTCCAAATGTTTTCAAAGTAGCTTGGTACTGCACATGCCTCCATGTAAACTACTGGGGAAAGGAGGGACATGAATTCCTGTCATACTCTCTGATCTTATCTATATTCTCTGCCTTGCTTCTTGACTCTAGCTTTCTTTTTCCTTCCTTCAAACACACCAAAATGTTTCATGGAATGAGAGTTTTGCATTACTTTTGAGGTGGCAGGCTCATTTTAATCCACCACAGCTAAGCTGAAATTCTATTTCCTCAGTACTCTTAACTGACAATCCTTTGTTAGCTTACACAACTCATCCTTGGCCTTTCCTGTGACATTACTTTGTTGGTTTCTTCCGTTGCTTTTGACACAATCAAAAGCACCCATTTATTTATTTGTTTACATGCTCATGTGCTCCCTGCATTAGGATGGAAGCTGAATGTGAGCAAGAACCTTCTTATTTCTATAATGTATCACCTGAAAAGCACTAAGATCTCTTTCTTTCTTCCCCTCTTTCCTCTTCCTTGTTCTTCTCCTCCTCCTCCTCCTTCTTCTTCTCTCTCTCCCCCCCCACCCTTCCACATGCCTCTTTATTTTTAATTTTTTAAATTTATATTTGAAACAAAAGCCAGTGTCATCAGTGCTGAAAAATTTCCTGAACACCCTGCCCCTACTTTAAAGAAATGGTGTAGTTTTGCAGTTTAAATAAAAATTAAGAAACAAATGCTTAAAACTAAACTGCAAGGTGGGATTTATAACATCATAATATACTAGAGCAATGACACGTGTTTAATGCTGTGAAGATACCTGGCTCCCTTTTGTGTAAACAAGGTTGATTCAAATCTGTTAAGACTTGTAAGGACATATTATTACACTTTATTCACAAAACACAGTGTTCATGTGACTTTTTAGATTAATAGGGCCTTTAAAAACAGAGCCTAGGTGGTCCAGTACAGGTTTTTCATTCATAGGCCTCTATAGGACAGAAATACAAATTAAGCTCTACCTTACTAAGATGCCCAAGTCATTCCACTGTGGTGACACTCTCTCCTCTACAATGCAATTTAGAATTTTCAGTAAGTCATTTCTCAGCCATGTAACAGTTTTACATATTAAGAATGAGATATATTGGTGCTTTAAAACTATATAGTTGTATAGATAATTGTGGGTTATTTCCTGGGGGATATTTTGAAGGTGTATAAATCAGCTTAACCAATTCACAGCTTTTTCTAGTATGGCAATTTATATCCCTGACTTCTTGACACCCTTTGAGGTAGGTTGAAATTCCTGAAGATCCTTAAGAGCTGATGGTCTATAAGATATTTCTATTTTTTAAATGTAGAGCCTAGACAATAAGAAGATAATAATTCTCCTAAAATCTCATTACCAGTAACATGAATTTGAGATGTTTAATAGCAAATTTTATCTCCATTACTAAGAATTACAATCTTAAAATGGTTATATTTTCATGTAGTCACCAACCTGTTAAAATGATTGTCTATTTTAGCATATCTTGTTTTTATATAATATTTTTAAATTTTGACAGGTCTGTGCAGTTTATAAACTGTTTTCAAATATGTTGTCCCATTTAATTCTCACAACTCTAAGTGCAGACATTATTAAATGCATTTTCCCAATAATTCTTTTTAGGGCAGGGGCAGAATCAGGCCAGAAGCCACTACTTTGACCTCAAAGTTCCCCTTGCTCTAACTCACCATGACTAATGATCCTTTAAATAAATTGATTTGTAAATGTTTGATTCAAACCAAATAGTACTCAAATCCTTCAGCTTTCCTAACAGATGAAATAAAAATAGGTGAGGGTGACCATTTGTAACAATAAGGGTGACCATTTGTCACAGTTTGCCTGGGATGTTCCAGTTCATGCCTATTTGTCCGATTGTCCCAGAATTCTGAATGGGATACTATCTGCCCCACCTTCTTTCATTTTCAAGTGTATGCTGGCTTAGACCATAAACAACATTACACCTAATATTATACAGTGGAATACTTGTTGAGAAAAATGGAAAAGAAGGCATTTATGTAAATCAGATGACATAAGGTAAAGTACAAGTAAGCAGTAGAAAAATGGAGATCATTTATAATTACGAAGAAAGTTCAAGCTAAGTTATATTTGAAAAGCCCTAGTTTGCACAACCAATATACATCTGGCAGATAATCCATTCAGGTAGTGATCTGAGCAGCACTGTAGGTCAATGTTTACTCAAGTCTGCATTGCTCTCAATCAATGTTATTAGAAAGCCTACTCCCTTCAACTCCAATCCTCTTCTCCTAGTCCTTTGTTCAAAACAAATTTGCTTGTCAGAAAATTGAAGTCAAAACCATCAGGGTCAGGCAAAAAGATTTTACTACTGCTCAGAACTTCATTGAGAATTCCAAAGACTGGGCTGGACTCCAGAAATCTGTTGTGAGATGATCACAGAATGGGCTGTCAGACCATCTTTGTTCTCCACTCCTAAAGCAGAACTGATGGCAATGCTTTGCATTTGCTTTCCAAGCATAAAAAGAAGATATGGGATAGGAAAAGAGGTAAAGACCATATGGAGATTTCCTCCCATTGTATAAGTAGCCTAGGGGTTCCCATTCTTTATGCAGAATGTTCACACAGCTGCGAAGAATTAAGTGACAGTTTTCCAACCATCATACCCGACCCCTACCTTGATTCACTGAAGTGAATCAAAGGAGGCATATTCCACACTGGCATATTGTTCTTTGCCAGGATATGCAAGTGAGCAAATTAAAATGGACAACTTTCTATAACTTCAGAAGCTAAGAAAATTATGTAAAGTGGCCATTGATACCAAAGACCTGAAGATGGCAAGAGCCACATTGTAGTTGAAAGAAATGCTTATATAAACCAATGTCAGAGCCCCTTGAAATTTTACAGCGTCTATCAAATATTCTATGCTTATAAAAGCAAAGCTCAGGATTCAGGGTAAGCCCTAAATAAAATTAGAATGTAGGTGAAATTCTCCACTTTTTTTTTTTTTTTTTTAAACCATGTTTTCCTTCCAGCGTCTACTATTTTCCTATCTTCCCTTCATATGGTCCTTACAATTTTCCTGAGATGAGTAAAGAGTCCTTGACTCAAGGCCTCCCACCATTTACACTGCATCTAATCACCATCAGGACTATTTTCCAATTGTATTACCTTTTGTTTAAATAAATTCATAAGCAATGATCAAAAAAATGGAATGATCAAGAAAATGCACTGCCATATTTTTTAGTGCATACTACATTCCTGATTGGGTGTTTTGTGTTTTATGTCAATTATATTATTTGATCTCAAAGCAACTCTGTGTTTAACTATCATTATTCCCAATTTACAAATAAACTAAGTTCTCAGAGAGATTTAGTAATGTACAAATGTCATGGGATTATTGACTTGGCTAAGTTATTTATCTTTCTTACTCCTTTCATCAAAGAAAGTTTATCATATCTCTAGCTTTTTAAATTTAGATTGCTGGTAAGAAACAATTCTAAAATTGTAATTTGTTTTAAATCAGGAGTATGTGTTTAACTTAGTTTGTTCTCTATATTGTAATAGTTAACTCTTAAAAAAAGAATGCCCTCAAGGAAAATAAAATTTAATAAAGTTCACTCATTATGTCAAAATAATTGGAGACATTTTTAGTAGGAAGACTTGAGGTTTCTAAACACGTCTTGAAGGTTTTAGTTTTTTTTCCTTATCTAAATACATTATGGGTGCAGTTTTTAAAAGATGTTGATACATCATAGAATTCATTTTTCAAAAACATTAAAAAGGGAAATGTTCAGCTTGATCCTAAACCATTTTAAAAATAGAAAATATTCAAGTAAATTCATGACTATAAAGTAATAAACTCTCTGAAATAGATGGAAACTATTATTATTATTATTATTATTTTTGTATGAGACAGTGAGCTAGTATACCACAAAGTAATTTTCTTTTGCACCTATTACTTTCAAATGCAAACTTCAAAGACTTTTTACCATGAAATGCTTCACACCTTGTCTCAGTGCCTGAGCTCTGAGAAAAGACTGCTCCTATTGGAGAAGGCATTTCTGCTGCATTTCTTTCTTTAATGCTGTCACGGATGATCAGAAATAATAAAAAAAGTATTTACCACATTATATGCTCTCCATTATGATAGAACTTTTCTATTTGAAAAGTATTGAGCATCTGTGAGTCCAGAAACTGTACTTTTCAAAACCATCTGTTACCTGGTTGGATAGGGCATATTCCTTGTTGTCTGCTTTTTATGTAACACTTGCAAACAGTCTTTGAATTTTACTCTGTGAATTGATTTTTTTTATACTAAACCAAACCATTTATATCAGAGATAACACTGAGAATATACATACATATACATACATATATATATATATTTTTTTTTTCTTTTTTTTTTTTTTCTTTTTACCAAAGCAAAGCTAACAAATGTGAAATCCTCTCTCCACACTCAAGATATCAAGGTAAGGAGGATACATTTGAAAAATTGCTCTAATACATCAGAAAATATAAAAATCAATAAGCTATAAAAGCTAAAAAGCTTCTTCAATTTTGTCTCCTTATTGCTCAGTGTAGGTGGCCAGGGCCTGGAGAACAATCCAAGGTTGCAAAAAAGCCATTATACATCTAGTTGTGTAATGCGGACAATATGTGCAGCTCTGCCAGGAAGGGAAAAGTGTGCATCTGCCAAAGAATAGGGAGCTCTGAAAGGCCTCTGAGTTCCTGTTTGTTTGATTGAGAGCTGGAAAGTGTGCTTGAGAAATCAGGCAGGGGAGAGTATGGGTTTCTTTGCCACTTTTGTGTGAAAATAAAAAAGGTCTGAAGGGCATTTCCCTCTTCCTTTTCTTCCTCTTCTGCCAGGCATGGGATGTGTAGCGTGCTTTATTCCGTGGGCATTACCATCAGACTTTGGGAAGGCAATAAAATGCAGCACTCCATGCTAAATAAAGCCTGTGGTTAAATCATATAGGGCAAAATTATAACTATTCCTGAAAACTTTTAAATTGTATTTTTTCTAGATCATGTATGGGGCACGCAAGTGTTATCAGAATCAGTCAGTGATGGATATGACTAAATAAAATTGTTTTACACCAGTGGTCTCCAAATATTTTCATCATGCATCACTGTTACTACAATATTTTTGAGTAAATTTCATCAATCTCTAATTTTAAATAGAAGCATATGATATACTAATACATTTTGTATGTTGGACATCATATTTAACAAATGCAAATGTAAAGGATTACATAAAACACGAATACACACAAAAGTTCTTCCATCACCACAAATCATCTTAAATACTACCTGGGATGTTAAATTTAGAGGTCTCTGTTGTTCAGTGTTCTGATTTGATTTGAGGCTGCAGCCTTTATACCCTAAAACATTAAAGAAAGGAAGAGTCCAATTACTCCTGGTCTTTACTTTTCCCTTTAATGGTATTTAAATACAGTACATGAATAAGTATAAGATCCTTGCTATTTAAGAGGAATCATCCTAAGATCTTTACAAAATCTTAAATTTCCAAATATAATTCCAACATTTTGGTAGAATATGTGCAATTAACATTCAGCATACATTCCCATTTTTTCCTAGTGTGCTTCCCTGTGCTACAGAAATATTCTCACAAGTCCCTTTTAATTAGGGTTCTGAGTACAAATAAAGTTTTAGCAATTAGATGTACTCCACAAGAATCAAAGTAAATTGATAAGGCAGATGTTATCTCACTGACAAGTTGGGCTATCTCCTAGCAAATATGGTTGTCAACATGTGAAAGTTTTTCTGTACCTGACTTCCATCAGAAAGTTGTGAACTTCATGAGTTGAAAGACAGTGGTTGTGGATGTAAGGGCAGCTTCCAGCACAGTAACTGCAGTGGTGATTTCTTGAGCTAAATTGCGCTAGTGGTGGTTTCTTGCTTTCCTGTCTTTCTGACAGTGACAGAATTAGTAGCTTCTTTGATAGCTTCGCTTCTGGAGTTCATTTTTGCTGTCCTTCTAACGTGTCTATATACTCTTAATTACCTCTATTAAATTAACTACTGCTTAAAATATTTGGTGCAATGTCTCTTTCTTGAACTCAAACCTGACAAAAATTAGCATAAAACATGCACATGGCAAATGAAGAACCACAAATCAGCCCTGAGATGAGTTTCCTGGGTAAACTATCAACTTCTTTCTCAACAAAAACCTCAATTCAAGAGTAATTCAAATTAGTACTTTAATAAGAATTAAATATTATTCAGTACTCAAGTACTATTTGTCATGTAACTTTAAGGTTGTTTATGAATATTTGAAATTTTATGCTAAATGCCTGAATTTTAAGAGACTGCTATACTTGTTGAGATTTCAATTTGAAAACCATCACAGTCTCAATAAAGGAAACACAATGTAAACATAGACGCGATCAGACAAACATGTTCATTTAAAACATAGCTGCTATTTTATTCTGCGAAGTTATAGTCAGAACATAATAGTTAATAGTGGAAAAGTCACTTGGCCTTAAAAAACAAGTATGCCAGGTAAGGAAGTCATGTGCTAAATTGATCTTTCACCAAGAATTACTGAGTTCCATTCATTTTCAATTCCAACAAGGCACTCTAATTTCCGTTGTGAAAAATTGTCATATATATATTTATAGAGAACATTTGTAAGCATAGATTCAAAATCACATAAAATCAAATGTTGAGTACTTTTATAAATCTGGGTAACTCAAAGTCTTCAAGGAATTTGTCCTTGTAAAATCTGTGATTTTTAAAACAAATGTAGAATTCATTGAATGGTAGAAGTTTTATAGTTAAAATTACCCAATTCAGATAACTGACCAGCCAAAGGTATATTTTCTTCTTGCTTAGTGTGAAAATAAAACATTTCCATTTTTATTAAATTTAAATGTATATTTATGTCCAGGTTGAAGGAAGATGTTTAGTTAGATACTCAGATAAGCAAAAACTTTACAGATATTTTATATAACATTCATAGTAAATAATGTTAGAAAAATAATCTAAGACTTTATAAACTAGTTTGCACAATAATGAGAGAATCAAATTCTTTTTGAAGTTACGTATGATATTTCTGCTACCTCTAATAACTAGAAAGATAGAAAGTAGAAACATATAAATCTTGAGGAACACAAGCGTACAATAATCTCTTATGGTTAAAAATCTAATCAGATGAATTTATCATTACCTAAGTAATAACATTAACTTTGTTCAATGAGCCCAAAGGGTTAAAAGAATAATGAGTGTAAACTTTTATTACAATAAATGGAAGTATTCTCATTTTAGAATCTGATATATTTATAAATATATGCATGATACTAAACATAAATACATGTAGTGATTTCTGTTTTTATATGTATTCAAGGGTCTTAGGTTGTCACTATCTTTATAATTCAAATATGACATATTACCTAGGAGTTGCCTAGCCATCTGTTTGCATTAATATTTAGAGGGTAATATTAATATAATTGTAAAGACACAGAACACACATATGTGGGCACACATACTCACCCACAAAGCCCTACTGTCAAGAAACTTTAAAGGTAGGGCCAAGCTTTACTAATTGCGTGAGACTAGAAAAATATATCACAATAAGACTTCATAAAAGGATCCTCTTTCAATATTTCACTCTTTTCTTAAATGTTCCATGGCTGTCAGAATCTCCTACATCTATTTTTCTCAAACCTTCTCTGCAACTCCTGATTTACTACTCTTTTTACTCAAATTACTTAACTTTGCTTAGGTCTTGTGTTAATCCGTCCCCATTCGGCACAATTTAGCCTCTTCTTGTCTTCTCCAGTTCTCCTACAGATCCACGCCTTCCTTCAACGCAGCCTTAGCTAGCAGTCGTCTTACTCTTTTGCATGCAGAGTAAACATGGGATTGTACATACCAGTGTTTTTCCTTGTCATACATAGTAGCTCCTCAATAATCTCATAGAATTAATTTGTTTTGTTAACTAAAGACAATTCACATAGTATTAATGCTATTTAATTAATTGGAGAACAGACAAAATGAATGGTTAAGGTTAATAACATTACATGTTTACTACATACATTTGATCGTTTTGATTTTGAAATAAGTATTTCCACCTGGGCATTAATTAGCATTGTGTATTGCTGCTGTATGCATATCTGCTAACAGTGGGTCTGGGTAGGAAATAGACTAACATAATCATGTTTTCTTGAAGAAAATTGTGGAGAAAAACACATCATATCTTGATGGATTATAAACTAAATAAAGAAGTGCTATTTATTAATATTGAAGATTTTGGTTAGAAATTGTGATACTAGAGTTCAAAATACTAAAAATGAAGTACAGCTAAGTGATAATAAAGTCCAGAATGTGGCTATGTGTTGGGGTTGATGACTTGTGATGGGACTGTCTGATCTTCTCTGATAATTGTAATGTTGCTTCACTAGAGCTCTACCTATCTTTTACATGAACATTTTACTCCCTAACATGTAGATCTTGTCTATGTAAGCATGATACCTGTTGACACCATGCTGGCTCTTTTGACATTAGGATAATTGTCTGTGTCCTCCACCTCAGCAATTATGCATTGAATCCTCCAACATTATCACTGTAATAGTCACTGGCAGAAGAAAAGTGAATACATAGAATCAACCCTCAATGAGTTCATGACCTAGTGTGGCATGGAATTAGCCAAGTTTCTCTGGGTCTCAGTTACTTCAGTTGTAAAATCAACACCATAGGATTAATGTAAGGATTAAATGAGCTGATCAATAAAAAGCACTTGGCATAGTGCTTGGCACATTTTAAGCGTGTAATAGAAGTTAAAGTTAACAGTCCTGGCATGAGACTGGCAGGGGCCAATGTACAGATGAAGCTGAATAGATGGTGTGTTCAGGGCATGGCAACAAGCCTGATGTGGCTACAACATAAGATAAACCTATTATATAAACTCATTTTAATATTAGTGCAACAAAAGTAACTGGTAAAATAAATATGCTTTGATAAATTTTACTAAGCATTCCAAAACCAAACCAAAATTACTTTTTGATTTTAAGTTGATTAGTCATGACTTTCTTCCAATAATTTAGGTAAATCAGAGCTTATCGTGTGTGTGTGTGTGTGTGTGTGTGTGTGTGTGTGTGTATGTGTCTGTGAAAGAGAGATAATAAAAAAAATAAGAAACAATAAATTGTAGGGAAGTAAGACTAGTCTCTTGCGGAGAATCTCTTTTCCTTTCTTGGTACACAAATAAACCTATTTTGGAGAATCTGTCTACTTGCTGATCTAGAAGTCCATTTACCCAAACAAATTCCCCAAAGACAATCCATCAATGCCATCCCTGTTATCAGAATGAAGAGGAATCCTTACTCTTGAGAGGAAAAGATCCACCTTTTTAAATTGGCTTTTCAAACTCTTCTGGATACAATTTACTTACCACCATTCCCCAACAAGACATATGATGTATTAACACTGCTTTCTGGTGAGACCCACAGGCCATGTTCAATCCTGATTTCTTGGATGTACTTCAGTGCTGCACTTTCAGGAATGCTTGCCACTATTCTCTATAGCCCTTTAAGTCCTTTTATTCTTCCTTAAAAGTTAAACTTAACTCTTAACTTTTACATAAGTCCTTTCTTGAAGCCTCAAGACCACTCTACTCTCACAGTTAAAACAATTTGAATAATGTTACATCCAGTCTTCCAATAATCATACTGTTCACAACTTTCTGCTGTTTAATATTCTTGTGAACGTACTATATCCCCAGACATTACCATAAATTCCTCTAAGTCAAGTTCCATTTTCTATTACTTACACTTTCAAAATTGCTGGTATCTGCTTGATACACAATAAGTATTTAGTAAATTTAAAGGTCATTTAGACTTGCTCACTGTTGTGAGCACAAATATATAATTTTGTTTAAAGAGGCACAAATAATTGAGAAACACAGTTTTGACTCTTTCCTTTCTCTGAATCTTCATGCTGTTTATAGAGGATGTGGGACTACATCATGGCACAATTTATAAAGACAGATCACAATTTACAGCTATGTATGGGCTCATTCCTGTAACTGGCTTTAGGAGAATATGAACACTGTCAGTAAATGGCTAAGAAAACTAGATTAAGAGAGTTATATAATTTAAATGACTGTACTACATCCTGGCAATTATTTTTGAAAGGGCTAAGACTTTCACTGAGTATCACCATTGAACTTTGTATTGCTTTTATTTGTGGAAATGAGGTAAGTATAAAAGCAATATATATATATATATATATATATTAAAATAGCCTCTTGATATGAGAACTAAATAATTCAAGTTATTAATTTAAGTAGTTCCACAATACTAAAAGCCAAATTTCTCCCATTAATGTATATGAAAGGTACATTAAGAATAATTAATTTGTTATAAAGCTGAAGCAAATTTTATCCTTTGCTATTGATATATTGCAAATATTGCAAGCATAAAATATTTCTCTTGCTTTGGATATTTGTCGTGACATATATCTAGAACTGTGAATTTTTAAAGGAATTTGATATGTATTGCTTGTTACTTTATTCTTCTATTTAAAAGGAATAATAAAAATGATGATTAAGTATAATTTATTTATAATGAGTTCTATATCCACACACACACACAGAGTTAATTCTGAATTATCTGCCTCAATGGAAGGGAGGCTTGTCTAAATATCTAAAAATAATTTCTGTTTGGCTTTTGGAATATGCTCTAAGTTTAACAGAGATCTCATTTATTAATTATGATATATTAACACTAATATTAACGTGAGTTTGTAATTCCTAAATAGACATCCACAGAACATATTGCATGCCAGAAAAAATAAGTCACATTGTGAAAGCAAAATCTAAGTCAATTTAGTGGCAATATAGATTTTTTTCCACTCACATTTAGATATGCATTCCCCTAAAAATTAATGGATGCTCAGAACATTGAACAAATACACGCAACTTGATTTCTTGTCTAATTAAATAATAATGATAGAGTTAACTTCTTTTTTGTTTTTAGAATGAACTATAGATATGAGTAACTTAAGCTTTGGTGATAGCTTATTCATTATAGTAAAACCAGCAAATTAATAAGATATTAATGTAACTGGCCAATTAATATTGGGTAAGGTATTTTGAGATTCTAAGGAAAACAATGAATATACATTAATTCTATGCATTTTATACAATTATTTTTCCGAGAGCTTCAAATTATTTTCTCTATTCTTATTCTAAAGAAAGAGTGAGCTGTTACTTTTTTCTACCACTATTGATAGTAAAAATTTTGGTATGATTTGTTTCAGGTAAAGTTATAAAATATGCGATATAGATTATTCTCTTAAAATATACTTTTCTAGTATATATAGCTGAGAGCTGTAACCTAGTAGTGGTGTGGCAAACATACATTATAATATTTATAATTGTTTAATGAGGCAAAGGCAGAATACCGGAGTTTGCTGTAGCAATCCTTTCCCTTTTCATATTGTTGTTTGAGACAGACATGATTTTTCTTAGTTGAGTAAAATCTTTACATACAGTATTAATAGGATTGGGATTTTCTAAATGAACAATCATTTTTCAAGATATTTCCACATTTACTGCTTTTCCAATATCAAATATAACATCCATACAGTATTTCACATATTTCTTTGAGGCCAAGTGGGGATTACTAATGCCCAAAGCAAACCACCCCCATTAAAGAGTGATCACATAATTAATTCAGAAATAAGCATTAATTAAATTCCTGTTTGAAAGATCACACCTCCCTACAAATTAAATTTATAAGTTCAGTCAAATATTTAATTACCTTTTAAAATTATATGTTGCTCAATTAAGTCATGTAGTTGGTTGTTGCCCTTCTTAAACAGTTCTGTTTATAGTACGTAGCTCTATCTCTGAGTTCTTGCCCAGAATGATGGGCAATGAGCCAGATTTCAGTAGAAACATTTTGATGTCAGTGATGACCAGGGTGACCTAAAGGCACACTGTAGGGCTGAGCAGCAAAATGACTACTCATATTCAAAATTTCATATACTGATAGCAATCTCGGAGTCTCAATCACATATTTAAAACGAAAATTTGGAACTGAAATGCTTTTCCTTACAAAGACACTTTGCCTGTAGAAACTCTATGCAATCTTTCCTGTTTCTCATTTGTATGTAGAAAAATCCCATGAGTGCAATAGAGTAAACAATTAATTTAACTTAAGTCTGTCACAAAAAGGAAGTATAATATTTGATGACAAAGCTCATAGTATTATCTTCAACACCAAAAAACTTATATTTGATTAGAAAAGTTAATTATATGAATAAAGAGAACCGAGATGCTAACAGCTAATCACTCATAAAGGGAAATTAAATCTAATTTTCTAACTGTCAGTTGCTATCTGGCAATATTTTTATTAAACAAAACAAATTCCAATTTACTATAGTGGGAACTCTAAAATTTTATGGGGCACAAACAGATGTATATAAATTAGGTTCAAATGAGCACAGAAGGTTGCAGCAAGTCAGCACATTTTTTTCAATGAATTTTTTTTGTTTCTGTTGTTACTGTTAACTATTAGTAGCTACACTAAATCATAATGATACATTGCAGAAATCTTTGGGTTCTAATTCTCTTTGCTGCTTGTCCATCGTTACCTAGATTATTAGTATATGGAACTAAAGTGAGAAATTTACCTGGGAGATTGAAGCCTCGTGTACAATGAAAGCTATTTCATCCTGATGATCTTATCTATCTGGTATTGGATCTTCACTATTGACCCAGAACGTATCCATGTATCTCATAATGAAACTAGACCTTTAAAATTCACTGAAAAATATACTCCTAGTTAGGAAAATATTATTTCAATTCTGGCCAACAATGGAACAAAGAGAGAACTAACAATAAGAGCAAAAACAGGAGGGAAAAATATTGTGAAGAGTCTTCAACTGTTTTAAATACCTTGGTATAATGGTTTTGAATGAAATAGCTCCACTCAGTAATTGTCTCAGTGAAGGCAGGACCTTCAGGCAAGACACGTTACTAGTTAAGACGGCAGGAAGATTACACTGAGTCTGAAAGAGCATTCTTTGTAGTTTGTAAATACTAGCATATGAAAAAAAAAAAAAATCCATTATTGAAGTGTTGATGTTGAACACATTTTTTGAAGATGATTCTCTTTCGCTTTGTTTAGTACAAGTGTGTTCATTAGCTGCTAAACAGTGTCCCAAAGACTAGCCATTATCTTCCTTCCAATTATCCAGTTACAGATGGTCTCTTCTGAATGTACCCAATTCATTTTTGTCATAAGGCAATGAGCTACAGGTGGGAGTAGCTACGATTTAGAAACATTTCATAGTGATCTTCACACATAGCCATGTGAACAAAAATAAAACTTTGCATTTAAAATAAATCCTAAAGGCAGTCCTAAATTACTGCAATTTGCTGGAAAATTTTAGCAAACAAAACACACACGTGTCTTTGACTTATTTTTTGTGGGCTCTCACAGTTGAGTTTACCTGGCATTATACGTAATAAAAGTTTTGGTAGGAATAAATTTAAAAAAATGAAATTAAGAGATAAATTATCCTAGATTGGTAAGCATGACTGCGTATCAAATGGAAGCCATTACATCCGAATATTGTGCACACATCTAGCTGTAGTACCATCACTGTATGTATGGAAAATATTGGTTTTTGTCTGGGAAATAAACTTTAAAGTAATGACAAATTAACTTAAAAGTTCCTAGTGAACAAACAAACTGTATAGTAAACAGTGTGATGATAATTCATGATCAAGTTTGTAAGGAAAATTCTATGGAAATGTTTTAAGTTTTGTCATAATTTTTGTAGCAAAATCAGGAAGCTTTGTTAAATCAGTAATATTGCAGCTTTGTAATACATAGGAACAATAGTCTTGATCTAATTACTCTCTTTTAACATCAATACTGTAATAGACTATAAAACAGTGCATACAATTAATTGGTAGAAAAAAATATCATGAAAAATCAAAGATTTAGAAACAACTCTTAGCTAGCTTAACACATTTTCGTTCACCTATCCATTATTATACATATCATACTTCCCTACGCAAAGAAAAGTTTAAAACAATGAATAACTAAGACCTCTGATACTTTCTCCAAAAGATTATCCAACAAACACTTTCCATCAAAACACTGTTGAGAGACATAATATACTGCCTAGGATAGAATCCATCAGCAATACTTTTTATAAGTTAAATTTAACTCTGAGTTTATTTTGTTACTAGAAATATTAGAGTTTCCCAATTATTATTTTATTGATAATTTATACAGGTGAAAGTTTCTCTCACTATTAAATCAATGAACCCCATCTCTCCCCAAAATTTCACTTTCCTGATTCTCTTGAACCTTACATAAATTATATAAGGGCGGTAAATTACTTTTCAAAAAAGACCAAGCTTCTAGAACGATAGGATTTTGTGGGATACAAATTACTAGACATAACCCTAGCTAAGATTCCAAGAGAATTTTTACTACAAATTAGTAGATAATTGGCAAATGAAATGAGTCACAGAAGTCCAAATGTTTCACAGTGCTTCCAGGGATATGTTCTTGTATTTATACTCACCTCAACTAGAGGTCAAGGTCAATTGTCTAGTAAATACCTTTCAGTACTGTCATCAGGGGTTCAAGAAAGAGCATTGCCTCAATGTTTCTCATCTTCTGTTTGAGCTCACTCCTACCCCTAATTCTCTAAAAACTGAAGTGTTCAATTTCCACTTTTCTTCTCTACCAGACACCTTTTTGAGACGGCAAAATTCATTTTTCCATTTTTAGAACCTAGTCATTTTAGAGTGGATGTATGTTTAAACCAGTTGAAAGAGAAGACATTTGTACTTACATGGTCTTATCATTCCCTACATAATTTCTTTTACTGGAGTGTTTTGTTTGTTTGTCTGTTTGTTTTTTGTTTGTTTGTTTAATTTTCTTGTGGATTTGATGTCACTTCCTTTCAGCTTGAATAACTTCCTTCAGTATTCTTGTTAAGTTAGGTCTCCTACCAATGGAATCAATCAGTTTTATTTATGTAGGAATGTTTAGTTCTCCTTTTTTTGAAAGACAGCTTTGGTGAATTATTTTATTTCTTTCAGCACTTTGAATATATTATGATGATTGCCTTATGGCTTCTGTTGTTTCAGATGAAAAGTTACTGGTTAAGTTTTTCAAGGTTCCCTTGTATGTGTTGAGTCATTTTTCTTTTGCTACCTTTAAATTTTTCTCTTATCTTTGCCTTTCAACATTTTGACTATGATATATCTGGGTTTGGATCCTTTTGTATTTATTCTTCTTCAGTTTCCCTGAGTTTCTCAGATGTGTAAATTAATGGTTTTCATCAAATCTGGGACCTTTTCAGTCATATTTCTTCAAACATTTTTTCTTTTATTTTTTTAAATTAAAGTTTATTAGGGTGACAATTGTTAATAAAGTTACATACATTTAAGGTGTATAATTCTGTAATGCTTCATCTATATATCACATTGTGCGTTTAGCACCCAAAGTCAGTTCTCTTTCCATCACCATATATTTAATGCCCTTTACCCTCATCTACCACCCTCCACTAAACTATTGTCTGTGTCTATGAGTTTCTCTTTCTTCATTTGTCTTGTTCTTTTGTTGTTTTCAGTTTTATATACCACATATCAGTGAAATCATCTGGTTCTCTACATTTTCTATCTGACTTATTTCGCTTAGCATTATAATCTCAAGATCTATCCATGTTGTTGCAAATGGTACTATTTCATCTTTTCTTATGGCAGAATAGTATTCAATTGTGTATATATATATATACCACATCTTCTTTATCCATTCATCTACCGAAGGACTCTTTGGTTGTTTCCATGTCTTGGCCATTGTAAATACAGCTACAGTAAACATTGGAGCCCATAAGTTTTTATGGTTAAATGTTTTCAGATATTTTGCATAGATACTCAGGAGAGGGATTGCTGGGTCATATGGAAATTCTAGTCTTAATGTTTTAAGGAAACTCCACACTGCCTTCTACAGCGGCTGCACCAATCTGCATTCCCACCAACAGTGTATGTGGGTTTCTTTTTCTCCACAGCCTCTCCAATACTTGTCACTATTTGTCTTGTTGATGATAGCCACTCTAACTGGTGTGAGGTGATATCTCACTGGTTTTTATTTGCATTTCTCTGATGATTAGTGATGCTGAGCATTTTTTCATATGTCTATTAGCCATTTGTATGTCCTCTTTGGAGAAATGTCTCTTCAGGTCCTCTGCCCATTTTTTAATTAGATAGTTTTTTTTTTTATTGTTGTTAAGTTGTATGAGTTCCTTATATATTTTGGATATTAGCCCTTTATCGGAGTCATTGTTTGCAAAAATCTTCTCCCATTCGGTTGGTTGCCTCTTTATTTTATCGATGGTTTCTTTTGCTGTGCAGAAGCTTTGTAGTTTGATATAGTCCCATTCATTTATTTTAGCTTTTACTTCCCTTGCCTTTGGGATCAAATTCATAAAACGCTCTTTGAACCCAAGGTCCATAAGTTTAGTACCTGTGTTTTCTTCCATGCATTTTATTGTTTCAGGTCTTATGTTTAAGTCTTTGATCCATTTTGAGTTAATTTTGGTACATGGTGACAGATAGCAGTCTAGTTTCGATTCTTTTGCACATGGCTTTCTAGTTCTCCCAGCACCATTTATTGAAGAGGCTGTCTTTTCCACATTGTATGTTTTTGGCTTCTTTGTCAAAAATTATCTGTCCCTATTCATGTGGGTTCATTTCTGGGTTCCCAATTTTACTCCATTAGTATGTGTGTCACTTTTTCTGCCAATATCATACTTTTTTGATTATTGTTGCCTTTCTGTACAAGCTGAAGTCAGGGAGTATGATACCTCCAGCATTGTTATTTTTTCTTAGCATTGCTTTGGCTGCTTGACGTCTTTTCTGGTTCCATATAAATCTGATGACTTTTTGTTCTATTTCTTTAAAAAATAGCATTGGGATTTTGATGGGGATTGCATTAAATCTGTATATTGCATTGGGTAATATGGTCATTTTAACTATGTTGAGTCTTCCAATCCATGAGCATGGAATGTCTTTCCATTTCTTTGTGTCTTCTTCCATTTCTTTTAAAACATGTCTTATAGTTTTCAGTATGTAGGTATTTCACATCCTTCGTTAAATTTACTCCTACGTGTTTTATTCTTTTCTGTTGCAATTGCAGAAATAATTGTTTGTTTGTTTGTTTTTTAATTTCTTTTTCTGAGATTTCATTGTTAGTTTATAGGAATGCAATGGACTTTTGTACATTGATTTTGTAGCCAGCAACTTTACTGTATTTGTTTATTGTTTCTAACAGCTTTTTGGTGAAGTCCTTAGGGTTTTTTATATATAGCATTATGTCATCTGCAAAAAGTGACAATGTAACATCTTCCTTCCCAATTTAGAAGCCTTTTATTTCTTTATTTTGCCTGATTGCTCTGGCTAGGACTTCCAATACTGTGTTGAAAATCAGAGGTAATAGGGGACAGCCCTGTCGTGTTCCTGAACGTAGAGCTAAAGGCTTCAGTTTTTCACCATTAATTATGATAGTAGATGAGGGTTTGTCATATATGGCCTTTATTATGTTGATGTATTTTCCTTCTGTACACATTTTATTAAATGTTTTAATCATAAATGTATGTTGCATCTTGTCAAACACTTTTTCTGCATCAACTGATATAATCATATGATTTTTGTCCTTTATTTTGTTTATGTGGTGTATCACATTGATTGATTTGCATATGTTGAACCATCCTTGTACCTTTGGGATTAACTGCACTTCATTGTGATATATATAATCTTTTTAATGCATTGTTGTATTTGATTTGCTAGAATTTTGTTTATAATTTTTGCATCTGTATTCATCAGAGATACTGGTCTGTAATTTTCTTTCTTTCTGTTATCCTTACTAGTTTTTGGTATCAGGGTAATGTTGGCCTCATAAAATGTGTTAGGGAGTATTGTCTCTTCTTCCATTTTTTGGAAGATTTTGAGTAGGACAGTTATTAGATACTCTTTGAAGGTTTGGTAGAATGCACTAGTGAAGCCATCTGGTCCTGGACTTTTGCTTTTGGGGAGGTTTCTGATGACTGATTCGATTTTCTTACTGGTGATCAGTCTATTTAGATTTTCCAATTCTTCATGATTCAACCTAAGAAGGTTACATTTTTTTAAAAATGTGTCCATTTCTTCTGGGTTATTGAATTTGGTGGTA
This sequence comes from Rhinolophus sinicus, assembly GCF_036562045.2. NCBI lineage: Eukaryota > Metazoa > Chordata > Mammalia > Chiroptera > Rhinolophidae > Rhinolophus > Rhinolophus sinicus. The sequence goes on from NC_133753.1 coordinate 129,588,359, forward strand.
TATAGTCCTTCATAGTATTCCTAGATGATTTTTTGTATATCTGTGGCATCTGTGATAACGTCCCATCTTTCACTTCTGATTTTGTTTATTTGTATCTTTTCTCTTTTTATCTCAGTGAGCCTAGCCAAAGGTTTGTCAATTATGTTAATCTTTTCAAAGAACCAGCTCTTTGTTGCATTAATTTTTTCTGTTGTCTTTTTGTTCTCTATTTTGTTTAGTTTTGCTCTTAGATTTTTATTATTCCCTTCCTTCTACTGATGTTGGGTTTCATTTGTTCTTCTTTTTCTAGTTCTTTAAGGTATAATGTGAGGTTATTTATCTGGTATTTTTCTTGTTTCTTGAGATAGGCCTGTAATGATACAAATTTCCCTTGTAAAACTTCTTTTGCTGCATCCCCAAAATTTTGGTAGGATGTATTTTCATTATCATTTGTTTCTATGTATCTTTTGATTTCTCCTCTTATTTTTTTTTTTTGAGCCAGTAGTTCTTTAAAAGTATGTTGTTTAATCTCCACATTTCTGTGGTTTTCCTGCTTTCTTTTTGTGATTGGTATCCAACTTCAAAGCCTTGTGATCAGGAATATGCTTGGTATAATTTCAATTTTCTTAAATTTGCTGAGGCTAGTTTTATGTCCCTATATATCGTCTATCCTTGAGAATATTCCATGTATACTAGAAAAGAATGTATAGTCTGATGTTTTAGGAGAAAGTGGTCTATGTGTCAATTATGTCCATTTCATCTAATGTATCATTTAGGGCTGATATTTATTTATTTTCTGTTTGGATAATATATCTATAACTGTCAATAATGTATTTAGATCCCCTACAATAATTGTGTTTTGGTCAATTTCTGCCTTTAGTTCTGTTAGTAGTTGCTTGGTATATTTCAGTGCTCCCTAATTTGGGACATAAATATTTATGACTATTATGTCTTCTTGTTGTATAGTCCCTGTTATCATTATGAAATGTCAATCTTTGTCTCTTGTTACCTTTTTTATCCCAGAGTCTGTTCATCTGATATCAGTATGGATACATATGCTTTTCTCTGAACACCATTTGCTTGGAGTACCAATTTCCACCCTTTCACTTTGAGTTTATTTTTGTCCTTATAGCTGAGATGTGTCTGTTGGAGGCAGTATATGTTTGGGTCATTTTTTTGATCCAATCTGCTATTCTGTGCCTTTTTTATTGATGAGTTCAGCTGATTTACATTTAGGGTGATTATTGATATATGAGGATTTCTTATCATTCTATCTTTAGTTTTCTGGTAGGACCATTGTTTCTTTGCCTTTTTATTGCTGTCTATTATTTCAGTGTGGTGGTATTCTATGATTTCCCCCTCTGTTTCTTCTATTATTATGTTATATATTTCAGTTTTGGATTTTTTTTTTTGAGTGGTTACCATTAAGTTTATGTAAAAGAAAGTTTCATATTAGAGTATTCCATTTTCTTCAGCATGCTTTATTTCTCCATGCCCTTAGGCCAGTTCAGACCTTTACTCTCCCCCCTTTTATGTTTTTGTTGTCACAAATCATCCCTATTTATGCTGTGAGTTGATTCCTGTGCTGCAGTAACAAGTTGTCTTTTTCCTCTTTAAGATTTTTTTTTCTCCTTCTTTACCCTGTATGTTATGTTTAAGTGTAAGTGTCTTTTTTGGTGTAAGAGTTGCCATTTCCTGCTTCTGTCTGTTTGTAATACTAGACATAGCTTTGTATTATTTTGCTTTTTTGTTTCAGGTCGAATAGCCTCCTTCAGTATTTTTTGTAGTGCAGGTCATGTTTTAAAAAAAATCCCTCAGCTTCTGTATGTCTGGAAAGCTCTTTATTCCTCCTTCATTTCTAAAGGATATCTTTGTTGCATATATTATTCTTAGCTCATAAATTCTCTCTTTGAGTCATTTGAATATTTGAGTCCACTCCCTCCTGTCTTGTAGAGTTTCTGCTGAAAAATCTGATGATAAGCTAATGCGCTTTCCTCTTCAAATATATATATTTTTTTGCTTCTTTTTTTCTCTTTCTTCTCTTGATATTTTTATTACATGTATGTTTTGATATGTATGCATAGTGGCATCTGAGACTGTTCATTTTTCTTCATTCCTTTTCCTTGCTTAGATACACCACATCTATTGATCTACTTTCAAATTAAATCTGCTCTGCAACTCAAATATACTCTCAACCACTTTACTGAACTTTTTAATTTTGGCCATTACAATTTTCACCTCCAAAATTGCCTTTAAAATAAAAATTATATCCCGTTATTTGCAGTCCCTATTCATAAGCCATTATTATTATAGCTTCCTTTAATTTAAGAAAAAAGAGTTTATTTTAATTCTTTGAACAGATTTATACTAGGTATTTTGAAGTTTTTGTCTGTTAGGTCCAACAGCTGAGCAAAACTTAACCTCTCAAAGTTAGTTTTTATTTTTATTTATTTATTTATGTATTTATGTATGTATGTATGTATTTATTTATTTATTTTGCTATGTATAGCTCACATTCCTGTTTCTTTGAATGTCTCAAATTTTTGTTGAAAATTTGACATTTTAGATCATATATAGTAGTATCTCTGCATACTGAACTCCCCTACCCCTTTTTGAGGGCTTGCTTTTGTTTATTTTGTTTTCATACTGATTTGGTTCGACAAATTCTCTTAAGTCTGTTTTCCCCACAGTGTGCAACCTTCAATGGCTGTGCTCAGAACTTTTGTTTGTTTTTATTTTAGCCTGGCTTCCCAGGATCCACATAAATTGCTTACTATTTAAAAGCTGCGCTCAAGCCACCTTAGGCAGATACATTTTTACCCTTTACTATTGGATTACAGACTGTTTTCATAGTTTACTAAGTTTATTTATTTTTTATTTCTTATTTTGTTTTTCTTCATGTTAAGCCAGGAACTGGTAGCTCAGAGATTGCCTGTCCAGGTATGCATAAGAGTATGCATTCTTGAGCATGTGAACTGTCTTTCAGGCCACCAGTAATTAGTTTGATTTTATTTATTTTTAATCCTGGATTCCTAGGATTTGTACTGGATTAGAGTAATTTACTGTTCAGCTAGTATTTGGTGAACGCATAAACCCCTTGAGCCTATTGTGTTTTGCTATTGGATCTGTGAGAAACTTAGGAAATACTTTCCAGGATATCTATTGTAAGAACTCTGATTGCTCCTGAGTAGGTGCAGTATAGCTCATAAACACAACCTTCTAAGCTCCCAGGAAATAATGTGATACCAAGAAGACTCTTATTGACTGCTGTTTTACCTGGTTCACTATAGCTATTCTGCCATTTTGCTTTAACGTTAACAATAGCACTACTCTATAATAAAATAAGTCCCTCTTGTGTGCTGACCAAGATATGCTCTGTTTTTGAAAACACCATTAAACAGCATGGACTTATTGAGGCTCTATTCCAAATAGTTTTCCCAGTCAGAGTTGTAAATCTTTCCATCCATTATGGTCTGCCTCTCCCCCTACGCAGAACTTCTGCTCCATTTCACTGAAGTTGTTAGCAGAAGAGGACAGTGGCTCACTTTTCTTTGAGTGACACCACTGCTCTAAGAATGGGTACTGAAATAGTGGGGGCAGGAGAGTGGCGTGGTGATAGTCTCTTGTCTTCTTGGCTTGTCCCTTCTGCCTTGGATCCTCCACCCTATCAGCAAGCTGTTTTGGGCATGATTAGGGCACCAGTATTCTTGGAACCCTTATCCTAAGAGCTGGATGAAGAAAGGGAGCGAGTGCCAGTCTTCTCAGCTGTGTCTGCATCACAGAACTAGGGATGACAATAGATGCTGGTGGCCCATCCCTCCTGGGGTGCAACTGTAGCCCTAGACTATAAGCTGGCAGAAGAGGAATCCTCTTTCTTCTTGGTCACATCTGCCCGCAGTAGAGTGTCCAGAACAGAACTTCTATCACTTAGGGAGAGAGTGATATGGGAGAAGGTCATAGCTCTAATGCTATAGTCTCTTGCCATTCTTAATGAAATTTAGCACATTCTTTTTATTTTTTTATTTATTTTTTTTTAAATAAATGTCTATTTGCTACATAGCCTTAGAAAAATTTCCAGCAACTTGTGATTGTTTTTCTGGGAAGAGTATCCGTCAATTTCCTCACACCAGCACTCCAGAATATTTAGAACATCCATTTGATGTCATACTATTATTATCCTAAATTTCAGATGGAGAAACTAAGACTTAGAGAAAATACATAATTTGCTTACTATTGAGTTTCCTTGACTTAGTACAATTCTCTGGCCCATAGTATTGAATTCAACACATATTTAAGAAAAAAAAAAGTGGATGAATGAAAAAAAAAAATATATATATGTGAGCATTTTTCTGGAATTATAGAAGCTTGAAGTTCAGCAATTAGAATCAATTATTTTTAAGTGTTTTATGGAAAAATTAGATCAAATACATGTCAATGTTCTGAGTTGAGTCACACTGCCATAATTATTAGACAGAGATCAGTGAACAGTTTGGGTCTTGTTGGTTCTGTCTTTCAGAATGCAGTCTTCGCTCAAGTTGCTAAAAGTCAATCTTCATAGAGTTTATTGAAATTATCACTACAATACCATTGTGAGAATCCCTCTTTTGTGAAGCAAAATTAGGAGTGACACATATTGAGAGATATGTACATTGACTGTTAAATCTTTGTGTGATGCATACCCTTCATGCATGAGGAATCTGAGTGATCTGGGATTTGAGTGGAGCTCAGTGCCTACAGCATATATGTTTCCCAGAACCAATCATCTCTCTTGACTCTGAACTTTGCGACCTGACCTCAGCTTTGGGAATGAGGCAAAGTGCTGACTGGGGCTTTCTATGCCAAAACCACTGTCACTGGTCAGTGAATGGCTACTCTCTCCAGGATGCACAATTTCATTCACATTGCTTCTATGGGATCATTCGGGAAGGCATTAGTGTTGTGGCAAAATCAATCTTGTGTTGACATTCAGTTGGGTTTATTTAAATGTGTTCTATTATGTTAGGCTTCATGTACTCAAAATTTAAGAATGACTTTATAATTTACTTTAGGGGAACATTCCTTGGTGAGGAGGAAGTGGATTTTGTTTGGCTTTTTACAATTCAGAATTGCAGACTTTCTGGTCAAAATTCACCATATATTTCCTTTTTCTTCTTTACTTTCCTTATGTAGCCATAGCTTAAATAAGTAATTATATTTTGAACAAAAAAGTAATAAAATTAGAATTATTGAGTTGGTTCATTTGGGCAATCTTAAACCTTCCAGAGTCCAAAGTCCTGTGTTGGTGTGCTTGTCAATTTTAAGTGATGCAATGATTTAATCCCTCATGATGGACTGTGCTGGAGAGTATTGGGTACCTGGGGTTGCTTTGTACCTCTACCACTTAAAGGATCTATGACTGAACACCTATTTTGTAATCTCTGATTAGCAGGTATGTATTTTTAAACACTTATGTCTACTCCACATGATTTTTGTAAGTGCTGACTAAGATAACAATATAAAAATATTCCTTTGTTTACAGTACTGCTAAGTGAATATAGAATACACAAATATACATGCACAAATATTTTCTGTCTCATATTCCATATAATGGAGCAGAGATTTTATTAAGTGAACAAACTAAGTTTATTAATTCTTAAATGAAACTATACACAACTATAAATGAAACTATTTATAGATAATATATAATTTACACATATAATTTAGCAGCATGTTTTATATATGTGTATGTCTATATAATGCTATATATGTGTTGCATATATAGACATGTGTGTCAGTATTGCAGGACAAGTCATTAGTCAAAGGATTGTTTTGTTGCATAAATTGTTCTGAGACCACTGAATAACCCATGTGAAAAAAAACCCTTTGATCTATACCTCACATCATATATACAAATGAACTCAAAATGATTTATAATTCTAAAATTAAAACATAAATTATGAAACTTTTAGAAGAAAACATAAGAGAAAATCTTTGTAATCTAGCATTAGGCATCAATTTCTTAGATATGACACCAAAGCAAAATCCATAAAAGAAAAATTTGATAAATTGTTTTTCATCAAAATCGAAATGTACGTTGTGAGAAAAAAACACAAAAACAAAAAAACACACTGTAAGAATGGAGACAAAATAAAGACTGGCGGAAAATATTTACAAATTGTATATGTGGTAAAGAACTTGTATCAAGAATACATAAATAACTCTCAAAACTCAAAACTCAATAGGAAGACACACACACAACAAACTAAAGTTGGCAAAATGTCTCAACATTTTATCAAAGAATATGTATGGATGGAAAACCAGCACATGAAAAGATACTACACATTCTTAGTCATTTGGAAAGTACAAATTAAAACTATGATATAATACTATACATCAATAGGGATGGATAAAATTTAAACAATACAAAGTATTGGAAAGTATGTGAAGACAATCTTTACAAAAACATTTCTGGGAGCAAAAGAGTGGTAGATCACTTTGGAAAAATGTCAATTTCTTTTAAAAAATGAAGTGTGCACCTACCATGAGATCCAGTCACTCCCGTCCTAGCTATTACTATTTATCCAATAATAATGAAAACCCATAGAAATATCCATATAAATACTTCTACAGAAGAGTTCATAAAGGTTTTATGTATTATAACCAAAACTGGAGAGAAACTAAATATCCATCCACATGTGAACAGACAACTGGTAGCAGATCTATACAATGTAGTACTGCTTATGGCAAACAAACTAATGAATCATTGATACTTGTTATAACATGGAAGAATATAAAAGTAATATTGAATAAAAGAAGCAAGCAAGGTAAACAGTATATAATGTATGTTTACATTTATATAGGATTCTAGGAAATATAAGCTAATAGATAATGACAAAGATCAGTGGTTATCTAAAGAATGGTTTGAGTGGGAGGAAATGATTACAAACGAGCACAAGGAAACTTTAGATATGTTCATTATCTTGATAGTGGTCTTGATGATTTCCTATATATATACACACATTTTAAACTTATCAAATTATATACTTATAATATGTGTACTTTATTTTATGTCAATCCAGCTTTATTATACCTCAATACAGCTGTTTTAAAAAGTTATTAGTCATTTTAAATCTTAAACACCATTTCTATCTCTCACTTATCACTTCCCTGTCATAAAGTGGTTGAAAGGGAACTTTACAACATCAGAATTTTGAAAGGTGAAAATCATATTGGTAGTTTCATTAGTTTAATATCAATTTCTAAAATAGAAGTGAAAATTTTTATCATGTAGATATCAGGCATTCAATAATAAAGCCTTGGCATATCCTGTTATTCCCTATTTCCTAGTTCCTGGCTACGTTGCAATGGACAAATTTTGGTTTACCCAAATATTGCTTCATTCAGATGGAATTTCAATTCTCCCAGCATTTGAATTCTCTTATTTCTCAAAAGCCTTTAAACCTCTCAAAACACCTTAATTTTGAAACCCTATGGGTGGTTATATTTGAATAGCATTTCAATGTTTTACATATATTGTATTTAGCTACAAAGAGTTCAAATATAGATTTAAATTAAGATACAAATAGCATTTATTTACATTTCATTGTTATGTTAAAACTTTTGGGTTCCTAATATTATATACCATGTTTCCCTGAAAATAAGACCTAGCCAAACCATCAGCTCTAATGCATCTTTTGGGGAAAAGTTAATATAAGACCCAGTCTTATTTTAATATAATATAATATAATATAATATAATATAATATAATATAATATAATACCTGGTCTTATATTAATTTTTGCTCCAAAAATCGCATTAGAGCTGATGGTCTGGTTAGGTCTTATTTTCGGGGGGAAACGGTATGTATATTCAAATATGACAGAAGTCCACATATTTTATAATATTATTTCAGGAAGCAAATTTCTCCTGTATCCAGCAAGATGTGTATTATAATATAATTTACCTTTGGGATGAATATAACATTTTTAACCGCACTACAGAAAAATAAATCTGTATGTGACTTTTGCAATTTTCTTGGAATATATAGTATTTTGTTCTCTCTTTTGTTGTAATTTTTTAATGAAGTGACATAATGACGTAATTTCAGGATTTCAAAAGTACTTTTATTACTCTCTCTCCAAGAAAATGGCTGAGAGATGGAATTAGAAGCTAATTGGAAAGTTGTGCAGAAGTTAGAAACTGGTCTTTGTATTTTTGCGGTCTGGATTCCATAAGGTAGCTTCATTCTACAATTGAGGAAGTGAATGAGCTGAACCATTGCAGACCAGAGTTGAAAAGTGAAAGAGAAGCGTCTGGATCTGGATTCATGATATAACACAAATCTGAAACCAGGAGATGCCAGTTGCACAGTCTGTTAGTGACCCTGGAGGAGGCAAATGCAATGAATTATTTAAAAAAAAAAACAATTACTTTGAGGAGACCCCTCAAGTGGAGCTTCCCAGAAAGGAAGGATCTATCTTAGTAGCTCATTTGAAGAATGGGCAGCCAGTCAGGTGGATTATCAGTGTTCCTGTGTTAATCCTTCAGTCAGAACATGAGATAGTTCTTAAACCCAAAATATCCTGAACCAAAAAAAAGGAATATTGGCTAAACTAGTTACTTTCACCAGCAGAAGGAGCTTCAGTACCAATACTGTGGGAAAAGACTAGAGTAAATTAATGTAGCCTCAGCTGTAAAAAAAGCAGAGGGAGTCCTCTATTAAACATGTTAAATTCCACAAATAATATATTTCACAAGAAAGAGAAAGCATCCTCAAGCTAAAGACAAGATTTTTTGTTTGTTTGAAGAAGAAAAAGAAATCCACACTGGTTTAGTTTACCCAAAAACACTAAATTATTAACCTTGGTCTATTCCTTCTGAGATTATCATTACTGCAAAGATAGACATTGAAGGAAGGCTCATAAATGGAAATCACACTTTGAATACACCAATAATATACACTACTACTTGGTTGTATTTTGGACTTCATCATTCACTTATCAAATGTTTATTTGACAACTGAATGCACCTGATGTGTTAGACTTTATGAATTCACAAGTTAATAAGAGCTAGCTAGCTGTTCTCAATAAACTTATTTTAAGAGTTTAGGGGAGTAAAGGAGAGAACACTATCAAATAAAATAATTAGCAGTAGGTACCAAAAAGATGCATGTATAACTGTTAATATCACTATAACTTTTTAGGATGTTAATAATTTTATAAATCATAGAAGTATGTGCTGCTTATGATAAGTAATAGAAATTTTACAAATTGCAGCTACTTTTCAAGTCATCTGTGTAATTTCCTTCTGACTCCTTGATCTTACCAACCATGTTTATCATAAGCTCTTATGTGAAACACTGGGACCAGTCTCATCACTAGTTAAGGTTAGTGTAAGGCATAGTAAGTGCATAACTTTATGACAAACCTTAACATAAATTTTTTTATTAATCCCTCAAAAATTTAGTTAGTAACATGAGTTTCATAGCATTATTGAAAATAGAGGTGTAGAAGTGAAAAGAGATGTAAATCCTTGCTTTGGAAAGCTGATACTTCATTGACAAAGATACATAATAAATAAACGAATGCATATACAAGTAAACTTACATTATTATATGACACAGTAATAAGTTATGTGATGGAAAGTTAAGCTTCATATATACAAAATTAAGTGTAAGACATATAATTTGAAACAAAATTAAGTTTCATATACTCAAAATTAAGAGGAAGAGGTTGGTAGAGGGCGTTTTTTGATAGGTAGCCAAAATCTCTCTAATTGCCATTAAACAAAGACTTGAAGGAGTGAGGAGGATATTGGGAAACATTGAATTTGAGAACATGCTTGAAATATTTGAAGGAAGAAAGGATGAAACAGAATGGGAGTAAGAGGAAATGAGTTTTCTAGGAAACAGAGATACCCATTGTACGTAGGTATGACATGATTGATTGATTGATTTAATGTCACTCTAACTCTATTGTAGAGAATACCATGCAGGGGCAAAGCAAGAATGGATGCAGAGAAAGCAGTTAGTAGGCAATTGCAGGAATCCAGGTGAAAGATGATCAAGGTCAAAGTGAGGAAACGTGATTATATATGAAAAAAATCAATAGAATTTGTAAATGATTTAATTGTGGGATATGAAAGAGTAAACATTCAAAGATATCTCCAAGGTATTTTTAGCCAATACAATTAAGTAAAGAGTGGTGACATTTACTAAGATGGAGAACAATGGGAGTCTGAATTTTGGGGGATTTGGTAATGTCTGAAACTCCTATATTTGTACATAGGAAATAAAGAAGTAAAAGAGTGGCAGATATTGGTAGTCAGATTTCTCACAGTTGGAGTGGGAGGCTACTCCACTCCAGATAAGCAAAAGAAGGAGGTAAATCAATCCACGGGGTAATGGATTAGAGTTGGGGACATCTTTATGTCTTAAAACAGACATAAATGGTTGCATAAAATGTTTATAGATGTTCAGCTTGATACAGATATAGATGGTTACATAGAAATATTTATAGATATGCATATACACACTGGTTAAGGTGTGCACATATATTTTCTTGCTCTGGCAGCTGCTATAACAAAATAACAGAGACTGGGTGGCTTATAAACAAACAAAAAAACCCATTTAATTTTCACATTTCTGGACATAGGGAAATCCAGGATATAGCACCAGCACATTCAGTGTCTGATGAGATCTTACTTCCTAGATGACAGTCTTTTCGCTGTAACCTCACGTGGTGAAAGGGGAGGGAAGCTGATTCATGCTACTTTTATAAGAGTACTAGTCTCATTCATGAGGATTCCACTCTCATGATCTAAGCACCTCTTAAAGGCCCCATTTTTCACGACCATTGCATTGGGCATTTGGTTTCAAAATAAGAATTTTGAGGAGAAATAAATGTTCATCCTGTAGCAGGCAATAATGGTAGAGTTGAGAGACCAAAACCAAGAGTTTGTTTTTGGATATCTCCACACACTCCTCATAGCTCTGCTCATGGGAATGGTTTCTATTCACCACTATTTTTTAGCGCTTCTCCTAAATGAGGCTATAGTGTGGAAGAAGTCAATTTGCAACTGATGCCAATATATTTCTCCACTCCATTGTGAACCAGGAATAAGTTCTTTTTTGTCTTATGAGTTAGTTTTAAGGAATGTGAACCCTTCAACCTAGATACCCAAACATGAGATGAAAGGGAGGCACAACTATAACAGAGGCAAGTAACATGAAAATGTTGTTCAACTGTTCATGTAATTTATTTTTCTTGACTCCAGATCCAAAGGTATTACTTCATATCATAATTGATTGAAACTATACTCAACTAGTCTTATGACCAAATATATTGAATAACAATTAGGTCGTTATGGGAAGTTCCAATCACATAGTCATTTGGTGTTCCACAGTCAGGAGCTAACACTCTACTGAAACCCAAAGGCCAATAGCATGCCATGAGAACCCCCTTCACCCCAAGTGGAAAATAATTTTCAGCCATTAAGGCATTATAAGGGTTTTGTCTGATCATTGCAATATCCTCAAAAAATTAAAAGTACAACTACCATATGATTCAGAAATTCCACTTCTGGGTATATGTCCCAAGGAAGTAAAATCAATATTTCTCAGAGACACCTGTGCTCCCATGTTTGTAGCAGCATTATTCTCAATAACCAAGATATAGGAACAACCCAAATGTTCACTGATGGATGAGTGAATAAAGCAAATGTGAATATATATATATATATATATATATATATATATATATATATATATATACATCTCAAAGAGAATATAAAACTAAAAGCAAAGAAAAGACGCTCAATACTACTGTTAGTACTTACCAGATCCTTTGCCAACACCCATCTGGTTTCCAACAGACTCAACTACCTGTCTAGAAGAAAGTGCTTTCAAAGCTAGATAATCACAGCCTGCATTTGTCAACCAATAGCCCTGGACAGCTAGATAAAGACAAGTGAGAAAGACCATATTTTAGTTACACTGTACCTCCAAATCACATCAGTTCATGTCATGAGAAGAATTCAGACATGGGAAGTCTTAGCTGGAAAAAGATTAGCTGCCCAGATTTATAGGTTTGGCATTTCTTCCCATAATTTGTATTTCTTTTCTAGAACAGGTGTTACTCAAAGTGTGACCCACAGACTGAACATCCGTCTATGTTTGTTACCAGCCTGTGACAAGATACAGAAACTGAAATGAAGTGGTTACATTTAAAATTGTTTTCTATCAATTTGACCAAGTTATTGTATGTCTTCAACTCTAATAAGGAATTTGACCTACATTTTATCAGTTAATTTCATTTTTCTAGTAATTACTTTATTATTTTAAAAGTATGGATCCATGGTAGTTGAAAAAAAAGAACTCATCCCTCGACACAAATGGTTTGAGTAGTACTGCTCTAGAGTCTTGTGGCAGATTGTCTTTTCCAAAGACGGCACCATCAGTATCTCTATCCTGCTTGCTCTTATGCAACTGGAATTTGCTAAACCCCTATCAGGAGGTGCAGATGATTTTCCACCCTCTTAAATCTGGGTGGGCCCTCTGAGTGCTCTGACCAGTGGTAGAAGTATGTGATGTCAGTTCTAGAGCTAGTGTTTTCCTGGTCTGGCAACTTCTCTTTACTGCATATATATATATATATATATATATATATATATATATATATATGTAATGGAATAATATTGAGCCTTAAAAAAAGACAAATCCTGTCATTTGCGACAACATGGACAAACCTGGAGGACATTATACTAAGTGAAATAAGCCAGGTAAACATGGCATGATCTCGCTTATAAGTGGAATCTAAAGAAGTCAGATTCATAAAAAAGCACAGTGTAGAACGGTGATGGCCAGGGGCTGAGAGGTAGGGTAAATGGGGAGATGTTGGTCAAAAGGTACAAAATTTCAGTTACGCAGGAGAATATGTTCTGAAGATCTTTTGCTGCATAGTGATTATAGTTAATTATACTGTATTGAAATTTACTAGAAGCTATACGAGTATAGTTCCTTGCCTTGCATCTTTAGTTCACCCCAATTGACCAGAGGTTAAAACTTTAGTAATTGTGTTGCCACCACATAACAGGGTTTAATACCACACCACTTACACCAACAAAATGACCCGTAATGCCCTCATTAAAGTATGTGATTCAACTCCAAAAGCCCATCTTAAGTTTGAGGGAGATTTCAAGAGTGAGAAAAAAGAAGAACTTAAAAATCAGAAGCAAATTTAAAGTTATTCATAACTGAGCTAGCCTTAATTTCCAAAGAAGACAGTGTCACCTACCAGATAAAGTGGGAACTCTTACAGATAGACTATGCGAAGCTAGCACACCTTGGAGGAAGACGCGAGAGTTCATTGCCTGCTCTAGCCTATCTATTGTTTCTCATTGTTCTGACATCACCTAGTGGAGAATTAACACTCCGCATTTCTGGGGTGTGATGCGGACCCATTCTGGGAACTGATCAGAATGTCTTGCCTGGGTCTGATCAAGCTATGGTGTCTTCCACCATAGCTTTGAGAGAGCCTACAATAGCTATGGTAAAGCCAAATTTTTATATCTTGGGAGGGTGGGACAGATAGAAAAGGTATCTGGGTTTCTCCTTTGAGCAATAGTCTGAGGCCGAGGGTACAGGTGGGACTAATGACTTCTGGAAACTGTATACTGGATTTGATAGAGAGCACATTCCTAATTTTCTTCCTATCCAGATGAGGTCTTAAGTCTCTTGACTTAAAATTTACGTCTTACACCACCTGACACTTACTATCCCTCTGTATGGATATGCATCAGTGCTAGCTGATAGCTCTGCCTTGCTAGGTGAGATTTCCTACTTGCCTCCAGATCATACCTACTCTGAATAGGTGTCTTGGGCTAGGAATCCTGGATAAGGTGTGCTGACCCATTATCAGCAGCTGCTTACTAAGCTCATTTCATAATAGTTAATTTATGATGGCTACTTGTGTCAGAAATAGGCATGAAAATAGCAAATTGGGATGACAACTCATAGTGGAGCTGGATTACCTTTATGTTTCTTTCAAAAAAGCAACTCAGTCAAGAATGTTTATTTGAATATGTTAAGATTACACTAAAGATATTGAGTGACACCTTTTTTTGACACTATCCTAATAACAATTAAGTTTTTGCTATTTGTAATAAAATGAAATAGTTCATTCAATTGGAAATGGAAAAAATACCTTCCAGTTTGATCTATTCCTAGGATGTGCTATGTAAACATTAATAATTCCTTTTATAATTCATGGATTCTCATTTGTCTATAAAACGATACTCTTTGCTGTGTAAAATAAGAGGTAGACATGCGTATTCAATAATCACCAGCCAAAGAGTCTACTCAGACAGTGGAAGATTGGTTCTTAAAGTTGCTGAAATCTATGCCATTTTCTACCGTCACTTTATATTTAAAATATTTGATCTGAATCAGAACTGTGATTATTGAGGACCATCTCCTACATCCTACTGTCTGCCAGCAGAATTACTTGGGCTAAGTTGAATTTTTAAAATCTACTGGCTTTTTCTCAAGAAATAAAATGCATAAACCAATCTTCTAAGATAAATGGGTCATCTAGTGCCCAGTGGGTTAAAAAAAAAGTTTGTTATCGATGAAATCTTACATCTACAAAGACATGTCAGCACTGTATGTTCCAATAACCCTAAATTAAATTCACTTCCATATTTATTCTTATTTTCACTTTATCTTTCATAAATTGAAAGCACAGTTCAGTCCTTTTAATACTAAAAATAAGAATAACTGTTATTAGTCATGTCATCTCCTAATTGAGGATAGAAAGAGCCAAGAAAGCAGTGTCTTGTAGGATCACTATAGCTGCAGATTTGCAGCACAGTAACTGCCCAGCATGTGCTAAGAAACTGTTCAGTTCATCTAGGCACACAGTCAGCAAGTAATGAAGCAGAGAGGAGGAAGGTAATCAATAGTAAACATGTCCGTATTTTTCCCCTTCTCTTCAAATGCCATCGTCATCTCATTAATGAAAGAAAAACAAAAAACAATTTAGAAAGTTATCAAAATAAAAAGGACAAAAGTGCAATTTAGAAACAGGAAATATTCATGTGTGTTTAAGGGGAGGTTTGATTTATTTAACATTAAACAAGTACACTTTTGCAAGGAGATAGCATAACAGTATGTTGTTACAGTGATAGTGGACATTGCAATGGAAATCCAGAAATACTGAGCAATAAATTGAATTACACTGTGTATATCAGCAGGAGATAAGCAGACAAACTGGATAACAGATTATAGTAATACACAGTCTGGTCAGCAGTATTTTATATTTCAACATAACCAATGAAACCTGCACTACAGTATTCTCAATGTGTGTTTAACTATTGATAGTTTCTATACTGTGTGGCTGATTACAGTACTCACTAACTAACTTGTATACTTTTCTAGTGTACAAATGTGCAGATGCCATTGTTTATAGCAAGGCTAGAATGAGCTTCAAGTCTCTATCCTTCTATATCATTCCCTATTCATTTACATACATATGTATATTTTCAGGCGTTAGCTCAGTTTGAAT
The DNA here is from genome assembly GCF_036562045.2 of Rhinolophus sinicus. NCBI lineage: Eukaryota > Metazoa > Chordata > Mammalia > Chiroptera > Rhinolophidae > Rhinolophus > Rhinolophus sinicus. The sequence goes on from NC_133753.1 coordinate 129,603,877, forward strand.
AAATACGTGAATTCAAAGTAATTTAAAATTGACATTCAAATCAAAATATCCCACATACATATTCAAATTACAAAATTTGATTTTATAATATCCTTATATCACCAAGGCATAATAAGGTAAATTCAAATGAATACACTTAGATACTTAAATTTCTTTTCTTGTTTTGGGTTAAGTAGGAGTGTCTTATTTAAAATGCCTGAGGAAAGGGTGATTATTTACTTTAGTTGTTTTTGTTTGTTTCAGATATTTTTGCTCATAATTCATGATGAGTATCAGATATTATATTTTGGGAGATGACCAAGTCATAGTTTATGCATATTGATGTTTACTTTATGATGATAACATTAGAATCACTCTACTATCATTATATTTCTTCTTCCTAATTTCTCATTCAATGGCAGGAGGAGTGGGAGTTAAGAGCAACACATTCAGAGAAAAGCTGACCCAACTTTTAGGTATAACTTTAACATTTAGATCTTACTTGCTGCCTTTTATTTAATTTATCAAGTTATTTGATTGTCACATAACCACCTTAATTAAGTTGATCATTCTGGATAATATTCTACATATGATGTTTCAGATGCCCTGGTTACATAGACAGTTACTTCCAGATCTACTGGGTAACTAGTTCCTTAAAGTGAAAATTACTTTTCGGCCAACATTTTTAGAATTGAACACAACTCATGAGTTATGACAATTCAACATGCTTACCTCTTAGATAATATGACCCACTATGAATCCTGAGCAAGTTGTGAGCCAGTTAACTTTGTATGATATTGGGCATAAATAAAGCAAGCTGCTAATGTCACTGGATGTGTAATGATGTTAAATAGATATGATGGTCCCATTTTCTGTTCAGACTTGAGGATAAAATTAGCTTATTGCATGACAAAGACATCAAATCTCCATTTTCATAAATAGAATACATGAATGGGACCGATTAAAGCAAAATGATAATTACAGTTAATGAAATGGAAACTATAACATCACATAGTCACAGCCAATATTTTTCTGAGCATTTCCAATGAAATCAAAGCCAACCCTAAAAACAACTGATGAAGACTGCATAATTAAATGTTTTCTTTGGGCAAATGAATAAACAATAAGTATTTTTTTTGTTGTTTTTTAAGAAATGATAGTCCTGAACCAAGACACAGATATCTCTGTGAAATTTCTCATTAGAGAATGTAGAGTATAGAATCCATTAAAGAGAACAACCATGATTGTTCATGATTGTGTTTAGATACTTGGATTCAGTGGGTTCTTTTTAATCATCACCTAGGAATTTGCATTTTTGGGAAAAGGAGTTAAATAGTCTCTATGAAGGACATAATCCTCAAATAGATTCTGTGGTAAGCAGAATTCTAGATGTCCCCTAAGGTTCACATGTACCAGCCGGTATGTATTTCTTCTATAATCTCTTTCCTTGGTTGTAGGACGGGCCTGTGAATATGATGAGATATAATTCTAGTGATTATGTTATGTGATAGGACAAAATATTTTTTTTCAAATGCAATTAAAACTACTGATCACTTGTCTTTGACTTAATTAAAAGACAGATTAATCTAGGAGGGGTTGACCTCATCAGGGGATCCCTGTGAAAGGAGGGCCGGGACACTCATGGAGGTCCGCTGGGTTCTCCTCCTGGCCTTGAAAATGGAAGCTGCCAAGGCAGAGTGCCTGTGCAGAGGCCAAATGGCAAGGGCCTGAAGGGCACTCACGGTGCTGAAAGTAGTCTCCAACAGCTAGCGAGAAAATGGGACCTCAATCATACAACCCTAAGGAACTGAATTCTGCTAACAAACACTTGGGTTTGGAAGAGGGCCCTGAGCATCAGAAAGGAGTGCAGCATGCCAACCACTTTTATTTCGTTCTTGTGAGATCCTGATCAGAGGATCCAATGAAGTTATGCCCAGATTTCTGTCCCACAGAAACTCTGAGACAATGCATATATGTTGTTTTATACTGTTTAGTTTTGGGTAATTTGTTATGTAGTCATAGAAAACTGACATAGACGCTAACCTTCAGAGTATTCTCCAGCTCCCACCTATAGAACTTACCTAAGCTTTATCCTCAGAGGTGAAACCATTGCTATTCCTTTTTCTTTTTATTCTTACATTGTTCACATTGTGAGAAATCATAATACTTCAAAGGAAGTAATTATTTTTCATATGATTACACTCTGTATGAGTAAAACGGAGTATGATTTCCTGTTTCCAACTCCCCTGCCTGTAAATGTTTATGAATAACTTTAGCAATTTATTTAGCTGCTACAGTGGGTAACCCTGTTGTGCACATTGATCTCATCAGTAACCTGAAGAGGTAGTCTTTAACCTGAAATACAAAGGCTAAAGTTTAGCAACTTACCCCAAGGTCATAGTCAATGAAACAGAGAGCAGATGCAAACCATCTAACTGATCCTGAAGCCACTTTTCTTTCCCAGTTCAAATGCCTCTCCATTTTGTCTATCCTATTTATAAGTAGCAACTAAATAAATTGGTTTCCCCTCCTTGACTTCCTCAAAGTGCATCCTAAGCATTATTGCCTCTAACCACCCAATTCTGAAGCCACAGTTAATAGGGAGAAAAAACAAGATGGAGAAAAATAATCAGATTCTTCCTTTTATAGGCTTCCATTCTGAAACTGGTCAAAAAGACTCAATGTGGAGGCAGGCTTAAAGTTTTTATTCTTCCATGGGACTGTGCAAACTTATATCTGAATTCCTAAAACTAAAAGTGATTTCTTGGACTGTTTATGATATATAATGTGAAGTAAAATCATGATCCTGTTAGAATTTTCATCTGGGTCGGGAAGTTTGCATTTAATGAATAAAGTTTAAGGGGGCAGTGGAAGATGGTAAGTTGTGCTTGCTCTGAACTGGTTAGAACATCATTTTACAGAAGTCTATTTGCTTTTCATGCTGCTGTTTCATCTTGCTCCATTAGATTTAGCTTCTATAATTAACTATTTTGGTGACAGAGAAATCAATGCAAACCAGCTTAAGCAGCAAGAGAATATATTGAGTCATATAAGCACAAACCCAAATAATGATACTTTCTTTCAACCTTCTTCGATATGTTGACTTCATTCTGTGGCTGTGCATAATGGCAAGATACGTGGATACAACTTGTACTTCCTTGTTTAATTCCATTGGAAGGGAGATCTTTTCTTAAGGTAGTCTGAAAATGCCCTGAGAGTCACTTTGCTCAGACTAGTTAAAATTGTGTTTAGCTCTAAATGAATCATGTGACCAGGAAATGTTTATTCAAGATGAGCCTCGTTTGTGTGTTGTAGAATGGAACCTCAGTTTCAGGCCTCAAAGACTGGGAATGGGGATGGATGGAACGCCAAATGAAAAGCAGAGCCTATCTCAGAAAAAATGAGGAGTGGATGGTGGGAAAACAAATAACAACTTCCACTGAGAATGTTTTGTTTTTTTGCTTTTGGTTTTTTTGGGGTGTGTGTGTGTGTGTGTGTGTGTGTGTGTGTGTGTGTGAAAGTTCTATTCTAGCAGGACTTACTTATTTCTGAACATTCCAATTATTATACCAGACTTCAAGAACCAGGTTCATCCAATGTAAGCCTTTCTGCTGTATAACAGCAGTCTTCATAGTTTTTCTTTCTATATTAGCTTTTTCCATCTTTGACTGTTACCCACCATCTGCAGGTGTTCAGTTCTGGGTTGTTATAAGCATTGTTCAGAGACTGTTTCACAAGCTTGATGGCAGTCTTTCTCCCTTATCTCATTCAAAGGTAGAGTCAAGCATTGCTCATAAATGTTTTAAGAAGTTAGATGAAATGTCTAAATCAACCAAATGAATAGTTAAATGTGATTTTCATTACACGCAGTTTTTAGTTGCTGCTATGTTACTGGGATTTTCTCAGAAAGACTCCAGAACTACATCCTTTTTTTTTTCTAGAATTTCTTTGTCAGAACACTTAACGAGTTTGAAAAGCTGAACTGCAATGACGAAGCCATGTAATGGCCTCCAATTCCATAGCCATTTGCTTCCACTTGTGCATTCAAATTTGTAGCAGAATTCTAAATGTTTGGCTTAATTGCCCCGCTATGAAATACAGAGATTTATGAAAAGACTCTAACAGTCTGTCCCCGTGACATCATTGAAAATGCTCTGAAAATGCTCGCTGGGTAATCAATAATAAGAAGGACAAAAAGCATAAGTATAAAAAGGCAAAAATTACATTTAAATCAACATGGCAAAAGGTCTTAATGATACAAAGAAAAATTAAATCAAACAGTGGGGTTCTTTTCAATTGAGGCCTTTAACGAAATGGGCAAGATGTAATGTTCTTTATTTATCAGACAAGTGACATAGTTAATCAGTGATAATTCCCCTGGATGGGCCTCTCAGTTATGTTAGTTAATTAAAGTGCATTCTCATATATACTGACCAAACCCCTCTATGTGGTGGGAAGGCAGCAAAATGAAAAGCATATATAGTGGGTCTCTCTCGTACTTGGAAAAAAAAAAAATCAATACTGATTTAGTTGTAGCAGAATTGAGCTATTTTGTCTGCAGTCTTTTTATCTGCAAGGCCCCCTGGCCATCAGTGTGGGAAAACATTCATGGAACAAATGCATTTAGCAGGAGTAATCATCATCATTGTGAAGTGCTTATCAGAAATGAAGACAAAATGCAATTAGGCTAGATTTACAGTTGGACCAATAATTATCATTCAGATGTTTCAGCTGAATGGAAAATACATGATTCCAAACCATGGCATTTGTGTTCGATTGCTTTCTCCTCCTTTCTCTTGTGATCTCTAACCCTCCTCCATTTTCTTTTCTTTTCTTTTTTTTTGCATTTATAAAATATGTCAGTCATGATGTAGCACAGCTGAATAATTGTCATAGAGTCAAATGCTTGCAGATGGTTAATGGAAACAGAAAATTAAATGAACAGCAGTAAAGAAACTCATACAAAATTAAAGAACTCTATTGCAAATTTAAAGGGTCATTTGGTTTCATCAAAAATCAAATAATATGAATATGTTATCCTCTGCATGAAAGAGACTATGTTAAATTGTTTTGAGAGCTGAAAAATGAGCAATCAATGGTGTGCTAATGAAATTTGTGAAAAAAATCATGCACTATTGAAATATGCTGTAAATTGTCATTTAGTCTCTGAAGAAGAAGGCTTACTTTGGGGGATCAATTTTTTCTTTTTTCTTGAGCTTATTGTTTAGTTAAATTATTGAACTCACAATAGGACTTGAAACAAGTTAAGATTGTTACTAAAAAGAAATGAAAGTAGGATTAAACTAAGCAGACCTTTCTGAGTCGCAAAAAAACTCAAAAAACAAACTAACAACAACAGCAAAAACAAACAAACAAAGAAACAAAAAAATGCCACACCAAACTAGTTACTGTTTCAAATGTATTTTCAGAGACTTTTTTTTCGTGTATGACAGAAACCCAACATTCATGATATGTCCCAAGAACAGAATCAATGGCCCCATTGATCTGTAAGGACTTAACACGGTTTAGCCAACTAAGCTCTCATCTGCCTGGTATTTTTGAAATAGTACATAATTGACAAAACTTTTGTGAAAAGAGAAACTATCTTTCTAGTGAAGCATTAGATATGATGTTGTATGGTATCATTTAGAAGTGGATTTCAGTTACAGATTCTTTAAGAATAGATTTTGAGATTACAAAACATTATATTCTTTATTCACTCCTTTTTTATTTTTCATTATCCTCTCCTTTCTTTGGGAAACCCAGAAGTCAATATGAAATGCCTTTTGTCCATCATAGAAATGATTTCTGTCTTTGTTGGTTGCTCATATCAAAGGGATCAAAGAAAAATAAAGACACATAATTGCGTCTTCATTGAAAATAACTCAGACATTTATGACATTGCCTTACATGATTTATTTAATAACAGAATATTTTTAATGACTAACAAAATCTTAGAGGGTGTTTGAAAGTGAACAAGTTATTCACATAAAAAAAAAAACAAGGCTGAAAAATAAATATTTCTGAAAGAGTAACTTTAAAAAGGTTAAGATAAAACATGTTTTGTTTTGTTTTTTAAATCCCTTAAGGTAACTCTGAGTCTTTTCAAACGCAGAACGACATGCATCTTATCTTTCACTAATGAGAAAGAAGTTATATTATAAACACAGTTTTTTTTCTATTATCCTTGGTGATTTAAACCGTTAAAAGTATTTTAGTTGCTGTTGTTTGTTTGCTTTTCTCTTAAAGTTGTCAGAGGATTGTACATAAAATTGATGCAGAGGTGATAGTATTGATTCAACTTTCCATTTGACTAAATACAAATGCCTTATTTTAAACGATACCTAGCAAAGGTAAAGTTTAGTTGCTTGCTATTTGATGTTAAAGTAGAATAGAACAAAAATAGCTCAATAATTTGAATAGTTTGCATGCGTAAGTTATAATAAAATTTCTAATTTTGAGTTAAAGCATTTTTCTACATATTTTTCAAATGTTACTCAAATTTTAAATATTTTTGCCCTTTTTCTAACTAAAGATCTTAATACATCTATTATTACATAACAGTAATATTTTCATTTTAAATCTAGCCATCCAAATACCAAATGTAGAAGAATTATCTATACAATATCCAACAATAGTGCTCGTTGAAGATTTATCACTAAAAGTAATTATTATAGATTAAATTTGTAGCAGGGATTTGCCATTAGTTCCACTCTAGTTTTTCTTATAAATTAAACTTTTAATTTTTTTATTTTTACTTTTCAAATAAAATGTAAGAGATTTTCACGTCAGAAGCAAACATCTTTATTTTGATATATTAAACTATAATTTCTATGAATATCCCAATCCCACTAAAGACCTGTTTTCAATACTTCTGATCAGTACAAAGTACATTTTATACAGATACAGTACAATGCATGGATGTGACTGAGACTTTATATATCTTGATAAATATATCCCTTTTTTGCTAAGCAGTCTCTTAAATTAATACATATTGCAGCTGCAAGTGTGAGGGGAAAATATTAAACATTTATATTAATATTTAGAGTGCTCTTCTGGATATAGGATGACACCAGAGGATAGGGAAGACGGTTGTTTAGTAGTTTGAGAGCCTGTGGATGAAACAAATCTAACAAATGTGAAATAAGTACAAAACTAAGTAGAAGCACATTGTAATTGCCAAGAGCTGTCAACATCAAAAAGTTGCAGGAAAGTCTGTTACCCTGCCCAGGTCTACCTTTACTTCTAGAGCATTCATTATCCCAGCTGTCAGGAGTGTTTGCCATTGCCTGCTCACAACTCAGTCCCTCCTCAGGAAGAATGGAGAAGATGGATGTCAGTAGAATGTGAAAAGTATTAAAAGCCATGTAAAGGATTTTGATTTTATTGAGTAGATGTTTGCAAGTCACTTTAAGACTCAGATAAAAATGCAATGTTTAAGGAAGCTTGGTATGTCACGGACATGTAGTGTAGAATAGAATCAGGAATGACACCATAAGTCCAAGTCTTAGAGAATGTAGGTGTGCCTAGGCAACAACAGAAAAGATGGGAGAATTTTTCTTTCCTGTTCCTTCATCCATTCTGTGTGTGTGTGTGTGTGTGTGTGTGTGTGTGTGTGTGTGTGTTGTGTTGCAGGAAAGAGAAAACAAAATCTTGCATATACTTTATAAAGAAGCACTGGGAAGAATAGGTCTTTTGAGGCTCCTCTGTTATGAATTGTTTTGCCAGAACTACCATCAATGAGATAAATTACTTGGTACATTTTTTCTTCCATTGCATATTTCCTGTTTCTATCTTGTGGAGATACTAATGAAAAAATAAAACAAACATGGGGAGAAAACCAGAGGAAGAAAGAGGATAATTAAAGAACCTGGATAATCGTATGTAAACTAAATGATTGACTACTGGCATAACTGAGAGTTAATTGTTTTTCTTTAACTCATCCTGAACTCTGTGTTCAAATCATCTCCCTAGGATACAATTTGAATAACAAAACACCCAACTGAAATAGTAAATTTACAATAATTGAGTTGCTTATTCACCATACCTCAAATAAGACATAAGATGCTTCCTGAACACCTTGTTCCCCAGGATCATTTTCAATATTGTTCTTTCCCATTAGGATCAGGTTGAGTTTGTCTTTGAATATGACAAAATCCATCGTTTTTCATTGAATTAGCAAATGTATCAGCAGATTATCATTAACATCCAAATAAAACTTCTAGAAAAAATTTCCTGCAAGTCTCCTCATTACTCTTCAGCCCTATAGATGTTTCTATTATTTATTTGTAATTTCTTCAAAGTCAGAAAGATGCCACTTCAGATAATATCTCTTCATACACAGATGAAAAAACAATTTACAGGGTCAATATTATTTCAAGTCACAAATAATAGAGTTGTGTTTAGAACAAAACTGAGCCCACCTTAACAGATTCAAAGAGCACTTTACTGGCTCTAGCTTAGGTTACCCAGAAGTCTATGGAATGCAAAAATATTATATTGCTCTGGAATTCTCCAAATTTTGTTCTCCTAATAAAGTAGTCATCCAAATTCTTTGGTTTAAATATTTCAGTATAATAGCTTTTGAATTTAAAAGGTTCCTCTTCATTTTGAGTTTACCTTCTTAAATAATACAGTATAAAGCCAGCATCTAAATACCTCCAAGTAATGATGAGGAAAAGGAGGGTAGAATAGAATACCTACTTAAAATTTTTATATGACATTAAATTTCCATCAACTTAACTTAATAGTTCTAAATGTGAACCTGAATCTCTTATTTTTCCAGAAATTCTGCTTGAGAATGGAAATCTTGATTTCTGGCAAATGCTTTATTAAAAAAAATAAATAAGCAAGCAAAGCCTTATTCAAAAATTAAAAGGGCATATTTTTTTTACAAGTCATTGACTCTTACAAATAGTATCAAATAGCAATGATGTTTTACCATGCCTACGATAATGCAGGCATTTAATACTGAACAATACTGTAGTCTGTTGCTCTTTCCACCTAGCTTTTTAAGAGTGGGTTTTGACGTGATTTTGTGATAAAGCAAAGGGAATTGTATCTGTGTTTTTCTCAGCTGTATTCCTTGTCATAATTGTACAAATTACCTTGAACAAAATGACAATAGGACATGTTATATAATGTGAAAATTAATTAGCGGATTCTTATATTGCTCTGGCCGCACTGATGCTGTAACAACATTCTGGCATTCAAGTTTGATTATTGGAACTGGAGTTGGGCAATCAGTGCCTGAAAATCCTGAGATCCTCCAAAACTCTTTTAATACCAGCCTCTCCCCTACTATTGATGTATGTATGTGTTATGCAAGAAGGGTGAGGGGAATTAGAAGCCTTTTAAAAGTTGTTTACCAGCAGTAAGGGAAAATGGTTCTTCTTGGACTCTAAGTCGAAAGAGATGTGGTTTATCAGATGCAATAGGTGACAGTGATTTTCTTCAATCTAGATCATTTTGATTATGCTACTAATGTTCTCTCATCACAGAAAGTTTATCAAGAAAACACTAGGAAGATTGCCAGAAGCATTTTTGTTTCACATAATTAAAGACTTCTATACTCAAAAAGGAATTAAATAATGGAACAAAATTATGTGGAACTGTGGACATTTAATACTATAATCAAGGGTTAGGGACCCAAACTGTTTGCTTACTTAGGTAATTACAGCAGATAGTTTCCTTTGAGAATCAATCAGTGTTTTTCAGGTGCTTAAAAATCATTCCAATGAAAATGCTATGGGCTTTATTTTGAAAACACAATATTTTATCTTAGTATTACTATTTGTGATTGACTAAGTGGATGATCTCATAATGGCTAATTTTTATTTCGTAACTTAATATGCAGACAAAACATAATGGAATATAGGTCTAACAATTGTTTGGGGCCATTTTAGGGTATAACAAGTTAATAATTAGTATAACAATAGCAATGAAAATTATCCTCCACAGAGCATTGTCTATGTTTAAAGCATGGTATGAAGCATAATTTTACATAATATCAACTCATTCACCTAGTTTCGTATAGTAATACCACATAGCCTTCAGTTTCTTGGAACTTCTTTTTAGACTTACCTGAAATTTCCTTCTTACAATCACTTCCTTGAGTTTCACTACAAAGATATGGAAGCATTTAATAACTTTCTTATTTAATTTTAACTGTGACTTTGTGGAAGAGATCTGTACTTGACATGTGTGGTAAACAGAAAACCATAATATCTTTGGCTGCTCCTGATTCTGCTGATAATTAGCTGATGGAGTTATGGCAATTTATGGAACATTTATAGAACTTGAATATAAAAGCAAATTTAGCATTAAAGTAGTTTGCAGTTTAGAAGTTTATATTCTTGGGAACATATCACCTTTGATCATTAATAATAGCTCTGAGAAGACATATTTCAAGAGAGGTGAATTTCTTGAGCTTTTAGGGAAAGGATTCAAGAAGATATCAGAGATTGCGGGAGGTGAGTGATGCCTCAGTGTCAGAAAACACATCCCGTTAGTTTGAGAGAATAAGCAAAGGACAATTATTTGTGAAAAAGTGTCAGAAAAAATATCTAATAATCCTGCCAACTTCATGGAAGGACAGGATGGTGGACATCTGATACCACACATGCCCTAAGAGGCAGAGCAACATAGCTTTCAAGTTGTCTTTCTCTAGGAAGCCCTGGGTCACTAATTGCAACCTTTCTGCCATCTCAGTAGCACTAGTTCTACTCCCCTGCCATCTCAATTCAAGCTTAGGTAATAATTGGCTTACCAGATACAGAAAGTGTTTCCAGGCAACCCCATCTTAGGGCAGCTGCAACTATTAGCAACCATCAAAATATTATTTGGTTTGTATTTACAAATCTAAATTATCAATGGCAGAGAACAATTTTATCACTAGTCTTAAAAATAATACTTGCTTGGTTTCCTATGAGAGAGAAATATTGTCCATAAATACATCCCCATGGATATATTCAATTTAATTTTTTCATAAACTCAAAAACTACCCCTTCATGGTTAATGCAATCTATTGTGAACCATGAAAATTTCTTCACAAAAATGCAGCTGACAACATATCAGGGCTTAAGTCATTGTGTGGTGGTTGTGGAGATGTCTAATTCAATTTGTAGAGACATCTTTAGCTAGAAATTAGTTTCTGAAATCACTGCTCAGCATAAAGCATTGCTCACATCATTTGTTTTCTGAATATTTCTTTGACTAGTCTAATTTGTTTAATCATGCTAATAAGTTGTAGGTAGATCTGTGAATCATTTTTTCAATAACAAGTCTACTGAAGCTTCAGATTTAGATTTCTTTACACACTGGTATTGTAATAGATTTACAAAATGAGCCTTGAAAATGCCTTAAGGGTACCTAAATATTGTTTACTCAGAATAGTAGATGATAGAAATAAACTTGCTTAACTTCAGGCTATATTCTGGGAAAATCCTATATTCATCCTGTCATTATGGAATTGAATCAGCTGAAGAATAATCTAATACTTCTTTAGAAGGGCTATGTATTGAAGATATGCAATAGAAAATATTTTTTAATGGGGAAAATAATTTTCTTTAGTATTGGACATTTTTGTGGACTTATTCAAGATTTACAAGTCTTTCTTCAATTTATGTTTTTCATAATTTCCCATGAGTAAGAAACTAATCAGCATTCATTTGAGACAGAGGGGAAAATAACTTTTAATCTTGAATTAACTGGGAAAGTAAGAATGGGTACAGTATATTTGCTACTTAGGCTCAAGGGGTACAAAAATGTTTTGAATTATTTTATTACAAACAAAGACATACGATCAACATTCTTGTCCTAAATAGTAGAGAAAAATGCTGCATTGAAAAGCTTTATCTTACCACTTTAAGTCAACTGACTGCCTGAAAGTGGTCATGCATGTGTTATTTTTAAGGAATCAAAGGAATTTACTTATGGATTATAAAACAGAATTTATTGAAAAAATATGCCCCTTTGCATCCTGAATCTATACATATGCAACATTCTCCAGAGTGATAACTACTCATAATCTAACCTAAATCTATGAATTTGTTTGTACAAGAGATAAAAAAATAATAGCTAGCAAAAAGTTATACCTAATTCCTGTGAAATAATGTAGTGGGTATCTATTATTTTTACTGCTAACCAAATTATTATCTTCTGATACCAGCACCCAGATTTTCCTTTGTAAAACCTCACCTTCCTGTTCATCAGCAGTTCCCTTTGGGTGGGGTTGATCCGAACTGGTTACTCCATGAGTGGGCATGAGTATCACATAGCTTTGGACACAAAGATTGTTTCAGGGATGGGCATGTGACTTAAATTCAGTCCACCAAATGCAAATAGCATGGGCACTATACATTTTATTATAAATTTCAGAGAGAAAAATCTCTTCTACTGGGATTGTCAAGCTGGAATTTCTGGTGACAAGTTGATCATCAATTATGAGAAAACTATTTGAGAATAAAAGCAAAACATGGGAAAATACAATTAAGATACACAGAGGGACAGATTTCTGATGATGCCATCTGAGAACCAATATCCTCTTATGTTAGAAGTTAGGTTGAACATGAAGGATCTTTTTGTTTGAGCCAGCTTATATTGGGTTTCTTTAACGTAAAATTTATAGAGTCTTGAACTACAAAATTATACTGATATAAAGATAAAAGAAAATCATCTTGAAATAATCTTAAACTGTTAAGAAAAAAAATTAACATATTTTTTGTATATGTGACATTGGTGGTCTTAAGCCATGTGTAGTAGATATGGCTGAAGGATTCACTCTACCCTTTTTAATCCATTTGTAGAATGACTTACTACAGTCTCAATCTCAGTGTGTTTAAGACTTTAATGGGAATCTTGTTAAAATGCAGATTGTAACTCAATAGCACTGGGATGGGACTTGAGGTTCTGCATTTCTTACAAACTCCCAGGTGATGAGAAGGCCACTGTACATCATTTTTACTACATTGTAGTGGTAAAAAAAAATCCCTGAATGCTAGTGGTCAGACATCCAAAAAATACATTTCCCAGATGTCTTTGCAGCTTGGATTTGGATTGTGACTTAGCTTCCATTAAGTAGACATACAGCAGGAATTTGGAAGGAATTTATGGAATAAGAATATTCCTATTCTTTAGTTGATCCTTGTGCTGTTAAGTTCTATCATAGCATGGGACATTGTCTTTGCTGTTATGTATTGTGGCTGAAGTATTATAGTAATGTCCTGCACTCAATAGTTTTAAAGGTAGCTTTTTGGTCCCCAGGTAAGCAGGGGCAATACGCTTCTCAAGTTAATAGTTGGAGCAGCAAGTTCCTGATTCTTCGGGTTTCTTTTCATGTTAGATAGAGCAGCTCCCTTAAGACAACTCCTGATGCATTGTCCTGGGAGTGTTTCCTGAAGACAGAGTCTAGAGTCTTTTCCAGTCCTTACATAACCTGGCAAATTGGTAATTCTCTGTGTTCAATCTCTTTCAGTACAAACTAGCAAAATGTTTGTTATATGCCAAGTTGGAAAGTACAAATTAAATACCTTTTTAAGGCATAAACAAAAATGAGAAAATATATAACAAAATGGAAGGGCAAAAGGAATACTTCTAATAACAACAGAGTGATGTGAGTTCCTGTGGACTGAGCATTCTCCTTCTCATGGGTTTCCCATACCTTGCCAAAGAGTAGGCCAGCCCACATCACATGAGGCAGCATGCTGTAATGGAAAGCATGATTATACGGTATTCAAGAGATCTGGATTCTTCTCTTAGTTTAACAGTTACAAATGTCTGTGAAGACTAGATAGTCTGTCTGGGAACATTTAACTAGGCAGATATTATGAAACCCTTTGCAAGAATGATTACCCAGTCCTGGCAGATCTAAAAATTTTCCAAGATAACACAAATTAATATTATTCTTATTTTACATATTTACAATTACTGTTTTATTAAACATTCTGTTGGATAAATAAAATGTATTTCCCAGGATACATTAACAATCATTTGGAAACTTCATGGCTAATTTTATAAATTACAATTCTACACACTTGAGCCTCAGTACATTTTCATATACAAAGGGTGCCAAAACAGTGCATACACATTTTAAGAAAGGAAAACTGTATTAAAATTGTAATAATATATACCGATAACAAAAGATGAATACAAGTCACATTTGACTTCTGCAATTACAAGAGGTGCTCAAAGTGGTTACCATCAGCGCCCAGACACTTCTGATTACGGCGAACCACTGCTTGAGCAACGTTGACCAAAGTGACCATTTGTACACATTTTTTGACACCCTCCAGTATATTATGTAAATAGAGCCTAGAGTACAGAAATAAATCTACAAACGATATCTATAACTATTCTTAGCATTTACGGAATTCTTGGAAATATGGAAAATCTTGAAAAGGAAAAGGAGCACATGACTACATTAGCCAGGTTATTTACATGTAAAGCATTAGTTTTGACAAAAGTTCTATTTTATCACCAAAATAAACGTCAATAACATTGTAAGGCAAGTTGCAGAACTACTCAAAACAGGTTTGCATTTCCTTTGATTTGTGTAGCAAATACTCAAAACTTTCCTCTGATTAGTATCAAATTGGTTCTGTATTTTTAACATTGTTATTCTCATATGATCAAGATCAAGTTATAAATAGTGCTTGACCTTATAAACTATGGACTTATCATGTACACTCAGTAGAGGATAGCCAGTGCATGAATTAAAACCTTATCCACTGCTAATGTACAGCTAATCTAGTTGACTCATTGTATATTAATTACTGATTATAAAAATAGTCCATCACATGCTTTATTTAATTGGATTGTAGAAATTGTGGCCCAGATGAGACTAATTTGAACACTCCAACTCAAAAAAGGGATTATACATTAATCAATGATGTTAAGGATTGGTAGACTTTGAATTAAGCAATAGTATTTTTACAAAATGAGTCATTTCAGTTTTATTTCAATAACATCAATAATATAAACAAGTAAAAAAAAGTACTAAAATAGATACCAGAGATACATTTGAATATACATTTTCAGTTTTAAAATAAAAATGAATTTGCATTTTCACGACAAAAGCAAGAATGTTCTATTTTACTTTCCTCTTAGTTTACTTCAATTTCTCCCTAATAAATGATGTAGAATTCAACTAGCTTACCATTCCTTAATATGTGTGTGTGTGTGTGTGTGTTTCAATTTAGTGCCTTTAATTTTTTTCTTTATAATTTGACTATTTACTTTTTGAGTTTTATTATAGCAAAATATCATAGTTTTTCTTTAATAATTATATATACATGCATTTATACATGCACATATATGCTCTGTGAACATCTATACTCTATATATCACATATATAACACTTTTTTGACTTTGAAAAGGTTGGGAAGCCATTCTCATAGTAAGCTCCATTTATTTATTTATCTATCTATCTATCTATCTATCTATCTATCTATTTATTTATTTATTTATTTATAAATATAACTTATTTTCTAATAAAATCTGAAATTTGTATGTATACACTCTGTGGATTCAATTTATACGAACTATCATTTCAGGTCAGTTAGGCTCTGCTAATACCCCAGCTGTTTAGGACCTAGTTAACTATTTTCCCCTGTGGGCCAGCCTTGTTAAGAAAATCAAAGTGCTCTGAAGTATTTAAATATGGCTCCATTTCCTGTCCTCTTGCTGGAAGCCCGAGGGGAGTTTTCTCCTATAATTACTTTGAGAACCTGGCTGCGGTGAGATAAATCTCACAATATTGTGCAGGCCCACTTATAACTGTGTTACCTGGCTTCCAGTGTTGCTCACTCTGAGCCTCCATAAACTTGGCAATTACAGTTCAAGTTTTCCTACCCCCAAGATGGTTCCTGGGGTGGTTTCCACTTGTGAATCTCTGCTCAGGTAAGGCATGGCTCTTTGTACTTATCGCTCTGTCTCCCTAATCTTGAGGACAGTGGTTTTCCCTTTATCCTTCCCGCTCTCATGAATCCATAAAGAGTTGTTGACTTTTCATTCTTGTTAGCCTTTTATTTGTTGTTAGGAAAGAATGGCAACTTCTAAGCTCCTTACATGGCAGAGCCAGAGACTGGATCTCGGGCACTATGTTTTAGTTTTTAAAATATTCATCTCCAACTTGCCAAAAATGTATTAGTTTTATCTTATTAGATAATTATGGAATGTGATACACAATAATTATTTTTTATTTATGTTTACACTGATATGTACATGTAAAATTTGCAGTTATAGCACAAACATTGCAAAGAATTACAATACATCATGCAAAGTTTCTTTAATTGTACTTTCTTCATTTATACATATATTCTTTTATCTTTTTTGTGCTTATCATGAATTAGAGAAAAATGAGAAATATAAAAATAACAAACAAGGACAATACATCCAAAACATTTACATACAGGGATTTTACTTTTTAAAAGTGTTTTATAAAAATGAAGATGATAACTTATTTGGAAAATACTGAATAAAATATTTAATGAGAATATTAAATATAGGAGAACCCTCTTTGTAACACAACCAGTTCATCTTCCAGGTTGAAAATGTCATTGGAATCATATTTGCTGCTTCTAGGAAGGCTTTCTAACACTGCCATCTTAGAAGCCTTGAGAAGTTTACCTAATAACTAACTGAAGTGTTATAAATTGGTTACTCTGTGGAGGTATGGACATCAGGGTATATATAAGCCATGGGAAATAAAACTATCTTTCTCTGGAAAAGTGCCATTAGATCAAAAGTATCGGTGAGAATCATGTATATTTGGGAAGCATAGAAGTTCATGGTTGCAATATGCCAAATTCTATGAAAGAAGAGAAGTGTGATTTAAAAGAGTTTGACATATCATCGAGTGTTATTAAAAGAATAAATCACCAGCCAATACTCTTTGGACATTATTTTTAACCCTACACTGAGGCCATCCATAACTTTCTTGGCTGTGTATCTTCATGGGGCACCAAAGACCCATGTATGAATCATGTGTGTATCACTATGTGATGAATGGATTCACCAAATACTTCATTGTCATTTGCAGCATTCTCAATGAAAATTTGTTCAGTCTTTCTGTTGACTAACAGAAATCTTTTATTATCACAAGTACATTCAGATGTGATTAAAAAACAACAACAAAAATACCCTTTTAAAACAATGGAAAATAAGTGCTTGTTTGAAAGAGAATATTGCCCATAATTCATTCATTAAACCATTTAAATGTAAAACAAAGTTATACCAAAAAGTAGATACTTTATCACAAAACTGTGCATTACTTAGACTATGGATTTCTTTCACAATATTCCCAAAACAAAATGCTTTACAACCACAAACTATTATTTTAGTCAAAATAATTGCTAGCTTCAGTAAATATTTAGTGTATTAGATCTTTTACTCTCTTTCTCTTTATAATTTCATTTGACGAAGCCTAGTTTCTTTGCTTTGAGCCTCCTTTTCTCTCCTGTCAATTTTAAGTTCATTTTCTCTGTGCTTCCTCTGATGTCAAGATATTGTGCACAGTTTTTCTTCATAATAGACAGTGTCAATCATTGTTTCATTTGTTATCATGGGTTATGAATGCTGATAACTGACTTCTCTCATTGTTGCCACCAAGAACCTAGATGCTAAGGAAGCAGTGCTACATTGGACTGTGAAAGACTTTTAGCTCAAAACTCAGTGCCACATTTGCTTTAGAAATGAACGTTTTAATAGGGATAAATTAATTCTCATATACTTGAGACCATAAAGCCGATTGCATATCTATAGAAAGAGGTGTGTATGACTTGGTTGCAACATTTCTGAAAAAAAAACACATTTGTGTTTTGCATGACAGTATGTTCGATATTAAACAACTGTGGTTGCCAAGCCATATATTTGTGTGTATGGTATGTGTGTATACACACACACACACACACACACGCACCATACACACATATATATGGCTTGGCAACCACAGTTGTATATATAGATATAGATATAGATATAGCTATAGATATAGATATAGATATATAGAGAGAAAGGGAGTAGAATAAGGTGAATAATAACAGCACTCTGCTTGAAACAATTTAGAACTATCTCCTTTAGTTCCAGAAACTTTGATTTATAAGGATTTACAAGACATATTGGAAAACTTTGGCTTATTTAAGGGAAAGATTATTAGAATGATGATTTAGAATCATACCATGTGAGATATATTTCCAAGGAATTCGGATATTTAGCATTCAGTGAATTAGATCCAGGAAAATAAATCTTTAGTTATTTGAAAGGATGACATCAGAAAGAGTGATTGGACATATCTTATATATTGCCAAGGCTTAGATCTAGAAATGAAAGAGTAGTAGGATTACAAACATAACTTTAAATTCCATATAAGCAAATATATTCTAACCATCAGAATTTTACCCAGACATAATTTATAACTTCATACATAAGGTTAGGTGGATCTATCTATCATCTATCTACCATCTATCTACTCATATCTATGAACTACTAAATAGCAGGCACTCTTCTAGATTCTAAAAGCAAATCAATAGATAAAACAATAGGTCCTTTTTCTCTTAAAGTACATATTGTAGAGGAATTTGGAATTTAGTGGTAATAGTATGAGATGATGAGTTCTAAGAAAGAACACATCTACCCCCAAATGGAAAATCATTATTCTATATGTACAAACAGACTAGAAAGCCATCTGAGCCATATTTTATATTTGTCCTGATTTTTTGGTTATTAACTCAGCATCAACACTACCAATTTTTAAGTCCTCTTTCCAATTACAGAGGTGTTGGGAGCTACATGTTCCAGTTTCCTTCCCTTATGGTTCTAGATTACAGTCTTCCAAGAAATAGCCATTATTTTCCAGAGGTAATGGCAGCCACACTTGTGGGATGACTCACGATATTTGCTTCTTCATGTTGACCCCTGCTGAATCACTTGCTTTCTTGTTATAGACTGATAATTGTTTGTCAGAGTTTCTCAGAGTTGAGGTTTTCATTAACAAACCAAGATGCTCAGTTATAATAGCATCCCTAACCTTTCCTCCAGACATTATGATTGAATAAACATCTATTCTTATGTATTAAAATCTTTAGCATTTCTAATTAATAGATAGTCTTCTCTATTCTTAAATGAACACTGACTGACACATCCCTAGCTAATAGAAATGATTTCAGGGGAAAGAAAATCTTCAAAAACGATAATATGGAATTGGCTCGTTATTCTAACTAGATTTGAAGTCAGTAATGATCTCTTTGACATTGGAATGAAACAGTCATAGACCTGCACTTCAAGTCCCAGACCTGAGCCAATTCCAAACCCAAATCTCCATGAGAGACAGAGGCAAAGACCACTCCAATAATGGCCTTAAGATACTGCCACAAATGCACAGTATAACACTTCCCCCACTCCCAGTCTCCCTCAAGGAAACCTAAACCCATTTACCAGAATGGATTTGTTTTGGTGAAAGGAAAAACAAAAACAAACAAACAAAAAAAACACATTAGGGACTACTTAACATTGACTCCAAGCTGAAGTTAATTTCTTGGGACCCGAAACACTGCCCTGGCCTGCAAATACCAGTAGGGGCTATTGGCAGTGAGGTGACAAATGGAGGTTTGGTCTTGGTCCATCTCACAGTGTACCTGATAGGTCACAGACTTATGCTGTGGTTTTTCTCCAATTCTTAGATGAACAATATGAACAGATAAATTCCACAGCTGTCAGAATGCCCACATTAGTTCCATGATAAATGAAGTGTGGACTATCAAATGGAAAAGGCTAAATACAAGTCCCTGCAAATCCCTCTTCCTACCAAAAGAGTAAACCAAAAATAATACCACGTCCTGGATGACTTGAGGAGATTAATATCACAATCAAAGACTTGAAAGATGCAAACGTAGATATTATATTCACATTCCCAAGCTCTTATTTTCCCTGCATAAAAGAATTAAAGTGTTTTTTCAGAAACTTCTTCCAATGACAATTGTATTCAATATGTGGCCTCTTTACAGGAGCAAATCAATGCCTCTAGTAGTACTTGGTATGCTTCTATTAATCTTGAGGATGCTTTTTTGGTTTTGCTTTGTTTTTATCTTAGAGCAGAGCTATGTTAGCTCACCACTTCTGTCATAATCTTACAGGTCGTGATTATCTTTCCATCACTTGAAGTCTCATTCTGATCCACTGTACGCTGTATTTTTTACCTTATGCTAACTGGACCTGGTGACAAGGAAAAATAAAATATGTTAGAAACCTTATTAATATTTATGTGTGCCAGATAGTAGGCAATATAGTCTCCCTTGATTTAAGGCCTTATCACCTCAGTGAAGTTTATAACAGTCTAGTGGTCTGTGTCATTTCGAGACACAAATGACAATGAAAGATAATTATGTTGTAACTTGTACTCTCTATAAAAGAGGAAGCCATGCTTGGTGGGTCTTTTTGGATTCTGGAAGTAAATTTTACCACATATTTGAATGTGTTGCTTTAGTTAATTTACCAAGCAACTATAAGGAGAAAGAATCAGCATTAATAGAAATTCACACTGGAACAAAAGATCTTCTGTCACTTGCTCATAGGTCCTGCAGATACACTGGGGCTTGAAATGTTTATGACTGATAGAGATGATGGAGGAAATTTCTACATTCCCCAGTAAGAAAATTAATTTACATTTCCTTAGGGTTTTGGAAAAAAAGCCATGCTCTCTTTACCATGTAACTCTTCTTTTGTTTATAAAAGTCCCTAACAGACCATGAATTTTTTGGCAACAAACATCAAGGTACCATACATACTAAGATGTTCTTCACATTGTCTGAACCACCAAACCATAAAGTTGGTCATGCAAAAAAGTATGTGACTCTCATGTGAGAGTAATCAAGATGGCTTTAGAAAAGATTCCAGAGTCAAAAATAATTTGCATGAGTTACGGCTCAAATTTCAGTTACACCAGTTCAGCTTCCACACCCCCACCTGTAGACACATGGGCAATTATTACCTATGTTCAATGGACTTTGAAACATACTTGGAGTATTTTTCATATAGTTCTACATAATATTTTGGCCCTACTCAAGAGATAATAGGTGAATCAGTATACCTTCTCAGTAGGGAAAAGATATATTCCCTGTCTTTGCTTGAAAGAGAAATGATCAGAGCTATGGCTCTACCCTGATTCATGAGCTACTGATAATGGTTTGGCTGATTGGTCAGGGACTTGAAGGAACATGATTGAAAATTTGGAGATTTGGGTTAAAAATATGTGCACAGCCTCTAGAAATACATGGAGTACAATTATATCCATGTCCCATGTAAACTTTCACCACAGGAAATCCACCACAGATGAAACTTTCAGTTAGTTAGGTGGACAAAAATAATATGTTCTGTGGGTTTCAGTCAGCCTCCTCTTCTACCATCCAGTTCTTGAATAATGAGCTTATGAATAAGTTATCATCGTAACAAAGGTGAATGTTGTATACAATCGACCAGTGTGTTCTTATTTTTACCAAACATATTTTGGTGGCAACTATTATAATTGGTGAGTTAGAAAACAAACAAACTACAAAACTGTGAACAGTAGAGATCACGGCTGAACTTTCTATATGACAAACATTTCAAAGGGATAGTAGTAGTTCCCTTGGGGGATGAAGCCATATAAAGGGTTCAGCCAGTAATACCATGTCTAGACTATAGTGGCTACAGTTTCCTGTTAATTTTAATTTGATAAGAAAGTACTGAAAAATACCACAGAGTTGCCCTGCCTACACATAGAACCAATATTTGTGAGGACATTTCAGGACCCAGTAGAGGCAGGGCCTATTGATTGAGACCCTTCTGGGAATCCCACTGGATAAATAATAATGATATACACAAATGCTGAGAGCAATGAGAACACAGAATGTATGGTGATAAAAAGGAAAATATAAATCCAAACACAACCACATACTGCAGAATCTGGTACCGTAATAGTCATAAATCTTTTCTTACTTACTTGATAAGTATGCATTTGTATATAATCAACTGATTTTTTTCCTTCCCCGTTGCCCTCCCACATAATATCAAGATGTATTAATAGTGGCTACACTGTAATTCAGTGTACATTAAAATATGAAAGGGGACTATAATTAAAATAGAAAATAAATGATTTAGAACACAGAGTTCAATCAAGATGAATTTTGGGGCAAAATAAAGTAGATCCTTGGTTGTAATAACAAGTTACATCACACCTGGAATAACGCTGCCTTTTCTTGAAAGATTAGATATGATTAAAAGGGGATGTGCATGGCTGCAAAAATTGGCAAAGGGTGGACTATGATGGCGTGTATGATTTAAGCAACACTTCTATCACAGAGGAAGAGAGGAAATGTATATTTCAGAATCCCCTCATCTCCATGGTTTCCAGGTTGAAGTTGGTAATGAGAAGCACTCCTCTAGATACCTACAGTAATCTATTTGATAAATATATGCTTGAATATGGGTACAAGTATTTTAATAATTCAAGCATATCATAAAATACATGCTGTTTAAAGTATTCTCAATTTCCCTAAGTGCTATTTTTGCAAGGTATCTCATGTACTTCTTTATCTCCAAACTACTTTTATGTCTATCTTTCTGTAGATATGTACATCTAGCTTGCTGCTTCTTATTGCTACATAGTAGTCTATAGTATGTATCAACCATATATTGCTTTCCTTTTTTCTCTATTAATTATATGTAGATATATTTCAACTCAAAGCTATCACAAACAATCCAGTAATTAACATCCCTACACATATTACCTGGAGAAAATGTAAAAGTATCTCTCTGGGACATTTACAAATATTACTGTGTTATATGGCATAACTTAAATTCCATTCTAACTTCCTTCTATTATACTTTTCCATAAAGTCTAGAAGCTATAGACTTTTTATCCAGAATTCCGTCCAGTTTGAATTTTAGATGTGCACTGAGTTCTGCCAGTTATAAGCACTCATGTGAGATTTGGAAAGTACAAATAAGTCAGAAGGCAACTCCTTGCCTCTTTTGTCTGATTTCTACTGACATACTATGCAGGTCACTTTTTTCTTTGGGCATTTACTTTATTAATAAAAGAAAGGAATAAACTCAGCATTGTGTAATATTCTTCTGCTTCTAAATTTTCCTGATTATTGTTAATGTGAAAGTGGATATTTTTAGTGTGAAGAGAATCCGGGCAGTGAGTTTGGAATCCATATGGGCATTGCCAAGGATCCTGCAGTGTACCATTGTCCTAAACAAAATCATGTCCTCCCAAATTCTAGGTTTAAAAATTTCATTTGTCATCATTTCTGTAATGATGGATTAATCACTGGGCGGGTGGAGGAGGAGTTATATGACACAAGCTTGCAGAAACAAATCATTAAAATCAGAACGCCAGTGTGTTCATTTAAAGTGGGACATGTAAAATGATACTTGGGTGAAAAGTCACTCCCTCTAGGCAAGGTTATATGAGAGGTCAAATTAAATTAGCATATTGCTTCATACTAGATAATCATAGCAAGGGTTGAAGATAAGTTGTACAATCTTTTTGATGGATACCCTCAAGCCGTGAACATTGGAAGCATCCATTTCCTTTACACTGATAGATCTACTATATAGCCTCTTGACTTATTTTCATGAGTCTGGTCACTTTTTACTCTAGACAGGGATGGACACACACTGCCAGTTTGGTATGATTATATTGTTGGACATTTAAACACCATGTGCAAATCATCTTCCTTTCATAACACATTCTATATTCTGAAGGAATAACTTTCATATATAATATATATATATATATATATATGTACACATACACATACACACACACACACACACATATATGTGTATATATATATATATATATATATATATATGTTAAGAATGAGATGTTTTTAGTTAAAATCATGATTCAAACAGAATCCTGATGACTCAAAAGACCCTAAAGAGTATAGTCAGTTCATTTCTGTTATATATTTAGAAATGTGCCAGGCAAAATCTAGGTGTTCAAATAACATTTGTTTAATGGCTGACCTTATGGTTACTTTAAAAAAAACACACAGATTACTGAATTTATCACTAACATTCACTAACATATTGATATACACTAGTTTCATTCTTTAAGAGTAGTTTTAACTTTAGATGACTGGATAATTTCTAGTAGTTCCTGTGTCATATTAAAATGACATTTTACTTGGGTAATATATAAGGCAATATAATTAAAATAAATGGTGTGTAACATTATTAAAAATAAAATTTATTAGCACTTTATAATTTTAAGATTAGTGATGAATATATAAAATGATTGGAAGTCACTTGTATTTACATAGTCAGCTTAGGTAATATAAAATTAAATTATTTTAGTGCATCTTCTAACATTTAATATCATTTATATAAATGATTCATCTAAAATCCTGGAATAGATATGTAATCCATAGCCTTGAATCAAACATAATTGTATATAAAGTTAGACCTTAAAGGCCTTAAGAAGTAAAAAGGTAATGATGCTCCATTTTCTCCCTCTCATCTATGTATTACAATATATAATCCTTCTTTATGTATGATAAAATTAAGATCACTTATTTATACATATTGTAAGTGGAACAATATAGATAATTCATCAAAATTAAATTTCTTCAATTTTTCATTCCCATATTTTACTGACGTCACAACCAGGGGTTTAATATCTCTAAGGGGTAAAGTAAGGGTCATTATTTAATTGAGTGATTCTTAATTTATGAAAAAATAACTGTATTAAATATTTCTACATGTTCTGATTTTATGACACATTTCTTATGAAAACCAGTTACACTCTTTCTATCCATGTACTTTCGTGGTTGCCGATTTTGTGTAAGGTGTGTGTGTGTGTGTGTGTGTGTGTTAGTTTTAGTTTCTTCCCCCTTTTCTATTAAGAAGTTTTAATCCGTCTTTTAGAATCTCAATGTTGAGCACTCTCATAGTAAAAGCATTTAGCATCGATTTTTAAATGCTTGTGTTTCTGAAATAAAGTCTGTTAGTCTTTCTGGAGGTAGCACTTTTAGTTCATTATCTATTTTTAATTTTTGACATTTCACAGCTTATAGATAACATCTACTGGAAGTTTTAGATTGGTTGATCAGTTAAGATTAAATGATAGCATACTAGGACAGATAGGGATAGATTCCAGGCTTAGAATTTGTAAGCTATTGGTATCAGATAGGGAAAAAAAAATTGTATGTATTAGCTAACATTACAATGTTACCTACATTCATATAATTAAGTCAAGAGTATCATTTACAAATTTTTGTGTCCCTTACTTACATACATTTATTCTAGGAAGAAATCTAACATTTGTTAAATTATTGCTGGATCTTTTTCCCCGCCCCACCCCCACCCCCACCCCAAAAAAAGAAGAGAAGTTTACTTGAAAAAAAAAAGGTGAAAAATCATGTTGGTGCTAGAAATTACACTAGCAAAAATATTGGGTGTAATGGATAAATTGATAAGGTTTACTTCTGTCTTCATTACCTGTCATTCCTTCCCGTCTTCCACCAATTACCTAAATTAGACTCTTCAGAATTAATTTATTACGATTATCAACAGTAGTCCTAGTGCTTATATTGGGTTACAGTGAAATAATATGATCTCTAGGGAAATAATGTTTTTAAATATTTCATGATTCATTATTTAATGTTATTGTATAATCAAACATGTTTTTCTTCAATAAGTAATCATGTTTTAGTGCAGTTGCTCACCATGGAAAATGCCCTTTTTAATTAATAAATTTAAAAGTGATTTTCAGAGCCTCTTATCTTTCTCATTCTGTCTTCCATCTATGCATTTATTAAAAAGAGGTAAGATATGTATAATGCAAATTAATTTCACACCACACTAGAGCTGTTAAGCCAGGTATTCAAATTATTTTCCAATTCAAATACATTCTAAAGCTTAAAGTTATTACTTGTAATGAGTAATTAAAATTACTTAATGTAATTAAACTGTATTTAATTCAGTTACACGAAGACATTCTAAGAGACTTTGAAAATACATATGATAATAATATCCATGGATTTAAGAAAAATATTGTGTTGCGAATATGCTTCATTATATTGTAAAATCATTGAAGAATAATGGTTATTGAATCCTGAATGAAATTCTCTAAAAGATGATGATTAAAAACAAATCAGACAACAAACGATGAAGGGTAAAATTAACATATAAAATATGATTTTAGATTGAACAAGAAAACGTGGATGATACTTAAAGCTCACTGAATAACAATATCAATAGAGCACAAGAGAAGCATTTCCCCCCAAAGGAATAAATTAAAAATCAGAAAAAAAGTAAAACAAAAACTTAAGAAAGTCAATGTCTACTTGCTTTCTTCTAATTTCTTCTGTATGAATTATGCATGATGGAAACAACACCATGTGAAAGT
This sequence comes from Rhinolophus sinicus, assembly GCF_036562045.2. NCBI lineage: Eukaryota > Metazoa > Chordata > Mammalia > Chiroptera > Rhinolophidae > Rhinolophus > Rhinolophus sinicus. The sequence goes on from NC_133753.1 coordinate 129,630,251, forward strand.
TTCTATTAGGTTCCACTATGTAGTGTGTGTGTGTGTGTGTGTGTGTGTGTGTGTGTGTTTTAAGCACATTATAACCAAAGCTTATACATATGCATGGAGACGAAAATTTATAATGGCTTGTCATTCTTCACTAAAGCTTAACACATTGAATTGCTCAGATGCAGGGAACAGCGGGCCCAATTATGAATAGTTTGCTACATGGTGGCTTTGGGGGCCAAAGCATGGAGTGCAGGCAGCGCATTCTCCAAACATTGAGCTCCTTGGTTCCACTCCATCTACTAAAGGCATTTTACACCCAAAGCTTCAGGGGCACCCTCTTGATGAACTCACAGACTGAATAATTGAAGCCTTCAATATGTGTTTTAAAAGTAGAATCTCCTTTCTTAAACTTGCCCATGACTTTATTCACTTCCCATTCTTGTTGATTCTTGATTTTCTTTCCCAACCTCTTATACAATTATTTACTGTCTGCCCTGTTTTTTTGTGTATTGACTTTTTTCCTTTATACACCACACCGTGCATTTCTCTCTTTTTTTTCTGTTATTCAACTGTCTTACTCTCACCAAGTTGTAGTTTTCACTGTATTTTCTTTGCTTCCCTTATTCTATATCTTCTCATTCCTCTTTATTCTTATAATGAAGTTCTTATCTTATTTTCAAAACATAATCAATAAAATATACTTCACTCCTTATGTCCTTTAAAAAATGCTGAAGTTATTTTCCTGAACTAAAATTATAAAGAAGACTCCAGTTACTCTGTTCTCTGATGTAGGAGGTTTGATTTAGGAATATCATAAACAAGAAAAGTGAAATAGCAGGAAAAAAGTGATTAATGGAAAAAATTAACAGCTGCAAAGTGAAAATAGGATAATTCTGGGCAATATTCTAGAGGTAATGATGGGTGAATATGGAAATGTGCATGAATGAGGAGGCTAGAAGTCAGAATGAAAACTGAGTTCAAATTTTCTGGCCTCGGAAGCAACAATAATGACTGGGTGAGGACACTGGTACACAGATGAGATAAAACAGTTAAGGGGAACACAGGGCAAATTTATTTGTTTTGACATGAATACTGAAATTATTAAGTTATGGAAATGTCCAACTTTTCCAGTTAAGTATGATGTTCACTGTAGGTTTTATCAGACGACATTTTTCAGTTTGAGGAAATTCCCTTATATTCCATGTTTGTTGATTATTTTTTATCATGAATGGATGTTGTCATTCTCCAAATGCTTTTTCTGGATCTATGGACATGATCATGTTTCCCAAGGAATGGCAAATTCATACATTGGGAACTAAAAATGTTATTATCCCTCACTCTTTAGTAACAAAAATGTTTCTAAATGTTCTCTTTAAGATGGATAAGAAGACAAGGATATCCATTTTTGCCACTTCTAGTCAACATTATAAGATGTTGTAGCCTGGGTAATTAAGCAAGAAAAATAAATAAATGATATATAAAATGGAAAGAAAGAAGTAAATTTACCTCTATTTGAGGATGGTATGATTTCATATGTGGATATTCCTAAGGAGTCCACTATTGATTTGCCTATTTTGGCCATTTCTTTTACTTACCATAATATTTTTAGGATACAACAGGTCAATCCATGTTGTATCATGGATCGATAATTCCCCTTTTTATAGCCAAATAATATTTCATTGCATAAATATATTACATTAACATTTTGTTAATTTGTTCATCAGTTGATAGAGATTTGGATTGTTTCCTCTGTTTGACTTAAGAATAATGCTGCTATGAACAATTGTGTACAGGATTTTGTATAGTGGTTCTATGAGGAAACACCAAAATTATTTTCCATAGTTCCAATTTCTACATATCACTTGCTAATATTTTAATGTGTCTTCTTTATTATAGTCATTCTAGTGGGTGTGAAGTGGTATCTGATGATTTTGATTTGAATTTATCTAATGGTGTTGAGCATTTTTCATGTTATTGGCCATTTGCATATCTACTTTGGATAAATGTCTATTCAGATGTGTTACCTATATTTTTTGGGATATTTATCTTCTTATTAATGAATTATTAGAGTCCTTTATACATTTTGGGTATAAAGGCCTTATCAATTATAAAATTTGCAGAGTTTCTCTGGTACTGTGGACTAGTTTCAATTTCTTGATGGTACAATTAGACGCACAGAAGTTTTTAGTTTTGACAAAGTTCAATTTGTCTTTTTTTTGTCATATGTGTTTTTGGTGCCATATCTAAGAAACCATTGCCAAATGCAAGGTCACAAAGTTTCTCATACAATTTCATCTAAAAATTTTAGAACTTTAACTCTTACATTTGGACTTATAATTTATTTTCACTTAATTTTTATGCATGATGTACATAAGAGTCAATTTCATTTACTTTCTCATGTGGCTATCAATTTATTCCAGCAGTAGTTGTTCAAAAGATTATTGTGCTCCCATTGAGTTGTCTTGAAACCCTTGTCAACTGACCACAAATGTAATGGTTTCTTTATGGACTCTCATTTCTATCCAGTCGATCTGGATGTCTATCCTCTGCCAGTACCACATAGTCTTGATTACTATATCTTGTAGTAAGTTTTGAAATTGAGAAGTATTAGTCTACCAAATGTGTTCTTCATATTCAAGATTGTTTTAGCTATTCTGGGAGCTTGCATTTCATATGAATTTTAGAATCAATTTGTCAATTTCCACAAAACAAACAAGCACAAAGACATAGACAGGTAGCTGGAATTTTGATAGAGATTGCATTAAATCTGTAGATCTGTTTGTGGAGTATTTTCATATTAACAATTTTAAGAATTCTGGTCCATAGATATGGGTATTTTTAATATTTACTTAGATCTCTAATTTCTTGCAACAATATTGTATAATTATCAGTGAACAAGTCTTACACTTATTTTGTTAAATTTCTTCTTAGGTATTTTACCCTTGTTGATGCTGTTGTAATCAGGTTGTTCTCTCATTCATTTTTGCATTTTTTCATTGATAGTATGTAGTTTCTCAATTAAAATTTTAATATTGATTTCATATCTTGTAGCTTTGGTGAACTTGTGTATAAGTTCTAATAGTGTTTAGTGGATTCCTTAGGAATATCCATATATAAAATCATACCATCCTCAAATAGAGATAAATTTACTTCTCTTGTACTTCTTTCTTCCTTTCCTTTTTTTTTTTTTTTTTTTTTTTGCTTTATTACCCAGGCTAGAACCTCTTACAATGTTGAATAGAAGTGGCAAAAATGGACATCCTTGTCTTCTTATCCATCGTAGAGAGAACATTTTGAAACTTTTCCAGTTAAGTACGATGTTCAGTGTAGGTTTTATCAGATGACATTTTTCAGTTTGAGGAAATTCCCTTATATTCCAAGTTTGTTGATTTTTTTTTAATCATGAATCGATGTTGTCATTCTCCAAATGCTTTTTCTGGATCGTGTTTTTTTTCCTCCTTTGTTTTATTAATATGGTCTGTTATATTGATTGATTTACAGATATTGAACAATGCTTGCATGTGTAGGATAAATTCCCCTGTTCACTGTATATTGTATTTTTTATGTGTTACTGGACTTGATCTGCTAGTATTTTTTGAAATATTTTCTTTTCTGTGGTTTCCTTTTTTTTTATTTTTCTGTGTTTTTTTTTTTATTAGGGTGATAACTCAGATAACAATTTAGGAAGAGTTTCCTCATCTATTTTTTGGAAGAGTTTCTGAAAGATTTCCATTGATTGCTATTTAAATGTTTACTATAAATAAAAAATGAAGCTATTTGGGCTTGGACTCTTCTTTGGGGAGAGTTTTTTCATTACTACTGTGTTTCGTGAAAATAAGGCCTAGCCGGATAATCAGCTTTAATGCATTTTTGGAGCATAAATTAATATAAGACCTGGTCTTATTTTATTGTAATATAAGACTGGATCTTATATAATATAACATAATATAATGTAACATAATATAATATAATACCAGGTTTTATATTAATTTTTGCTCCAAAACACGCATTAGAGCTGATTGTCCGGCTAGGTCTTATTTTCGGAGAAACAGGGTAATTCAATATTTCTACTTGATATAGATCCATTTGGATTTTCTGTATTTTCTTACGTCAGTTACAGTGTTCTTTCTAGAAATTCATCCATTTCATCTGTTGTCTAACTCATTGTTCCTATGATTAATGTAATTTTTTGTAATGTAATTTCTTTATTTGTATTATAAAATGATATAACTCAGGAAGAGCCAGATGGACGAGATGCATAGGGCAATGTACGGGGAAAAGTCAGGGAGTTTCCATGCTCTCTCTAGGCATGACACTCTCTCCAAATTGTCACATATTCACTAACCCCAAACCTCTCTGAAGCATGTCCTTTTGGGTTTTTATAGAGGCTTTATTACATAGGCATGATTGATTAAGTCATTGTCCATTGCCTATTGATTCAACCTCCAACCCCTCTTTACTCCCCAGAAATTAGAGTGTGGGACTGAAATTTCCAACCCACTAATCTTAGTTGGTTCCCATGGCAACCAGCTCTCATCTTTAAATGCTTGCCAAAAGACAACTCATTAACATAAACCCAATGATTCTACATACATTTGAGTGCTTTGTTTTAGGTGCTATATGTTTATAGTTCTTATAATTTCCTGATACTTATTTTTCACTCATTATAAAATCTCTCACTTTATGATACCAATTTTTGTCTTAAAGCCTATTTCACCTTATGTTAATATAACCACTGCAGTCTTATTTGATTACTGTTTGTGTAATATAATTTTTTTTCTATCTTTTTACTTTAAAACTATTCTGTTTTTGAGTCTAGAGTGTTTCTCTTGTAGATAACATATAGTTAGATTATGGGATTTTTTTTAATTAATCTCGTAAATATCTGACTTTTTATCGAAGCATTTAATTTACTTACATTTAGTATAATTATTAATAAGGTAGAAGTTACATCTGTTACTTTGATACTTGTTTTCTATATATTATTTATGTTTTGTTGTTCATCTTCCTCTATTTCTCCTTTATGGTCTGCTGCTGCTTTGATGTTAAATTGTTTTGTGTTTTTCTTTTTTTTTTTTTTTAACATTTTATTTCCCTTGTTTATTTTACTTTATTTTTGAGTTATTTTCTTAGTAATTGGCTTTGGAATTACATTTTACATCTTAACATAAACCAATATACAGCAGTTTTCCCTTTTCCATGGGGATGCATTCCAAGACTCCCAGTGGATGCCTGAAACTGCAAATAGTACCAAAGCCTATATGTGAGGTCTGACAATTGATTTCGCAAACTCATCCTAGAAAAAGTGCTATATGCCTCATTGGGAAGCTATGTAGCAATGTTAGCGTCTAGTCCACCCTTCAGAGCAATTTTGGAACTCTTTTTCTGGAATGGCCATCAGTGTCATTGTATTACCCTTGATGTCCTGAATGTCATCAAAATATCTTCCTTTCAATATTTCCTTTACCTTTGGGTAAAGAAAGAAGTCATTGGGGGCCAGATCGGGTGAGTAGGGAGGGTGTTCCAATACAATTATTTGTTTACTGGCTAAAAACTCCCTCATAGACAGTGCTGTGTGAGCTGGTGCATTGTCATGATGCAAGAGCCATGAATTGTTAGTGAAAAGTTCAGGTTGTCTAATTTTTTCACACAGCATTTTCAGCACTTCCAAATAGTAAACTTGGTTAACTTTTTGCCCAATTGGTACAAATTCATAATGAATAATTCCTCTGATTTCAAAAAGATTAGCAACATCGTTGCAACAAGTTCACGAACTTGTCAGACTTCGTATACATACGTACCTATGATAAAGTTTAATTTATACATTGGACATAATAAGAGATTAACAACAATCACTAAAAATAAAATAGAATAATTATAAAAATATATTTCAGATTCTGATGCTTGTTCTGTCTCTCTCCAAATTGTGGTTTTTGCCTTTTTGTATGCCTTATAATTTTTTATTGGTTATTATACTTGGTACAGCTGTATTGGGTTAAAGGAACTACTATCAATAGGCCTTTAGTAATGTGGTGGTGAGATGTGAGGGAAGAGGGAATGTTTTCTAGCCCTATGATTATATCTCAATCTTTCAGTGAGCCACGCCTCTGGACTGTGAATTTCCCAAATGTTTCTCAGTGTTTGTTCCTCACCATTTCGTGACACAGGAAAGAATAGAGAGTCCTGGACTTGGGTATTTCCCTTCCCCAGTGATTTTGGCTCTGATAATATCCACATGTTAGACTCTGATTAACTCTTTCCCCTGAGGGCAGGCCTCATTAGAACAGAGTGCTCTGGCATATTTCAAAGTGGTTCCTTTCCTCTCCCCCTACTGGAAGCAGGGGATTTTTCTCTGATATTTACTGTGGGAATCTGGTCAAATTCCTGGAGTTAAATCTCAACCACATTATGGAGTTCCTCCAGGAGTTTTTAGCTCTCAGACTTCTACACGCAAAGCCTCTAGCAAGTCATCAATAACAGTTCAGGTTTTCCTACCCCAGCTCTGGTTCCTGTGTTGGTTTCTGCTGGTGAGTCATGACTGCTTGTATTTGCCAATCTGTCTTTCCAATCTCAGGGCAGTGGTTTGCCCAGTGTCCTCCTTTCTCTATAGATCTAAGAAGAGTTTGTTTTTCAGTCTGTTCTGCTTTTTACCTTCTGTTAGAATGGAATAGAGACTTCCAAGCTCTTTTCCTGAGGAACTGAAACTGGAAGTCATTGTGGATCTCTTTGAGTTTATCCTGCTTGCACTTTGTTGAGCATCTTGGATGTATAGATTACTATTTTCATCAAATTTGGTATATTTCATTCATTATTTCTTGAAACATTTTTCCACTCTTGTTTTTTCCTCCTCTCCTTTTGGGGCTGCTGTTATATATACTTGGCACCTTTAATACCGTGTTTCCCCAAAAATAAGACCTAATTGGATAATCAGCTTTAATACGTCTTTGGGAACAAAAATTAATATAAGACTCAGTATCATATTACATTATATTTTATATTATATTAAGACCCAGTCTTATATTATAATAAAATAAGACCGGATTGTATATTAATTTTTGCTCCAAAAGACACATTAGAGCTGATTGTCCGGCTAGGTCTTATTTTCGGGGAAACAGGGTAGTATCCACAGGCCTCTGAGGGTCTGTTATTGTTTTATACTTTTTAATTCTGATCCTCAATCTGAAGAATCTCAATTATCTATAATCAAGTTTATTGATTCTTCTTATAGGTTGGATCTGCTCTAGTGATTTTCACTCTAGTGAATTTTCCATTTGGTTATTGTATTTTTCAAATCCAGAATATTTAGTTTTAAATATAATTTATATCTCTTTATTCATACTCTCTATTTCATGATATATTGTTTAATTCTTTGTATGTTATTCTTTACTAACTTTAACATATTTATATTAGCTGTTTTAAAAGCTATATACCCTCTAAGAGACCATTTCTGTTGACTGGTTTTATTTCATGTGTATATGCCATATTTAACTATTTCTGTATGCCTTACAAATTTTTGTTAAAAACTGGACATTTTGGATAACACAATGTGACAGATCTGGAAATAAGACACCCCCCCCCGCCAGATTTTGTTGTTTTTCTCATTATTGTTTAAGTTGCATCCTGAGGCAAGATGGGACCAGGAGTTATAATCACTCTTTTAATTAGCTCTGTGAAGGCTTTATGGAAAAATATGGCTCCAAAAGTAATATAAATGAAGGAAAGAGTTCTATTAAACAGGAAAAAAGTTATTGAAAGATAAAATGTATTCAAAGCACATACATCTATGTATGAGGATGATATATAACATATTGTCACTTATACACTGAGTTGTAATAACAATTTTAATCATGTTCCTTCTAAAATAATCTAACCATTCACAATTTTGAGAATAGACTTGCGTATGTATGTGATATATATATTTTTCTCCTTTGTGTACAACATTCAATTGTGGGTATATGCTGTGTGTACGATGCAAGCATCAGTAGCCTTTTACATCATTGTGTAATTAATATTCTATATTTAATATGTAATCAAATATCCCATTAATTGTAGTGTTGGGTCCTATATAGAAGCACTCAAGATAGTTTTTGTTGTGGTTGATGATGGTGGTGATGATGATTATATTCATGTGTGCTGATTAAAAACAAATCCCACTCCTAGTACATTCACTGTTCTTATCATGATACAAAAGCCTTAAAAAAAAACTACACGGAGTCTAATTGCAAACTATTTGGCATGATTATATCAACTGTGAACTCTGTGCCAGTCTTGGCATTTGAATCTTCTTCTACAGTGGTTGCTATGGTAAGTAAAGAGTTTATTCCAATTTATAAAAGAGTCAGCACCATGCTCAGGCCCACTGTTTAAATAAAATATACTGACATCCAGAAATGAGAAAAGATACCTAATAAGACACAGCCACTCTCTCGAATCCTCAAAAGAGCCTATCTCACTAACACAATTTAGGGTACGACAGAGTGAAATTATAGAGGACTGAAGTCCCAGCACCACCGTCCATAACTATTTAATATGTTTTCAAAAATCATTTCTAGATATAACTCAGATTCTGAAACTTTCCTAAAATACCAAATATCACCTTTAATAGTCTTTTCAAGATGGATTGCAACGCTCTTTTTGTAGCCATTATTAACGCAGGACTAGTGTGGAGTTTCCAGATTATAACTGTCATAATCTGTTTTAGTTGGCTTGCTATGTATTATTTAGATATGGAACAAGGCCATCATCTATAATGGAAATGGCCTTCTATAATTATCAGTGGCCAATAAAAATAGGTGTGGAGAAATGAATGACACAAAGAATGTTCAGCACTCAATATAGACCATGGGAAACAGATAATTTTAATTATGCAGGCAAAAAAAGAATACTTCCAAAATCTTCCCTTTCAAATCTAAATTTCATCAATATATCTTTTACTGCTTGTACACCTTATTTTATTTCCTATCAACAGGTTCAGCCTTATTTATTTAAATAATAATTATTTACTATCTCAAGGTAACAAATTCAGTGCCTACGGGTGCCTGACATGTGAAATAAATATATGATTTAAATCCAGCATAAGAAACAGGCAGTTATGGTGTTTGTAGTAGAATTCTTTTGTGTATATAAATTTGAATTTTACTTGGAAAAATGATCAGGGATGAACATTTTGGCTGCTAGATGTTGATTTTTTAAAATAATGTAATTGTACCATTTTATACCATCACCTGCAATATATTAGATTTTCAGTTACTCACATCCTTGACAACATATGTCTTTTTGTTAAATTTTATAATGTTAGCTCTTTTGTGAGTGTGAATTGGCATATAATTTTAGTTTTAATTTACATTTTGCTGATGACTAATAACGTTGAGTACTTTTTTTCATGATCTTATCAATCAGACTGATATCTTTTTTTGTAATATATCTGAGCAAGTCTTTTGCCCATTTTTTTTCATTTGGCTATTTTTAAAAATCATTATTGCTTATGGGAGTTCATTACATATTCTAGATACAATTTGTCATTCATATATTCATACTGCTTGTATATTCTTAAATTTCTGAATGCCGCTTTTGATAAGAAGTATTCATTTTGTATGATTACTGTGTTTTTTTTTTAATCTGTGTCTTGAATAAGAAAACTGCTTATATCAAAGTCATGAAGACATTATCATATGATTCCTATGAGAAACTTTATATATCAACTCCAATTTTGAGGTCTAGGATCCTACTTGACTTTTTGTTTTTGATATAACCTAGAGTTTCGGGTTTATTTTTTTCTCTCCACACAGCTATTTAAATATTTTAACACCATTTCTTCAAAAGAATATGTTTATCTGTGAATAGTTTTAGCATGTTTGTAGAAAATCAACCATATGTCTATTTATGACCTTTCTCTTATGTCCCATTAATTGATTTCTAAAATTCTTACATTAGTACCAAACTGTATTGCTTTATAGAAAACTTTACAAAGTTATCCAAACTGTTTCTCTCTCTCTCTCTCTATATATATATATGTATATACACACACATATATACATATATATACACACATATATATACATATATATGTATATATATGTATATATATATCTAAAAAGCATGTATGTTTGTATGTATGTATGTATGTATTTATTTTTAATTAAAATTTATTGGGGTGACAATGATTAGTGAAATTACATAGGTTTCAAGTGTACAATTCTGTAATACATCATCTATATATTACATTGTGAACTCACCACCCAGATCCAGCAAAGTTATCCTTTAGATGCACAAACTTGTTCTTTTATAAGATCGTTTTAGCTACCTGTGGTCCTTTGCATGCATGATAATAGTTTTAAACAGACTTTCTTGCTACAGGAAAACAGGGACAGCATATTGATTAGAATTGTAGTGAATTTGTAGGTCAACTCAGAGAGCATGACATTTTAGCAATATTGAGTTTTCTAACCCACGATCATGTTATAGATCTCTATTTATTTAGATCTTCAGTTTTTCTCAGCAATATTTGTAGTTTTCATTTTACAGGTCTTGCACACTTTTCATTAAATGAGTCTGGAATACTTTGTTTTTAATGGTGTTTTAAATGTTTTTACATTTTATTCTCCAATTTTTCCTCTATAGGATATGAATTACTATTTTTTTAATATTGGACTTGTATTATATTTTGCAACCTTGTTAAATTCAAGTGTTAGTTTTAATGTTTGTGTGTTAGATATCTTTGAATTTTCTATGTATATAATCCTATTGTCTGCATATGAATATAGGTTTTTTTCTTTCTTTCCAATATTTGTGTCTCTAATTACTTTTGCTTGTGTTTTTAGACTGGAACTTTGCACCTTAGCAGAACAGAAGTGGAACAGATGTTGTGAGAAAGGACATCCTTGCCTTTTTCTTGGTCTTAAGAGAAATCCTTCCAGTAATTCACCATGAAGAATGATGTAAGTCATTATTTATTTTTGGTTCTTGTTGTAGATCTCCTTTATCAAATTTAGAAAGTTCTCTTCTATTCTGCTCACTGAGAAATTTTATTGTGAATGGTATGGATTTTCTTAAATAACTTTTCTTCATATATGAGCTAATCACTTAATATTCTTTCAATACCTAGGGTTGTTGTTAAATAAACATCCCTGTGTTAAATTATACTTAGTCATGATATATTATGAAATTTTAATGTTGCTGTATTTTACTAGAAAATTATATGTAAGAATTTTGAGTCTATGAGAAGGATTTGCCTTTAATTTTTCTCTTCTAGAATTATCCTTGTGGGATCTTAGTATCGGGGCAATTCTTAAAATTAGTTAAAATATGTTTATTCTGAAAGTATTTTCTGAAAGTACTTATTTAAGACTAGCAGTATTCCCTCCTTAATGTTTGATATATTTCACCAGTAAAATCATTTGTGCCTAGAGTTTCTTCTTGGGAAGATTTTAAATTACAACTCTAAATTATTTTACAGATGCAAGCGTGGTATGTTATTTTTCAAAGAATTTTCCCATTTCATCTATATGATCAAATTTATTATCATTATGACAAGTTATTTCAAATATTCTTTTATTATCCATTTTTATATCTCTAGCATCTATAGTGATATTCTACTTCTTTACAAATGTTGATGACTTCTCTTTTATTTTTCTACATTGGTCTTTCTAAGATTTTATTAATTTTATAAATATTTCAAACAGCTAACTTAACTTTAGTTACCTTTTCTATTGTTTTTAAATTATTTTTTGTTAACTGTTGCTCTTATATTTATTATATTCCTATCTATATTGGGTATAATTTAATCTATATTTTGGGACTCTCAAAGTGAATGATTAAATCATTACTTGCCATTCATACTATAAGACATGGGTTATTTAGAAGTGTGATGGTTCAAGTTCAAAGAATGAATATTCTATTTATTTTTGTTATTAACTCTTAATTTATTTGTGATTAAAGAACATGGTTTATATAATTTTAATTATTTGATATTTATTTTTTAAGAGTTTATCTTGGAAAGTGTTTCACTTATACTTGAAAATAATGCATGTTCTGTATATGTTGTGTATAGTGACCTACAAATGTCGAGAAAGTTAATTTGGTTATAAGGTTGTTCTATTCATTCTATCAAATACTAAGAATGAAATATCAAAATCTCTAGCTTTGATGTGGGTTTGTGTTTTTGTCTCTCTAGTAGTGTTTTTTTTTTTCCTTTTTGTACTTTGAAATTTGGTTATTGGGGCAAAGATACACAGGTTTATTATTTCATCTTAAATAATTGATTATTTTACTACTAAAAACTACCTTCTTTATCTCTGACAATACTTTTTATCTTGAAATTTATTTTGTCATATTAATGGAGCCATCACTTGTTTTCTTATAATCAGCTTTTTTATGTCAATTTATTTTTTTTTCAATAGCAGTTGACATTCAATATTATATTAGTTTCAGGTGTACGTCATAGTGATTAGTTGTTTATATAACTTACAAAGTCATCCCCTGATAAGTCTAGTACCTACCTGGCACCATACATAGTTATTACAATATTGTTGACTATAATCCCATACTGTACTTTATCTTCCCATGACTATTTGTAACTGCCATTTTGTAATTCTTAATCTCTTTACTTTTTTCACCCGACGCCCCGCATCTCCTTCCATCTGGCAATCATCAGTTTGTTCTCTGTGTCTATGAGTCCATTTCTGCTCTGTTTGTTTATTCTATTCTTTAGATTCCACATAGAAGTGAATCATATAGTGTTTGTCTTTATCTGACTTACTCCAATTTGCATAATACCCTGTAGGTCCACCTCTGTTGTCACAAATGGTAAGATTTCATTCTTTGTTATGGCTGAGTAATATTCCATTGTATCTGTGTACACCTTCTTCTTCATCCAATCATCTACCGATGGATATATAGGTCGCTTCTGCATCTTGGCTACTGTAAATTATGCTGTAATGAACATAGGGATTCATGTATCATTTTTAAAATTAGTGTTTTGGGTTTCTTTGGATAAATACCCAGAAGTGGAATTGCTCAGTTATAAGGTAGTTCTGTTTTTAATTTTTTGAGGAACCTCCATACTGTTTTCCATAGTGACTACACCAATTTGCAATCTCACCAACAGTGCATAGGAGTTCCCTTTTCTGCACATCCACCACACAAAGACATTACAAAAAAGTAAAGTATAGACCAATATACTGATGAGTATAGATGGAAAAATCCTCAACAAAATATTAACAAGCTGAATTCAGCAAAATACATGAAAAAGATTATACACCATGATGAAGTGACATTTATTCTTGGGATGCAAGGCTGGTTCAATATCCACAAATCAATTAATGTGATACACCACATAAACAAAATGAAAAATAAAAATCATATAATCATATTAATTGATGCAGAAAAAGCACTTAACAAAATCCAACATCCATTTATGGTAAAAATTATCAGCTAAGTGGGAATAATGGGAACATACCTCAACATAATAAAGACATATATGGCCAACCCACAGTTCACATAATACTCAATAGTGAAAAGCTAAAAGTGTTTTCCGTAAGACCAGAAACAAGACAAGGAGGTTTTCCACTTTCACCACCTTTTTTCAACATAATGTTAGAAGTCCTAGACAAAACAATTAGACAAAAAAACAAAAAAACAAAAAAAAGAAGAAAGGAAGGAAGGAAGGAAGGAAGGAAGGAACGAAGGAAGGAAGGAAGGAAGGAAGGAACGAAGGAAGGAAGGAAGGAAGGGCATACAGATGGGAAAGTAAGAAGTAAAACTATCATAATTTGCAGGTGTCATAATACTAAACATAGAGAAACCTAAATATTCCACCAAACAACTATTATGATTAGCTTTTGTAGTAGTATATGATTTGCCATCCTTATATTTTTAACCTGCTTTTCTTTGTGTTTGAAGTTCTCTTAAAAATGGTTAATTTTTAAGAATATGGTTAATTTTTAACCTTTGCAACAGTTGGTTCAAATATCACTTCCTTTTTAATTTTTCTGAATATCAACAGAAAGATTAGTTTGCTCATTTTTAGGTATATCTCTCTTATTGCCTCAAAATTTTGACTTTCAATTATTTATTATGTTTTTCTCCCTACTAGACTATTAGCTCCTTAAAAATTAGGAGTATATTTCTAACTGTTTCTTATTACTTGTGTTTAACATGGCTTTGGAAAAATACAGGGTCTCCAATATTATATATTCAATAAATGAGTATTAAATGTGGATCATGGAATTTTAAGATGCATGATTAGAGAAGAAGGGATAATTTTAACCCAATACTTAAAGTGTCAAGTCAGTATACTATACTAGTCAACAGGGCACACTTTAAGCCCCATTAACTATTCATTCAGAGAAAAACACCTATCATGTCAAGAGTGCTCTTTAAGAACAGCTTAAAAAATATTTATCCCATAGCTTATTGACAATGGGCTCAGTCTGAAATTAATATTATTAATTTAATGGAATTTCACTGTTTAATTTGATCTGGAAGGCTTTATTTTACCCAATGTATACATTATAAATATAGGTAAGTAATATGTCTTAAGCATAACCAATGCCTTAAGAAAAAGTCAACAGAATACAGGATGATATAAATGGATTCAACTAAACGTAGCAGCTTAGAGCCTAGTCAGTGATAAAATAAACAGCTTCATATACTAAATAATTTCTCCAAAGTATTCAATAACAACTGTATAAAAAGTTTACAAACAATTGTGGTAAAACATGAACAAGAAAAATATTATGTTTTTCTATGGTTCTTATGATTTTGAAATAGAAGTCATGGTATTTGAAATAATCAAATACTGGTGATGTGGAAGCAGTGATAAATATTTTCAAACACTTGAAATCTCTACTATGTAACAGAGATTATGTTTCTTCTGAATTGTTACAAATTGAAAAATAATGGATAAATAGGTGGTAATTAAATAATGTCAAATTTTGGGTCAGTATTAGAAATAAATTTGCATCATCTAGAATTGTCAGACAATAGAATGAAAGGTGCCTGGTATGAAGAAATTTCTATCAACAGGGAGAGGCAAAATATAAAATTCACTTGTCTATAGCCCTAAAAGGAATTTTTATTTGAAATGTGAATTCTTAAGTCCAAATGTGAATTCTTAATTACAAATGAGTTTCAGATTAATATTTGTATAAATTAACAAAAACAAGTTTAGCTTTTTTGGGGCCTTCTTGATGGCAGACTGATCTGGACATCAAGAGCTCACTATTGTCTTCCCTTACCTCATTTATATGTGTTGTATTTAAAATAGTTTTTAAAAGAACAAATCTATTAGAACAATATTGATTTGAAAAAGAAGGAAGAACAAGAGAAAGAAAAGAAATGGATTACTCCAAAATGGAAGTATTTTTTCTTCTTGCTAAACTAGTGAACCATGGTTTCAGATAATACCTACTAGTCAAAGAGGAGAGAACTGGTTTAGTTTTCTACTCATCATATAAACATATTCAAATTATGTTTTATAAGAGTTCTGAGGTGAACAAAATTATTTCTTTATTATTCTGAAATGTGAAAATTTGGCATACATTTACACCTATTATTCTGGACTCTTAGTGTAAATTTTGTAATAACCAAATTAAATTGTTAAAAGGATGTTTTACTTAATAGAAGTCACACCCACTCAGTATGTGTTGAAATGGAAAGCAGGCTAGTAGTGTAAGACACATAACGAATGCAGATTGCAGAGTCATAAAGAATATAAAGGGATATTTAAAAGATTTAAAAAAAAAACAGGAAAAGTACAGAAAATAATGTACTATTAAAAAATTGTGTATCTACTACCATGTCTTATCATTTTTCAGTGAAAAATATTATAGATAAACCTTTTTCTGTGTTCAAAAGCAAGTATTTTTTGAAGGAATATGTAAATTTCCCTCCAAAATGTCAAATTGTATTGATATAAAAAATTCACAAAAATTGAACACCTCATTTAAAAAACGTCACATAAATGAGGTCTTTGCAGTACTCACTCATACCCAAATATTTTCTATCAGGCCATAATTGGACACTTTAGGTGTCTTTATGTAAACTGAAAAAAAAAAAAAAAACTTCAGCCACATGCTCTTTTTGTTATCAAAATTCCTGAAGCGGCAAAAGTGTCTTCACTTCTAAGATTAGGAACAAAAAACAAGAGATAATGGCCATAACTGTCATTCTTTGTAGGTACTATTCACCTCTTAGTTGCAAATTTTCAGAATGTGATTTTATTATTAGTGTCAGTGAGAAAACTGCTTCCGCTTTAGGCTGTATATCATTTCAGTGTTGTTAGAGTCAACATGACCTCAGTATTAAATGTTGAAACTTGAAGTTATTGTAATATTTAATTATTATAAAATATCCCCCAAATAGATTTAATGGAAAGTTTACAAATCAAAAAACCAAAAAGATTAAATATTTCTATATGTACAGCAGCAGATCTTGTCCCTTCCAGCAGAATTGAACGTTCTGAGAATGCAGCCATACATTCTTTCAAATAAGAATTAAATTGAAATATTATATTTTTCTTTCATTAGCTAGAATATATACAAATATCAGTTATTTCTATCCTCTTCAGAAAGTTATCAATGAAATTCATGTAGTGCCCCTCTCTTTTCTAGAGATTAGCATCAAATTCCACCAAAAAATAAAAATATAAAATTGTATATATATAACAAGGAAAAATGCATCACTGATGTTAGTGATAATTTAAAGGGCATAATAATCTCTGAAGTTCAATTTGTTGAACCGCAGTTCACTGCTTCTGCTGTATGCTGAGGTGACCCGGGAATTTTGTTGCAGACTATTTCAATCAGGAGTTAACTTGTAAATACTCAAGAAATACTTCACAAACTTCTAAGTTCCACTTTCCCAATCCGACGATGTGATAGGGTGCAGCCAACCATGGTGATTCAACTTGGAACAAGTTATTATCAGATAGAAAACATGATGGTTGACTGAAAGGTGCTGGAACTTTATAGGCATCAAATGTTCTACCAAACACAATATGCACTTTCCCATTTGTCTGTTTTCTCAAAATGGATCATTTGTGCTCTGCAGTTGAGTTACTCACGTCAGAGGCACCTGAGCAAACTAAGAAATAAAAGAGCAAACCTTTCCCAAATTTTGTATCATTCGTATATGATTAGTCATGTATTAGATTTTCAGCTTCTTTCCCCCCTGTGGAAACTGTTTACAGATCTCTCTGACAGAGAATGAGGCTGTATTAAGCTGACTGCCTGGCCTTTCAGCCTCAGAGAATCCAGGGCTGATTTATGAACAATGAATCTAATACAGTCTGTCAGAGAAATGGGATACCAAAATTAAAGATTTGTAAAAAAAAGATTAGGAGTTAACACAATGTTGATGTTTAGTTCCTGTATTTGCATATTAAAAGAGGGCCTGTTCTTTTGTTTGTCCTTAGAGACAGAGAGCTTTTTATGATCACTTACATTCATTAAAAAAAAAAAAAAAAAGACTCTTTGGGCTCTGTAGTTCCTCCCAAGTTTTTTTAGTTTATTCTTTGAGTTCAGATGGCATTTCTGCTATAAAACAGCCATCCTGAATTAACTTGAAGATTATTCTGGGTATTAACAGGCGCATGAGAGAATTAAGCATAACTCTGTTATGGTAATTCTTCCCAGATTGATTTTGTAAAAAGGCTATCTGTGAGGGACGAAAGACTGCACAACTGAGGTTCTTTGCTAAGTCTGTGGGGTTGTAAAGTTCTATGCAAATGTGTAATGCTAAACTTTAAATCTCTGGTTTATCTTGTTCTTTGTACAGACTATTAGAAACAATCTGATATTCAGAGAGTATTAAATGATACATAGATCAAGGAAGGGGTACTCTGAAATGAGAAGAAAGCTGACTTTTGTCACAAAATAGGCTATGAATTAACATTAGGTGGCTATTATTACATACTTGAGGGAAAGAATTGATAGTTGACTATGAACAATACTTTTTGAGATATATTTTATTTTTTTTATGTTTTTTTAAATTTTGAGATATATTTTAAACTGAAATAAATCTCATAGCAAGGACTATTCATTCTTTGTTGAACGCAACAACATATTTTATTTTTTTAGAGTGTCTAGGACTTTGTTTGCTGAGTTACTTTAAAAGGTATACTATGACCATTTGAGAAATTGAGAAGACAATTAAAATGAAGTCCACTTACAAGTCACTTGCTTTATTCTATCATTGAATTTACTATAGATTTTAAAGACCTTTCTGTATTTTTCCATAACATCAATTCTGAGTCATTTTAGACTAAACTGGATTTACCCTTAAGGTTCCAACATCCCCAGGTGCTAAGAATAATACAGGGCAGAAAAAAAGTTGAAGAAAAGGAGAAAAAGAAAGATAAAGAAGAGGAGGAAAAAAAGTAGAATCAGTATTTCAGGATTGAAAAAGAGCAGGTGTTGAGAAGGAAATATGGAAACATTAATTTCTTTGTGTTAATATCTTTTTTTTTAAATTATTATTGTCATAATGTTATTCCCAGAGCACCACTTTTCTTATATCATTCCTTAGGCCATATTTTAGTGCACTCAGTACACTGGTTATAATCTATACATATTTACACATTTACCACTAGAATTCCACATTAATGTTTAGTCAGTCTTTATTATTTATTCTCTCCTTTCTCTTTCTGTTCATTTGTTAAAAAAAGCTAATTTCTTCCTGTAAAGTGGATTAAAAGAGAGAAGTACCATGATTGAGGTAGAGAGCAATTCAAAGATGAATAAAAGTATCTTTACTCTCAAAGTTTCACCTTGTAGAAACTAAAAATACAGGTAGTCAGTTTTTCAAAAAATAGACATTAATTAAGTTACAATGGAGACATAAGGTGCAGAGCGGATAAAAAGGAAGTCACGGCATTACCTTTCCTCAGTTAGCTTCTATAATTTACAGGGGAAACACATAGGATGGTTATGTTTAACATAAAGCCAGGGTCCTGCTCACCTGTTCATGCTAGATATTAAGTGAAGAATTCTCCAATCCCAGTAGGTGGTGATTAATCTCCTGGTTCTTTTTTTGAAAAAAAAAAAAAAAAAAAAAAAATCACGTCAAACTTCAAATTCCTAGAGCAGCCTTATCAGAGGTGGCAGATTTTTAGATATAAAGGGACAGTATAACTTATCATCTAAAGTAGGACACTTTTGAGAATAAAAAGAAACACTATTAACACTGTGACCACAGCCAAACGGTCACCCCAGTTAGATAGCCGGTATAAAGCAATATCATTTTTGCGTCTCTGAAGTCGGTTTATATCACCTGATTATATCAATCTGAAGGGAAAAACATAGCCCAATGTATACTGAGGACAGTTATTAAACATGAAACATCCATTAAGTGTAACAAAGAAGATGCCAAAAGAGGTATACTCCTATAGGCAAAATATGTTTAATCCTATTATCAAAGCAGAAAAAAAAATAAGTGAATAAATAAAGTGCTTATATTAAAATAAATACAGTTTTTTTTTTTTTCTGAGAAGTCTTTTATAGTACTGAGAAAACTTACAGAATCCTAATTTACCATTTGTAGGTACTTCATTTTAACTAGCGTAGAAAGGTATTCTCAAAGTACATTAATAGACTTTAGATCAAAGCAAATAGTCACTTGGTTTATTATGATAAAAGATACTGTAAGAATAAACCTTACTTTTTCATTGTAGCATATTAATTCTCTGCACCGCTATGATTGAAAATTTTATATAATAAAAACATAAATTGTTTTGGCAAGAAAAATCACTGTACTTTCCAAGAAAATTTAAAGTAAACAGGTATTCAAGGTGACGTCTTCAAAGAAGTATGTAATACTCGGTTTTCCCCCAATATACGGTATGTTCATAATTAATCCTAATTTTGAGGTTTTTTCTAGAATATGCAATCTAAATGAAATGTAATTTTAAGTTACAAATGCAATTAAAGCAATCATAATATTATTGCACTTCACATGATTGAAGCATATCTATTTTCCAGAAACTTGAAAATAACCTGATTAGATTTGTATGTGTTTCCTTTTCCCTATGCAAAAAATGTAAATGAAAATTACTAGTAATTATTTAATGACTAAATCAGGCTCATACATGAATATGAATATATGACAGTTTCCAAATTTTAATACAAATAAGAAATACCGTTGCTTAGTTACCACCTTAAAACCATATAATTTCAATGATTTGGTATATGATATGGGCATCAGGACTTTGAAACTACCCAGGTGATTAAAAAATATATAACAAATATTGAGAATCAGTGCACTATGTAAACAAAAAAATATATCTGGTTTCTTCTGTCAGTTTAGGTGAATATTCAAACATCGTGTTTTGAACATATATCAGCACTTGGAATTTTTGTCTGCTGAGTTACTTGGTGTACTAAATCTGATATTTAGAGATCTTTTTTTTCTATATTCTTGCCTCTTTGTGTTGCATTTTTTTCTCTTTTTAATTTTTTCTCTTGACTATATTTTCAACCTATGGTGATGGATATTTAGATTTTTAATCTGTACTGCTGACATTCAATTTGACATGACAACTATTATCTACAAACATGGATGCTTTTAATTAACCAGCCAATTTGCCTGTCATTGTTTTATATCTATCATCATTGTAATTCTCAACTCTTTTCAGTTTCTACTTCATGAAATTTCCATTAAAACTGTGGCCTTTAATCTATCTGAGAATCTGCAGATAAAAACTGCAATAATGCTTTCACTAAAATGTTAAAAGCTTCAGTTTTTTGTTATTCCCAAATTTAATAATTTCATATGAAAACATAGAAATACCCACATACACATTAGATATGTATTTGAATTGCAAAATTTCCTCAGAGCCTACTAATACATATAGAGAGAGCTTTAATAAAAGTGATCCAAGTTTTCAATAATCTGTGATATTTTTCTTCTTACCAATGCATTTTTGCTCCAGACTATATCTGCTGTATTCAACTATTAACTTAGGAATTTTATATTTGCTACTAGCGTTTCTTTCTACTATTGCACAAGTAATGCAGTGTCAATACAAGGAAAGCAGTGGAGTCCAGCATAAAAGTAGGTACTAAATGATACTCCCTTGAGGAAGAAGCTGGTTATATGCAAGTTCCACATAAATGAACAAATCAGACAAGTCAAGAAGATTCATTAGTTCTAATTTACTGAATCTCTACTTTAGAGATACTAATCTAAGCCACTGTATTTTACGTATATGTATAAAAAACAAAACAAAAAACACAACACACACACACACACACACACACACACACAAAACCAGAAATAACCTGTTGCCCAGACTAGCATTAGTCGAGAAAGCTTCTTTCCAAACATAAATTAAATAAAATCAAATGTAGCTCTTGTATAGCAATGTTTATGAATTAGTTTATGAGTGGGATTGTGTATTTGTAAAACATAAGGTTACTAGCCAAATTATGAGCTTAATTTACTTACTTTCTTATTCATATATATCATGGAATCAATGCATGAAGTACAGAAAATACAGTGAAAGATGATTTGCTAGGTAATTTAGAGGAAAGAAATAACAGTGTAATGGCAACCATGTAAACTTTGTTTTTTATTTATGAAGTTTTGCATTACTTTATATTACCATTTTCAATAGAGCAATTCCCTTAAAACTTTACCTAACCTGTTATGATTCCCTGAAATTCATTTTAATTTATCTTCAAAAGGTGTTTTATCCTCTGACTTTTGAAAAGAACATGAAATAGATTTCACTTCTGTCTGGCCTTTGTAAGTTTAGCCTTATCTTCTATTAAATGATTAAAAATAAATTTTTAATAACAAAGCTACCCCAAGTATTTCATCTTTTGAATATGTCAAGTTTCTTTAAAGCTAAATTGCTTTTAGTAATAGTTGGTTTCAATTACAAATTAACTTTGATTTGTTGCTGTTCTTGTCTGTGGCATTTAACTGGAATGAGTAACTGTAGTCTATAAATTCTAGTCTCAAACCTACATCTGGCAATTCATTAAGAAACATCTTAGAGAGACTCAAGAACACATAAAAAGAAACAAGAATAATCTTGCATGAAAAGCATTCTTAATTTAAAAGGCCAAGTTAAAAAACAAATTATCTTTCTCATATTTTAATTTTAACTCAAAAGTGATCAAAATAAAAACGTTCAAATCTTTGTCCTTTTATAGGGCTTAAATAAGGCTCCATCTTTTTAAAAATTGCTGAAGTCAAAGCACTTTCCATGATTAATAAAGGTTTTAGTCACTTATACTTTACATCTTTTTGCTATACAAACTATTACCAATTGACTTTTTCATTTTTTTATAAAAAAATCAAAATGAGGCTTTTTCTTCTGTGTTAGAATAAAAGTAGCTTAATTCTAGGTTATAGGTTATCAGAAATTATCAAATATTTAGCTCCTCCAATCCTTCCTTCTCTTCTTATATTACCTCTGAATAGCTTTGCTTCTCTTTTTATACTATAGGTCTTGGATATCAAGATGTCTTAGCTAACCTAGTAAGAACCACAAATAAAAAGTGGCCCTTTTGCTACATCAATCCTATAGATCTTTAATTTTAGAACAGCAATAACTCCACTTTTTCTGTTCCTATGTTTGGGACGCTAAGCTGTGATAAATAAAATCAACCAACATATAGATCGCATATTTCAATTGGTGTCCATTCTTACCACAGTGAGCCTTCAGCCCCAATTGTCAATCCTTTCAAGAGCTGCTTGTATTTCTCTCATTCTTTAAAAAGATACTAGAGTAACTGAAGGATGATTACCATGCTTTGTCTCTTTTGTATCCTTAATATGTAGGAATGCTTGGCCTATGCTAGATGAACACAAACCTTTTCCAAAATTATTGTCTGCCTCGAAGTCTTCAGTTCTTCTTCAAATATTATCAATCTCAGCAGAGAAAAAAATGAAAATTTTCAAGTATAATTCCTGTCAATAATCGTGTACTACTTTTTTCTGTCAGTATTTAGATATTATCCTATTAAATTCTCACAATATTTCTCATAAAACATATACCATTATTCATACCTTACACTTCAGAAAGATGATAATTAAACTTTTAAGCAAGTATTTCAAGTTTATGCTGCTAGAACAGGGTATGGTGATATGTGTCTGACATCATACATGAGTTTGATAACAGAATTTAAATATTAATCATTAAAATTTCTCTAATTCCTACATCCTTTCTTATAAATTATTTTTTTTATGGCTTGAAAATTTCATTTTGAGTTTAAGATTTTTTTTTTTGAATCTTGATGTAATTTAAAATGTTATTTTTACCCAAGGATTTTAACTCAATCTTGATTGTGTGCATTGTGCAGTAGGGATTTCCTTCATTTTTTATATAGATAATTAACTGCCTCAGCACAATTTTTTGACTAGCCCGTATTCCCCTACTGATACACAACACTAAATTTCATTGTAATAATTAAGCCTTCCACATATACATGAATGTATAGGTTCTCCATTTTGTTTAATTTATTAATTTATATGTTCTTATATTAACACCCTGTCATTATAATTATTAGGTTTTAGAATACTTATTTATATTTAGTAAAATATGTTCCCTGATGTTACTAGACCTCTTCAATGTTTCTTAGCAATAAAATATTCAAAGAGTAATTATCACATTGAAACTTCTTCAGGTCATGTGGGACTTCTTGTAGCACTAGGGATGAAAATGAATATAAGATTTTTCTAAATTTAGAAAAAAACTACAAAAATCTCATGGATTTCAAGATTCAAATTAAACTTTAATCATCAAAGATTCAAGTTTAATTAATTCTTGTTAAATCATAGAATTTTAGATATAGAAGGAATCTTAAAGATCATGTAGCTGAACTCATCTCTTTTTGTTTGTTTGTCTGTTTGTTTGTTTTTTAATCTGAGAAGACTGAGACCTAGAGAGGTAAAGTGATTTGCAAAATACCACACACGTTGAGGGGTAGAGCATGTACTAAAATTACATCCATTAAGTCAGTAAAGTAGAAAATATAATATTCCTATTTCTCAGATTATTTAAGCTAGATTTGATTTTTCCTGATTCCAGAATTTATTAACCAAAGAGAATGATAATTCAATGTATAATCACCAGATGACATTGATTAGCTAATGAAAACATTTTTGACATACATCAATAAAATAGTTTAAGATATTTTTGTATATTTTATTTGAATACTTTAATATGAATTGAATATTATAGAAGGGAAAATAAAAATTCACTTCTAACAAAGGAAGACTAGCTATTTCTAGACCAATACTGTCAACTAGCAAGAAAATTTAGATTTGAACAAATTTGAAAAAAACATCAATCATAAAAAATGAGGGAGCTAAAACACAGTGTGAACTTGAGGGTCCAGTATACTAGAGAGAAGGAAAGGGAAGCGAGGTTAGCTAACATTTTGAGCCATACTCCTTGGTATTTATTGAGTCCAAAGGAGTAGTTGACTCAAAAGCCAAGCAGAAAGCGGCTGTTCAGCAGCTTTAATCAGAGCAGACTTTCTGACACTGTTAACAGACCAGGGTATAAACTTTCATATATATGACCCTGGATGAAGGAGGCACATTGGTAAGCAGCCTGGGATTTCACATGTAATCCTGAAGTGTTATACGGTATGGGTAAGGAAGAAGCTGAATTAGACAACTCTTTTCAAAGACTAAACCCACCTACAAACCAGATAAACCTCTGACCAAATGAAGGCAACCTATCTCTGGCCAGAGCAAAAGTAAATTCTCTCTAGAGGAAGATAACACTAAAATTATCTCTTCAAGCTTTTAGATAAACTGTAGGAACTCAAATATGAAACAACCAAATATGCAAAAAGAAAAATAATGACTAACATCAGGGATAATGAAGATAATAGACATAGACCCAAAAGAAATCCAGAGGAATTGTTAGATGTGGATGTGCTTAATGCTAAGAAATTAAAGAATTATATGGAGAATTTTATCTGATAACAGAAAACCATGAAATATAATCCTAAAATAGAAATTATAATATTAGGTTGGTGCAAAAATAATTGCGGTTTAAAAGGTTAAAAATAATTGCAAAAACCTTAATTACCTTTGCACCAACCTGAATATAAGTAACTGAATATAAGTAACCAATACATCATTTTAATAGCAAAACAGATGTAGCATAACAAAAGATTAGTTAACTGGAAAATTGAATAAAATATTCAGACTGACACATGAAGAGAAAAGAGGAGAAAATTACCCAAAAGTAAAAAGCATAGACATAAGATTCTGTAAAAATATCTAACTTATCTTTAATCAGTGTCCCAGACTATAAGGAGAGAGAATCAGTGGAATTGATACTGGAAGAAATGGAATTGGATAATTTTCCAAAACTGATAAACAAAACTCAAACAACAGATTTAAAAAACATTACAATTCCAAGCTGGATGAATTCAGTGGATACTTGATAACCATTAAAAATAAAGTTCAAGAAAAAAATTTAAAAGAACCAGAAAGAATTAAAAGACATGTTAACTTCAAACAAAAAAACAATAAGGCTAACTTAACTATTTAACACAATAGAAACTGGAAAACAGTAGAATGAAAATTTAAAGGGATAAATGAAATAACTGCTAATCAAAAATTATTTATCTAGAGAAAATTTTCCCCAATGATGAAAATACAACAGAATTTAAGACAAAGAAAAGAGAGTACGTGTCAACAGATCCACACTAAATGGATTTGTACAGGCTGAAGAAAAATGGTGTCATGATCATGGAGATATAGAAAAGAAAGAGACTACTAAATGAATGCTGACTACTGCAAATAAAAATAACATCTATATAATTTATATAATAAATTCACAACAAACACCGTACAAATTGTAAAAAGTGACAAAATGGAGGAAATGTATTCTATATTCTTTGCTTTTTTATAAGAGGAATAATCTATCAGGAAGACAAAATAAATTTCAGTGTTTGTATATACCATAATGCCATAACATCAATACCTATAATGTTTTGAAGATAACATAACATATCACAAGCAGGAAAATCTACAATTATAGTGGGAGGTTTTGATATACCTCTCTTAGTAACTTAAAACAAACAAAAATATTGCAAGGAAGCTGACTATTTATTTAACATGACAGAAAATAATAGAAAAATAGACCCTCTCTTAAAAAAATATAAAGCAGGAGAGGAATTTTATTTGGAAAATATATTTATAGTATTTTTGAACTCTGCGTACTTCTTGGGAATGAGAGTTAGAGTCAGAAATTGGTTTGGCCCTCCAAAATCTGTGGAATAGCACAAGTTCCCTGAGGAGTCCTCTCCACACCCTTCCCTCTGTTGATTTTGGATTCAACAGATATCCCCTAATCCTTTGCTCTCCTAAGAACCGTGTTTCCCTGAAAGTAAGACCTAGCTGGACCATCAGCTCTAATGCGTCTTCTGTAGCAAAAATTAATATAAGACCTGGTCTTATTTTACTATAATATAAGACCAGGTCTATAGTATAATATAATATAATATAATATAATATAATATAATATAATATAATATAATATAATATAATATAATACAATACAATATAATATAATATAATTAATATAATATAATTAATATAATATAATTTATAATATAATATAATATAATATAATATAATATAATATAATATAATATAATATAATATAATATAATAAACAATATTATACTGGGTCTTATATTAATTTTTGCTCCAAAAGACGCATTAGAGCTGATGGTCTGTCTAGGTCTCATTTTCGGGGAAACATGGAAGTAAATGAGAGAAAACTCAGAGTAGTCTGCTATCTTTAAATACAAATTCACTATTTCAGCAGTCTCTAGCTTCCTCTCCAATATAAGTTGCAATTAGTTGCTGGGCTAAGATTTGCAATTCTGGTTTTACATGCTACTTTTTCAACTCCAGCAGTGATTAATTTAATATCTTTGCAAATTTGTCTGTTGGTCATGTTTAAGTTCCTTTAAGATTTAACCCAAATTTTTATACAATTAGAAAAGTTTCATTTAATAACATTTAATATGCACATAAATGTGTGTAAAAGGAGTATAATGTGAGAAGCTTGAGCTAATTTACTTTATCTTTGATAATGAGTAATTTCAAATCATTTCAAAATGTTTAGACAGAAGCTATTATTACCTGATTAAGATCATAGCAATCCTTTTATACTAGAGAGAATACTAATTTTAATGTCTGCTTTATGTCTCTAAAGGCAAATGTGAAATAGAGGAATTAAAATACTATCACTTCTGTAATGAAAGAGGACAAAGTAATAAAAAAATTATGAGAAGTATGTCCTGCTTTAAGCAAAAGAAACAAAAGTATAAGAGAGATGTTCTACATTAGAGATGGAGGATTAAAGTAGTAATTTATCATCATACATATAACAACTATAAATATTGTAACAATTACTAAACAAAGTAACAAATTATAAACCACCACCCCCAAACATTCCCAAAGAGCTCTAGAGAATGAACAAATCCACCTTTCCAGCCTAAAGAAATAAAGGAAAGGAATTGAGTCAAACTACAGCTGCTGGAAGGTGATGGGGACATAGCTGAAATGACAGAGGCAGATAAGATAAATCCCAATTTCTCTTTATTAATGTTGCCCAAATTTTGCTGACCCCTGAGTGATGTGTGCATGGAGTATACTGAAACAGACTGCAGCTAAATCAAAAGAACTGAACTGAGATCTAAGTTGATTCCCACTGTAGGTGTGGCAAAATTGGTAATTTGGGTCTAAGTAAATGAATTGCTTGCTAAAATGCAGTTAACAGAGACCAAAATTGAATAACCCCAGAAGTTGCAGTTATACGAAAATGACTTTGGAAGCACTAGTTTGCTTATATGTATGTACTGAGGTAAAGAAAAATACGTTCGTAATAAATGAAAAGACAGAGATAATGGAAATATATATATTAATATTTTCATGAAATATTAATATCCTTTTCCATCCCTTTATTTTCAGTACATGTGTGTATTTTGATCTGAAGTGAGTCTCTTGTAGGCAGAATACGTAAGGGTTCTGTTTTCATATCCATTCAGCCACTCTATGTCTTTTGATTGGAACATTTAATTCATTTACATTTAAAGTAATTGTTGATAGATATATAATTATTGCCATTTTATTATTCATATATATTGTATTATGTATATATGGCATATATATACGTATATACATACACATATACATATATATATACATTCTTAAAGAAGTCCCTGTAAGATTCTTCATAATTCTGGTTTGGTGGTGATGAACTCCTTCAGCTTTCTCTTGCCTGGGAAGTTCTTTATCTGTCCTTTGATTCTAAATGTTGACTTATGGGAGCTCCCTTGTAGGTAACTAATTGTTTTTCTCTTGCTGCTTTTAAGATTCTCTCTTTGTCTTTAGCCTTTGGCCTTCTAATTATGATGTGTCTTGGTTTAGGCCTCTGGATTCATCTTGTTTGGGACTCTGCACTTACTCAGCTTGTATGTCTATTCCCTTCACCAGATTGGGGAATTTTTCAGTCATTATTTCTTTAAATAGGTTTCCAATCCCTTTCTCTCTCCCTTCTCTTTCTGGTACCCTTATGATGATAATGTTGATACACTCGATCTTTTCTCAGAGGCCCCTTAAACTATCCTTTTAGTTTTAATTCCCCTCGGTTCATTATGCATCCGTATAACCAGTATTTTGAACTTTGTCTGGTAGATTGCTTGTCTCCATTTCATTTAGCTTTTTATCTTGAGTTTTGCCCTATTCTTTCATCTGGGGCATGTTATTTTGTCTCCTCATTTTGGCTGCCTCCCTGTGCTGTTTCTATGTATTAAGTTGATCTGCCAAGTCTCCTTATGTGAAAGGTGGTTTTGACAGAGTGGTCTTATGTAGAAGATTCTGTAGGGCCCATAAGTCTTCTGAGTCACCTGAGTTGGTTGTTCCAGGAGTATCCCCTGTGTGTGTTGTGTGTGCCCTCCTAGTGTGGCTGGGCCTTGATTGCTGCTCGCATATCAGTGGGTTGGGATGACACTCAGGCTGACTGTCTGTGAGAGCTGCCCATGACTACAGTGGATGAACTGTTGTGCAGGGGCTGATGCCATGGAGTAAGAGTCAACTTTAGTGGGGCTGTGACCCCAGCCAAGTCCTCCGTTAGGTTGTGTCATTTGTGCATCTGGTTGGGTAGTGCTCTGGTTTTGTCTGAAGCTGACCATTAGGTGTGTTGAGTCGGAAGATTTTTGGGAGGGTCTCCTGTGTAGGTCAAGGTCAGCTGCCTCTTGTGTCAGGCTTGAGGTCACTTGGTAGTAGCTACAAAGTGATCTGCCATTGGTTGCTGCTGGTGCTGGGCTTGGAGGCAGTTGGGAGAGGCATTTCTGTGAGTGAGGCAGGCTGCCATTTGTGCTGGGCTTGGGACACTTTGTTGGGCATTACAATGAGACCTGAGGCCAGTCACCACTTGTGCTGGGCTTGTGAGTGCTTAGCTGGAGGTATGTTCCAGTCCAAGACTGCTCACTAGTTACGTCAGACTTGGGACCACCAATGGGAGTCACAATACAATTTGACAGGTTGCCACTTGTCCTGGGCTTGGGGAAACTTAACAAGAGCTGCAAGGCACACAGAAGCCATCTACTTCTTGTTTCGGGTTTGTGGATCTTGGAGAGATTTTGGGAAAGTCTGCAGCTTGAGCTGAGTCAGGATGTTTGTGTGGAGGAGATACCAAATGGGGCTCATGCTAGGAGAGTGAGTTTGGAGGAGTAGAGTTTCAGGAAATCACCAGGGCAGGGTGAATAGTGCTAGGCAGTTTAACAGAGAGAACAGATTTGGTCCCCGCTTGTACTGGGCTGGCTGGGTAGGAAGAGAGCTCCATAAAGGAACAGTGGTACTTGCCAGCACTTTTGCCCCTGGAGAGAATTGCCCTAACACCTGCTGCTTCAGCCCTCCTCCTGAAGTAACTCAATTCAGTTCCTCCCTGTATGTCCGTGATCTGCTGCTGGAGCTTAGATTGAGTGAGTTTGTGAGCTAGTGAGTCTGTGTAAGAGCACCTTAAGACCAGCGCCTTCGTCTCTAGCAGCCCTTTGTCTTTCTTGTACTCAATCCCTGCTGGTTTTCACAGCAGATGTAATGGGGACTCTGCTTCCTGGTCCTGGTGCCTCCGTCTGGGGAGCCTGGTGTGGGGCTGGGACACCTTGCTCCTCAGGTTGAACTCTGCAGCTAAGATACCCGCCACATTTCTTAAATGCCACAGCATGAGTGTGGGACCAGACTGTTCCAATCCCCACCCCTCCTACCGGTCTTGATGTGGCTTCTTCTTTACATCCTTAGTTATAAGAATTCTGATCAGCTAGTCTTCTCATTGATGGTTCCATCATTTAGTTGCAATTTTGATGTGATTGTAGGAGGAGGAAAGCACAGAGTTTACCTACTCTGCCATCTTGATTGTGAGTCTTAAGTCAAAAACGTGCTGTTCTTAGAGGATTGATGGTTTAATAATAGGTGAGACATAAAGTGTCATCTTATATCTTATGAATAAAGATATAAGAATAAAATATGTATGTGCATAGACTTTGAAATCAAAGAGACCCATGTTCCAGTTTTACTTTGATAAGTTATTTTAAACATTTTAATCTTTAATTCCCATAACTATAAAATAGAGGTAGGTAGCCCTACTATATTGTATAATGACTTTAGGTCAAACAGACCTCAGTTTGAATCTTTTAACTGTTACTAGCTTGTGAAAATTTCTTCATCCCTCTCTTTCTTAAAATTAAAAATGGCCATAACATTTAGTTATAAAATTGATTTGAAGATTGATTTATTGAGTTGGCAAATGAAAAAACAAACAAACAAACAAAAATCTAATAAAATATCTGACACATTGTAAGGGCTCAATAAATGTTAGTTTTCCTCTTTCCTTTTTGGAAATATCAAGAGAGCTAAAATATGATATGAAACCGTTGGCAAGATGTTAGCACTGGAAATAAAATTCTCAGTGTAGAGGAATAATTTTTATATTTTCAAAAAATAACAGCTATGGCTTGAATTGTTGAATCTTAAATTACCTTCCTAATTTACCTAAAGTTTTGAAGAGCAGACTTCAAAGGGTACACATTCCCAAAGATCAAATATTTAAGTAAAGGTTATCTGAAATAACTAAACCTTTGAAAATACCTCAGAGGGGAATTCCGTTTCCATCAGTATGACAGAAAGATACTCTGAAGGGACTTCTTACTAGAATACAACTTGATCCTAGAAAATTTACAGCAAATATGCTTTTAAAGCACTGTTGTAAACAACACAAATATCCAAGGACAAATAAAAATAAACCAGTGAGGTAAAATTGACACTTGGAAAGAACTACACAGAGCAGCCAGGTTGTATTCAGCAAAAATAGCAATGCCAGATTGAAAATGGAGAAATTAAGCTTGTTATTTTCTACAAGACAGACAGAAGGATGACCCTGAAATCATCCCATGGATGTATAAACATTCAGGAGAGTTAAAGTGGGATAAGTTTCTTGCTCCCACTGGATTCTGAAAGAAACTACAAATCCTTTCAGAAAAGTTACCAGAATTTGGTTCCTTAAAGATTCAAAAGAGAGGTTCAACAAAGGCCAAAAATTGTCCTTGGTGAAAAGGCTAATGAAAGAGCAAGACATCTGGTAAGGCCGACCAAAAAAAAAAGCAAAAAACAAAAAAAGGAAATAGCACACAGATAAATACTATTGGAAAATAAAAAGAACACATATACTCATATACTAAAGAAACATCATGGATTAAAAAGTTAATAAGAGAGTATTATGAAAATCTCACTTTCAATAAAGATTAAAATGTTAGAATTAAATAGGAAGTACCTTGAAATAGATAATTTAATATAAGTAATTCAAGAATAAAGAGGAAATTTAATTTTTCTATAATTAGTATATAAATTGAATATGTGATTAAAATTTTCTTACAAAGAAGACACCTTGCTCAGATGATTTTACAGGTGAGTTGAAGCAAAAGTTTAAGTGTTTTATAATTACAATCATAATCAACTTCTTAAACAGAATAAAGAGGAAAAAAATCAGTTTACTTAATAAATCCTGTATGACCTTGATACCACAAAAAAACACAGACCTTGAGGAGATGTGAAAATCTCAAATAAAATATTAGCAGCAACACATTAAAAAGTTGAGGATGTGTCCTAGGAATGCAGGAGTGGTTTCACATTATAAAATCAATAACTGCAGTTTATCTAATTAGCAGGTTATAAAGGGAAAATCTATAGTTCAATAGATACAGAAAAAGCACACAACAACATTTATGACCTATTTAATGTATAATCCCCTAGCAAATTAAGGGTAGGAGGAAACTTCCTTAACTTCCTAAAATCTATCTATCAAAACACTCAGCAGCTATAATTTCCTGTGGCAAAAAACTAGTATTTCCTTTACATCATCAGCCAGATAAAGAAGACTAAAAATATACTGAAAGTCTTAGCCAGCGCAAGAAAAAGAGAACTTGGAGAGGAAAAAAACAAACTCTGGTTATTAATGAATTATGCGAATATTTATATAAAGGCTCCCAAAACCTATCTATAGAAAAATTATTAGCATTAAGAATTTGATATGTTACAGATATTGACATAAACAGTGAATTGCACTTTTATTTATCAACAAAATAGTTATAAACATTTTAAAACAATATTTAACAAAAATAACAAAACTAAGATATTGAGGGATGTAGTAGTCAAAAAGTATGCAAGAAATTTAAAGATAAAATATGAAACATACTGAAAGATGTTAAAATTTCTAAATAGATGAAGCAATACACCATTTCCAAGATAGGTGTGCTCAATACCATAAAGATTGATCTATTGGATCAATACATTTACAGCTAAACCAAATAGTTGTGTTTGTTTTTAAGGAAATTAACAATAATGATACTGAGACAACTGGATATCAAAATGGAACAAAAAATGAAATGTAATCCATACATAAACCATCCACAAAAATTAATTCAATATGGATTAAATATTTCAATGTGAAAATCAAAATAAACATGAACTATAAATAAAAATCATTAACTAAATTTAAGATTTATGTTTACCAATAGGTACGATAAAGAAAGTTATAAAGAAGGTAAGTGACGTATTTTTGGAAAATATTTTCCAACTGCTGTAATTGAAGAATTTGCACCCAGAATCTGAATCAATTGTGGGAAGCTTGAAGGCAGCTTTGATGGTATTTATAATGTTGGATCTCCTATGTTGGTGCATAGGTTCACCAATCTTCATTTGATTATTGAGCTTTGTAACATAGCATATATATATATATATATATATATATATATATTTCTGGGTGTATTACCCACATTTTCATATATCAAATATTCTGTAATAATTGTTTCCATTATATCACAGGAATCCTTTGTTACATTTTCCCAAGATTTAGTATTTAAAAAGTGCTATAGAATTTACACAAAGCAAGAAGCAAAACTGAAGCCAAACATTTAACAAAGTGGTTAATGATTTTAAATTTCTAGAGGAATTTAAATTTAGATGTTTAAATTCATGCCAACTTTATTTCATCAACCCTTTTATTAACTGTCATTATTTTCTTTTTTGTTGTTGTTGTTACTCAGAATCCGTCTTGAGTTAAGATATTGAGTTTCTATTTACTTTTCAGTGTGCTGTGTTTAGCTGATGTCCACTCCTGCTGATGTCTCTGGGTTAATAGATACAACATTTGGCACATGGACATCAATGCACACAAAGCACACTGCCAACACCAGCAGCTTGCACAATCTGTGCTTGAAAATTTACATTGATCATAATTACTGCTCCACCTGTATTAAATAAAGCTCTTCTAACCTTAGAAACAAAAGTGGCTTCCCAATGTATCAGTGGCAGCACACTAAGTTTGTGTAAAAAAAAAAAAAAGTGGAACAACAAAGCACTTTTTAATACGTAATTTAGTAAATGACATCAACTTGTTGGTTTTTAAAAATATAGAGCAAATATGCCTGTTAGCATACCAGTGGTTTTTGAGTGTTTATCAAAATATTGTAGTCTATATGTTGGGTGAATCTGTAAAGAGATCTCAGTAATAAGTTCCTAATTATTTCTAGGATCCACATTTAGTCAAGCAATTAGCATTTATTCAGAATCTATTCTATTTTCAATAATCAAGGTGCTATATATATAACAGATATGAAACCTGAGGATGTGCCCTTGAGTATATTCCTTAACTGGAGAAAGGAACTAAGCAGAAACTACCTGTTTTATTTTTCAGAGTAAAGATTTACATACTGGAAAAGTTAAGAAACATTCAAACCATGGCAAATTTCATATACATAGGTTTTATTTTCAGTTTTACTTATGAATGGATATATTCCAAAATATCAGTAGTCTCTTGGATGGTACTCACTGCACATTTTATCGTAAAATATTAGCATGTTGGTAAATTATTCTCATTTAAAACATCTAAATATTAGCATTCATGGTTACATAATGACTACTTCTTTTCTATCTCACCTACATTTTCTGCCTTTGACTTAGACCAAGAAATAGCCAGATAATAGGGAGAATATAAAAATTCAAAACTAAAAAACAAGACAAAACAACAACAAAACCAAAGTAATGAAATGTAGTGGAATTTATAACATAATTAAAACTTAGTTTTAAGCTATCATACGAGCAGTTGATAAGGCAGTTTGAAGACTGTTTCAATTTCACTATATGTCATGCTCTGTAGAATTTGAACATCTACAAGTCTTTGCTTATGCTGTTTCCACTTCCTGGGGCTGTCCTTCTCTCTGCGCCCGACCCCGTGACTTTATTTTCCTCTTGACCTGTCTAAAATGAACTTATTATTCAAGTCATATAAATATCTCTAACTCTGTAATCACTTCACTAACCCCAATTCATATTGGGTCAGGGTTCTCCCTTTGGTTCTCATATCACTCTGTATTTGTCACTATATATACCATCATTTATTAAATAGTTTGAAATTGCACTGTAATGATCATTTCTCTATTAGGTGTCAGCTTCTTTAACATACTGAACAGATTGTTCATTAATTTTTCTCTTGTGCTCACGATGTCTGATACATAATAGACACTCACTAAATATTAGTTGATTATCTTTTTCCTAAGTCATGCATACAACTGTAAGTCCTTTCTATACTACTTGGTAGGGCAGTTGTTGTTTGGAAGTAAATGGTAGATTTTGTTGATGGCCTTATCTTTACAATGCTTTGGAGGGAGAGTGGATTCTCTACATACATCACGTGTTACATCTCCAGAAAAAGTATCCAAAGTCAAAATAGATTCAGACCTAAATATAGTGATATCATTGGAATCTGTGTTCATAATAAGTACCTTATGTCCAACGTTTTGTAAAAATGAACAGGCACATTAATTGCTTATATATTTAAATAACAATCATACAAAATTTATCTACTTTAACCAAGGCAGAGGAAGAGATTTAGGGGGCACATTTTCTTTCAAAAATGTAACTTCTTTTTTTTTTTTTTTTTTTAAATGTAACTTCAAGGACCCAGATGATATTGTCAGGTCAAATTGCCAGGGGATAGAATAAAGACCAGAAATCAAGAGACTGGGTATTGTAACCTTGTTTGTATTTTCATGTTGACTATAGCTTGTATCTCAATATATTTTCCTCATAAAAGAAACAATGATCATTCAAACAATACTTAATATTGTACAAACTCACCATTTTTTCACATACCGATCTTTTAAAAAATGTATATTTACTAGAACAAATCAGAAGAGGGGTGCTTGTCACAGAGGTTGTGATGCTAACGGACTTCTTGGTAAAGCTTTAACATGTAGCTTTGGGAGGAATTTTGTAGAAACTTATGGTCACTTGATATTTTGAAACTAAATTATCAACTTTTCATAGATTATTTTTTCTTTGCTGTTTCATCAGAATTAGTTGAGTGATATGTTATATTCTATCTGCCTATTGTGCCACAAAGAGTAACATGATTGATGAAGTTAGAATGCTATTATGTTGAAGCACTATATGTTGAGGTCTCTGTACATTTGGTTTCATAGCAAAAAATTCATGAAGTGGAACATTAAGATGTTCTATAGGAAAGTCCCATAAATTTTCATATTTGTAAGACATTTTATATAGCCACAAAAAATAAAAATAAAAATATGCCATTGAAATTTAGTTTCTAACATATAATGTTTTTCCTCATGCAATGAGATGCAAAGTTTATAATTCCATTTACTGCCTTTCAGTTTCAAACTCCTACTGCTAAAAAGCAATCAAGCAATCAATGCAGGTAGCAGGTCGTGCTGGCATTATATACATTATTAGTCTTTTCTTGGCAAAGTAACTTTACTTTCAAAATAACAGGAAATAACAACTAGAGCCACATTATTTGGCCAAGAATACAATTTTTTAAATGTGTATTAAGTGTTCTAAAGATTAGATTTTTTTCAAAAGCAATTTTTTGTTTTTTCAGATGAAAGTACTTGAAGTATAGTTACTACCAAAATGAAATTATCAATTAAAATAAAACTTGTCAGACAAAAAAGAAATAACTTATTTACCATATTGTCACATTAACATTGTTATCTTCAAGCAAAGCAATGTCTTTCATTGTGAAGAAACTCCAAAAACTTTATACAATTTCCATGGTATCCAAACAACATCACGACACACAGACATTCATTGTACAGAAGAGAAAGAGAATAATGGTTTAGTTTACTATAATCAGTCTCAGAAGATTTTGATAGAGAAAATGATATTTGTCTCAAAGGAATTGGAAAGAATTTAATGAGGAAATGGTAATTAATGATACTGAACTCAAGCCAATACCTTAAATTATCCAGATAAAAAATGTTCTGAATTCTTCATTGCTTCCATGGGTTTCCTGACCTTGCTTATTATATACACCAGATATGCACACTCTGAGCTATCTTTTCCAGTGTTAGACCTAACTTACGCATGTAAACTTTGTAGCTGGCCATGAACTTCTCATTTATGCAGAAACAACTTTGCAGTTATTTGTTACACAAACCTATTGAGAGCATACTAGCCTGCTGGCTTGTGTGTGAACATTTTGCTGAACAGCTGCTCTGGCTTTAAAATTTGGACATTCCACTGCTGTTGGAAATACCAACAGAAAATGTGGAAGGTACAGAAAAGAATGTTTACTTATATGTAATCATTTCTAACCTGAAATTTATATTTTTTCTTTATAAGTTATGGAATGGATGTTATTGTCAGAAAATATAAATGAAAGGTACCTAGAAACATTTGGCTTCATAACATTTAAAACTATATAAAAGGACGTGTGTGATTGTGTAAAAATAAAAAAATAGTAACAATTATAAATAAAAGGGATTATAAATTATTAAAATAAAATAATAAGAGGCTATAAATTATGAAGATCTTCTAGAGGATACAAGAGTGCAAATAGTACCTATACAAAAGGATGTTGTAAGGTTTTTGGTTTTTTTTTCTTTTTTCTGAATCATGACCGGTTGTAACCTAAAAGTTTTTTAAACAACCTAAAAGTTGTTTAAAGAAGTGGTGCTTGTTTAGAGGAAACAATGTATTGTGCATTCATGCAATGGAAAACAACACAGCCATTACAGGCAGTCCATTTTTATAGATGTAAAAATTTTCCACACTGAGTTACTGAGTGAATAAATAAATACAAATAAGTGTTTTTAATATGATGCCACTTATATAATGGTACTATAATATTATGAGAGAGAGAGAGAGAGAGAGAGAGAGAGAGAGAAGATATAGTCTATTAATCAGGGCTTTGAAGTAACAAAATAATCCTCACATTTCAATGGTTCTTTTTACAGTATCCATTTCTTGTTTATGTGATGTGTCAGTTGCTGTGGGCTAGTTTCTGTAGCTCTGTATTACTTTTCTATTGCTGTGTAACAAATTACTACTACACTCCTTTGTCATCTCTTGGTTCTGTAGGTCAAAAGTCCAGGGGCCTCAACTAGGTTTTTTTGTTTGTTTGTTTCAGGCCTCTCTAGGCCCAAGTTAAGGTCCTGGCCAGTTTGGCTTCTCATCTGGAAGTTCAGGGAAAAAATCTGCTTCAAAGCTCATTCAGGTGTTTTATTTAATTCAGTTGCTTACAATCCTAGAGTTGAAGCCCTCTTTCTCTGGTAGGCAGTCAGCCTTTTTCTTGCAGTGTCAGGGATCACTCATCTCCTAGAGGCTGCCCTCAGGTCCTT
The DNA here is from genome assembly GCF_036562045.2 of Rhinolophus sinicus. Classification (NCBI taxonomy): domain Eukaryota; kingdom Metazoa; phylum Chordata; class Mammalia; order Chiroptera; family Rhinolophidae; genus Rhinolophus; species Rhinolophus sinicus. The sequence continues at coordinate 129,668,407 of NC_133753.1, forward strand.
GCTCTGTGGCCCCCCATACCTCAGCAATAGAGAAACTTCCTTATATTGAATTTCTCTCATGCTTTCAATATCTCAGATTTCCTCTTCTACTGTCTCAGAATAATGTCTCTGCTGTTAAAAAATTCATGTAACTAAGTTAGGCCCATCTGTATAACTTTCCTGTCTTAAAGTCAATTGATTAGAAACCATAATTACATCTTCAAAATCCCTTTTGCCTTGTACCAGAACGTAATCATGGGAGCAACACCAGGAGATAGAGGTCTTGGGGGCATGTTAGAATTCTGCATAGCACAGGTTCTATTCCATTTCATTTCATTCCAGATCTCAGGGACCCAGGCTGAAAGAGCAGCCCCTGTATAAGACATTCCTTTCTAGCTGAATAGAAAAAAGAACAAGAAAGCAGGCAAAAATAGCTTTTGTGCAGACAAGGTGTACATCATGTCTCTTCACATGCTATGGGCCAAAGCAAGTCACACAGGCCAGCACAATGTCAATGAACAAGAATATATATTTTCTCACAGGAGGAGCACAAGTGACATGGCAGCTTGACTTATATAGGCAGGAGAGTAGGGTAATACCTGGGAACAGTAATTCAAACTACCAGGCACGGGGCGAGAGACCTAGATATATACTTATTGAAATAGTATAGTGTTGAGTCCTGATGGAACAAACATGATTTTTCATTTTTTTATTTTGTGTTCTCTATTATATCTATTTTTCAAAAATTGTGATTTTTTTTTATAATTGAGTAAAACAACATTTCATTTTGAAAGAATATAAAACGTAAGTCAAAGAGTTAAGGATTTTTCAAATCTGCTTTACAGGCAAGGAGAGGAAGCCAAGGGAAAGCTGTGTTTTTTTCAGTTGCAAGTAGTATTTATAAACTGCGTTTTGTTTCTAAGGATTTTAAAGTATACATTTTTACATTTAATGTTTGATGAATCTTACAGAAGAATTGTTACTGTCTATGTTTTATTTATAGGAGAAAATGAGGCTCAGAGATTTTTGATGAAACTTCCAAGGGCAGAATTGGAAACCAGATTTTTTAGACTATGAATTACATAGCCTTCCAAAATACCATGATACCTCACATTTATGTACAAATTAATAATGTCTAATATTTATGGGCCCTTAATATATTCCACACACATTGCACTGAGTTTTCATAGCATTCAGTGAAAACTCCCCTGCCTCTCTATATTTTTACATCGCTCTTAGAATATACCATGATATATGGTCTACTAATAAATAAGGAGAAATGATTCAAATGCCCAATGTAAAGGACAACATTTTTCTTTGTACTACCATTAAAATTTGAATAACAGGCTGCAACAATATCAAAATACAAGCAAAGAGGTTTTAATAAAAGGCAAGAAAACGTGGCTGTTTTGTATTAATCGAGATGTATATGTACTGGTCATGCATTCTGACGTTTATGCTGTAACCCCTACCATTGCAATTATCTTTAATTTACACTAGGGCATCCACATTGGCAAGAAACTCAAATTAGATTATGCTTTGGGGATGCCTTCGTCTTCCTTTCTCTTGTGTTAAGATTTATGATTCTTATATAGTCCAAAATAAAAGGGACATCTCTGTGTTTTTTAAGTTACATAACCCCACTAATTTCCTACCAAAACTTACACATATGTTGTTGTTGTTCTTGATAATGATGATGATGATGATGATGATGATGATGATAGTGGTGATTGAGTTGAAGGGCATTATCAATTTAATTCCCAAATTCATGACACTTCTTAAAATATGTGATTCTTCATAAACGTTTGAGTGTATTCTCACGAACCTTTTCCTGAAACTGGCTTAGTGTAGGGCTGAAACTGAAGTAAAATTAAGCTGACTACATTGAGAGAAGTGTGTGTGTGTGTGTGTGAGAGAGAGAGAGAGAGAGAGAGAGAGAGAGAGAGAGAGAGAGAGAGAGCTATGGTTAGGACAAAGAAAGGATGTCTCTACTTACCTAGATTAAACTGAGTTGGAAGAAATTAACAAGCAGAGATTAAAGTTAGTAAGGAACCAAAACATCAGGCACTCATAGAGCTAGATTTTGTTTGAAATGCATCAGGAGATGGAACTAGTCAGCTGGTCGATAGTGACAAGATGCCTCTTTATCTCAGCACATAGGTCCTGCCAGGAGGCTGGCTCAACGTGGCCTTAATCCTCTCCTCACCCTCACTCCCACACCAGCAGCTAACTTAAGTATCTTTATATTCTGAAAAACATCAGGGGTCCAGTTTCCATTTGATGTCTCTTTCTATGGTAGAGCTAATAGTTCTCCTAATTATGTTTATCATCTCTCTTAATACCATTCATTTAAAAAATAGATATTATAAACTTAATACTAAATATATGGTGCAGCTATCCTTCACCTCTGATAACCTTTAGCCTTCTCTCAGCCAAGCTTAGAATATTTTAAGAATGTAGACACACAGAATGTATTGGGATCATATACCATTTCCCTTCACCTATTTGTTTCTAATGGTTGAAGGGAATATAAAAGAATCAATTTTGGAATGTGTAAGTTTAATTCCTAAAAAGTGTTTTGTACCAACTATTTATTTTCATTTATATCATAATAACAAAAATGGAAAACAAAAATATTTAAAGTACATAGGAAAAATAACATTATTCTTGCATTTTTCCTTTTTTTGTTCTTTGGAGAGCAATTACTATACGATGAAAAGCCATGAGAGCATCTGGCTCCTTGGCAAGTCCCAAATACAACCGGCAACCCAGAGATACTGAATGGCTGGCAGATGGTTCAGATACTATGGATAAGCTTTCCATTTCAAGTAATCTAGAATTGCCCCCATTCTTTATATTAAATACATTCAAGTTTCCGTATGTAATAAATTCATGACTTACATATTTATGTATATATGTATACATATTGGTATATATGTGTATATACTATATAACAGAAACACCTACATATTTTTTTTTGTCTTTCTAACAATGTAATTCATTAATTTGCCTATAATCTCAGTCATTTCCATATTTAAAATTTGTTCCGTGTCTTTCTGAGTAGCTACATTTTATCATATACACAGCAGTGACACTGTAGGCAAGCTTCTATTCTTTGTGTATATTCACCACAGTGATGAATACCTTTTGTTTGCTTCTGAGTAAAAACTTGATGATTTGAGGACAAAAACCTTCTGAAAAATTTGATGTCTCATAGTCCTTTAAAGACCATGGATTTGTTTTTACTAATAAGTAATTTAGATTCCAAATCCCTTGACCAAAATGATTGTGACCTTGCATGTATGCCATGTGGAAATCACCACAGGAACAGACTGCTGAACCAAAGGTAAACAAACAGAGCTGGATTGTTGCCTCCTCATATATCTGAACTTGAGGCTGGTGGGTAACTGCCAAGTCATAGTGAGTATTCAGACAGCATGAGTGGTGAGCCGCTGAGGCGAGAAGTATTATTCAAAGATTTGATTCATTAGAAACCATGCTATTTAGATATGCTCTAAAATAAACCACTTTATATAAAATCCATAATTTTAAAATACCATATTAAAAATTATTTAAAAATTCTTCATTGTTTTGTTTTGCCATGGAGATTTAAAATTTCTGGTTGACAGCTTTTTCTTTTTTTTTTCTTAAATTTATTGTTTTTGTACCATGCCTTATCAATTGACTAAAGAAATAATTTCTGTGATATTAGGAAACTTTGTTTCCATTTACTATCTAAAAAACAAAATGATGATTTTGCAGTGACACTTTAAGTATGTATCATCTCTTGTTACATATCTGGTGTCAAGGTTGAGCCATCACAAGTAGCTCTGTCTATGTTGAAATCACAGTGTAATTTACTTTTAGTTTTGAAAAACAGAGAAAAAAAACTTGTATAAAGGTTTTATTCTGAGAAAATACACCAATCAACTATTTTCCTATAAGAACTTATATTTGGGGCAATAAAAGTAGGATATTAAATATAAATTCAATGTTTGAATATATGTTAGATTGTATATCTGCTTCCCTGAATGGAGACATCAAAAATTAGGTAGTCATCAGATTACTTAGCTCAGTGATTCTCAATTTTAGTGGAACATCACATGCATGGCAATTGACTTAATTTTGAATCAAATTCAGCTCAGAAAAATAGAAACTATGTGAAGTACCTAAACAGGAAATTTAATTTAGAGAATTTCACTCCATTGCTGCTATATAATTCAGGCGACTGTAGATTTTGTTTTGTTTTGTTCCCTGTTTTATCTCCAGTGTAGAGAATGGCACATGGCACATAGATGCTCTGTAACAAAATGTTTAAATTAAGACTTATTAAACAAATGCTGGTCAATAATTTGTTTATACATTTTGATAGAATTTAGAAAGATGCAGAATGATACTTGTTATTAAAATTTTGATGAGTGATTATGTGTCATATATAGAATTTTAAAGTAGAATTAAAGATAGTGCAATGTATAAGTCAGAGATAGAAACTGGGAACAAGGAAATAGTGTTGGAAACACTCAGATTTAAAGAAACGGGAAGGACATTATTTTCATTTTAGCAATTTACAGTGATGACTTATCTTTGTAAAGAAATGATCTGATATCATAGTAAAAGAAACCTCCATTGGTCATATTGTCCTCCTTCGAATTCAGTGTTGACCAAAGAGATATTACATGGGTGGTATGTGAGATAACATTTGGGTGACACTCCCAGTGCAGACTCTGTGGCCTACTAATTAATTTCAGACGATGTCTTCTAGCCTATACAAAGGGAGGGGAACCTTGTGGAACTAGTTTGATCTCTGTTCCATAAAGGTGATAAAGGTCATTAAGTGATGTAGGAAACAAAAATTCCTTGCATTTACCTCTATGGTTCTCCACTATGGACAGTTAATGGGAAAGATAACTGCCTATTCTGCTTCTTTAAACCAAGGAAAGGCAGTTTTGAAGGTTGTAGCAATCAAATTCTCCTCAGAAAAATAGAAACTATGTGAAGTATCTAAACAGGGAATTTAATTTAGAGAATTGGTTAGAGAGGTATTGGTTGCAAGGCCGGAAAAAAACAAATGAGAACATTGATGTAACAAAGCAATATAAAATTCTGAAAGTAGCCCAAGAGGTTAGGAAAACCAGGTTTGGGAATAATCAGAATTTACACACATGAAGGAAGAGCACGGTGGAGCTCACTCAGGCCCCTAAGAAGCTTCTGCACCCAAGCACCCGGAACTTAGAGAGAATAACTACAAAACGTAGAGACCTAGACCCCTGAGTAGAGAATGCAATTACACTGGACCAGTTAGCTGAAGATTAGAGCCAACTGCTTTTTCTGAGGATGAAATCCTACTGATGAGGGCAAAGCCAATTGGAAACAAAGGAAACAGGAAGAAATAAGTCTCTTCTTTTCAACCTGTAGTAACTCCTATTGGAAGAGCCTAATAGGAAGTCAGCTAATTCAAAGAAAATCAGATTTCAGAGTTCCAGCAACAACAACGATAACATTACAAAACAGAGTGTAGATGAATAAACTTGGGTGCTAGCTTAATAACTGGCACAAATTTGGAAGCTTATGTTAGTATTTTCTCTTGTTTAATCTAAAACAAAACAAAACAAAACAAAAACAGGAGAACAGGATACAGAATACTAACTCCATTTTCAAAGAAATAACAAGTAAACAAATAACCATATAGATGGAAAGCTTCCCAAGAGTAGCGGTTTCAGTAGGAAAGGAAGGAGTTTGCTTTTAGTTGCAGTTCTCAAAAAAAATCTGACAAAATAAAATTTCACCAAGATGAGATATAACCAAAACACTTATTTGCAACATTGACAAATTCCCTGCAACTTGAAAATACTGAAAAAAAACACAGGTATTCAGGAGTTGAAGGAGGAAATCACTCAGACAAGCCACATATTCATTAATCAAAATAACCATGTGGCTAGAAGAGTAGTGTGAGTGATGAGGTGAGACTTAAATCATTAATACTGCTTTATATCTGCCTATATCTATTGATGGGGAGAAGTAAACATTAAAAACAAACAAATAAAAACACACACTCTTACCAGGAATAAGGATATGTTCTTCCCCTTATGGATCAGATACAAATTGTCTCACTGGAAAAAGCTCCCCTTCTTGGGTGAGTAACCCAAAGCAAACTAGCTCAGTATATTTACAAAAAATGGAGGAAAGGAACCAGAAATGAAATACATGGATGATGAATTCTCTGAAGAAAAAGTGTTTCCATGATACAAATAAAACGTGATTGTTTACATTAATATGAATGTAAAATAAAATTTGAAGCAATATAACTTATAAAAAGACTATCAAGCCGAGACAGAAGGATTCAGAAAATTTAGGGGAAAATAAGAAAAATATTTTAGAAATAAGGATATATTTGAAGGAAAGAGAAAATAAATCAAACCTGCTAAAAGTGATGTAAGGGATAATAGGTGACAAAAGTAAAGAAAGAGAGAAAAACAAAGTGGAACTGCATAGAGTTTAAAGATGCACATTGTTTTCCCTAAGAAGAAACTAAAATAAATAAGCAGAAGTTAATAAATGTAAGAAAATATTTCCAGAAAGAAGTGATTATATGGATTTACAAATTAAAAGGACATACTATAGCCTGGGAAAATTTGGCTCAGATAGTTAATACTAGAATATATATATATATATATATATATATATTCATAAAATTGCTTACCATAATTTCAGAGAGATTTGCTTGTTTGCTTAAACAGGAAAAAAAAATCAAGTTATGTAAAGAGGAAACCATCAGGCTAGATTATATTACTTAATTGCACCATTTAATGATAGAATACTTGTGTAGTGGAGCAATGCCTTTAAAAAAAAAAAGGCATCCTCCAGTTTTTTTTTTTTGTTGTTGTTTGTTTGTTTGTTTGTTTTTCTTAATGTATAAACCATCTTTCATTCTAATATAATGCCAACATATATTTTTGAACATACTAGATATTAGGTATCAGGAATAATTGTTATTATGAGACCTTCTTCAATAATTTAAATAACATTTTATAAATCTCTAACATGAAGTAAATATGGATTATACTTTATTTAAAAACTAAGGCTAAAAACCTTGGGTAGTAATTATAGCTTATGGCAATGAAAAAATTTTCCTATTTAAGTAAGTTGGAAGAGGAAGAAAAAGAGAAGTGAATTAGTAAACTGATTATCTCTTCTCTTACGGAGGGTTAAAAATAAATACATAAATCAAATGATGGAACTTTAAATATATTTAATAATAACAATATATTTTTAAATAATATAATCATTTAAAATAGCATGAAGGGGCAGAACAAGACGAGAGGTAAGGGATGATAATTTTCATTTTGATATCAGAAAGGATTTAATTCATAAAGCAAAAAGTCATACAGAAGTCAGATGTACAAACTTATGGTTGTGAGATAAATACACAAAATAAACATGAACATTTAAATTATCAGAAAAATATATACACGTGCATGCACTCATAGGAAAACATACTAGTATAATTTTTTGGTGCCATGAAAATATAAGGCACAACAAAATATAATAGGAAAAAGAACACAGGTAGATGACCTATGAATAAATGAAAATAGTCTTTAAAACTACTAAAAGAAAAAAATAATTATGTTAAATAATAATAATACTTCAAACTGCTACAGTATAAAAATTGTGACACATACTGTTTTAAGTACTTTAATTCATCTGATCCTCATTGATAAAATGAAAACAAGTAAACAAAAGAACAGAAAAAAAAACAAGCAAAGAAAAAAAAAACACTTTTATGAGGTAATTGTTACTTTATTCCTATCTTTACAGATGAAGACCCTGAGGTACAGTGAGGTTAACTAATATATTTTAGATACAGTATACAAGGTTTTTAATTAACCCATAATCTTCAGGAATATGGAAGTAAAAATGTGCAAAATTAAATTTGTTCTCAATTAAAGATCGATCTTTACAGCAAAATGTATTTTGGAAAAAAGTTACATAGTGCATTTATAATCAGAGTTCATTTTCTTAACCAATAAGTTACATTGTTTTTCAAAAATTAAAATCCCAATCTGGGTTTGTGCATGTCACATACCTATAAGCAATTAATTCAGAAAAAATAAAATAATACACTAAATTTTATGAGTTAGCTGCAAGCAAACAAAGGTGAAAAGGTCATGATCTTAATTACAGATAAGATCAAATTTAGAAAAAATCATTAAATGAAATAAAGGATCACATATTAATGTGTTTAATTAAAAGCTGATAACTTAATTTTTAAGAATTGTGTTCTGCCCCTTCTATTCCCAGGAGTGGGTTTTGGCTTAGTGTCGCGACCCGTGCGACAAGGGTTGTGGGGAGCAAGGAGGGCAGCGCAGGGTTAAGAAAAGACAGTAGCCATGAATAGAGGCAAGCAGTGCCAAGGGTCTGCAGCCTCAAGGACTAAGCTCTGAATAGGGCCTATGCATAGTTTTTATTAGTTAGGTGGGTAAGTAAAGGAGATAAAGCTTGTCAATCTCAAGATCCATGAATCCCATACACTACAATAGGAAACTGATTCAAGCCAATCACCCTTGACTGCAGGCAGCTGAACTATAAGTCTCAGGATGTATGTACTTCCCCAAGGGACAAAACCTTTATGCATATGAATAGATGGAGAGCACACCATTGAATCACTTCCCTTGTAGGTTTTGGAAGGAATGCGGCTACAGAGGCAGAGGCTCTCAGCCTGAGGAAGGTGAGGGGCTGTGCCCACCTCTATGAACCCCATGGGTTCTCCTGTTGGTCCCCACTCCATGGCGCCTGGCTTGATTTGTGCCCCCCATGGTGAATCTTGCTCGTCATTGGCTGACCAGCCATTTTCCTGGGGCCAAACAGGAAGAAATAAGGTGCAAGCACAAAGGTGAAGCAAAGTCCCTGAAAGGATCTGTCTCACAGACTCTCCTTTCTTTATGGGCAGGTACATAGAGACAGACGGGTAGGCTGCTGTGTGGCAACAGCTTAGGAGAAGATTCTCTATTTGTAAATTCACTTACTCACTAATATGTGTATGTAACCAAATAATCAATACTGCTGTACATTTTCAGATATGTACAAAACAGTGAAAAATTAGAGTCACCTGATATACGAGTACACTTTCTTCGTTGAGTTCTAATAAGGTGACACTCTGCCTGTTTCAACTCGTACTGTAAACAGGTGTCATTTTTGCTGCCTATTTAGTGTCATGCTTTTCACAATTTATGCTTTTACTTAGTGAGTTTAGTGTTTATAATGGTCCCCAAGTGTAGTGCTTAAGTACTGTCAGTGTTGCTAAGCCCCAAAAGGCTGTCATGTGCTTTATGGAGAAAATAAGTGTGTTAGATAAGCTTATTTAGGTATGAGTTATAGTGCTGTTGGTTGTGAGTTTCAAGTTAATGAATCAACAATATATATTAAATAAGGTGTTCTAAAACAGAAATACATGTACAACAAGATTATGTATTGATCAATTAACGTAATGTTGTGACCAGAGTCTTGCAAGAACTTAACCCTATATTTCCTTAATTGTTCAGTATTTGCCAATTCAGTGGGTCATACTGACTTTATAGAACATAAGTACCACAAATAACAAAAGTCAACTCTGTATCAATGGAGCAGCCTAGAGAGACCAGAAATACAGTTTGATATTCACAATCAATTAATCAATTGATTTTTGACCAAAGGTTTTCAATGGAAAAGCTAAAGTATACATATATATGTATGTATATACAAACTTTACAAAAATCAAATTAGGATGGATCATAGACCTAAATGCAAAAACTAAAACTATAAATTTTGAAAAAAATTAGGAGACTAACTTCCTGATGTTTACCAAGCAAAAATATTAGATAGGACCCAGTACACAATAACCACAAAAGGGAACAAAATAAAATAAAATAGATACAATTAAATTATTTCCTGTAAACCTAATTCAGAAAATGAATATAAAAGACATAAAATAGAAGAAAATATTTGGGATACATACATATGTCAATATATAAAGATCTACAAATACAGTAATTACAGACCAAAAAACAAAAACAAGAAAACAAACGAAAAAACCCCACAACCGATAGCAACAAATTAAGGGTGGGTAAAAGACTTATGCAACCACTCAAGCAATTGGACATTAGAAAGGTCATAAGCTCATAATGAGGACTCTGTGTCATTAGTTATGGAAAAAAATGCAAATTACAACAATACCATTTTAGACTTCAGGCTAAAATTAAGAAGGTTGACAAAAAATTGTTGCAAGATTAAATGCAATTACATTTTTTTATAATGTGTTTATGAGAATGTGGAATTATTCAACTAGTTTGTAAATTTGTTTTGCTGTTTCTTATAATTATACAATTACCCTCTGACATAATAATTACAGTCCTGGGTATTTACTCAAAAGAAATGAAAACATCCACAAAGCTATTATGTAAGAAAACCCATAAAATCTTAAAAAAAATAATCTTTAATTTGAAATAGCCCACATTTTCATCAACAGGAAGTTAAACAAATTGTGATTTTATTTATATACTACATATAACAAAATATAAAGTGATCCTCAGTAGCAGAAAGGAACAATCTGATACATGCAATGTGGATGGATTCTGAAAACTTTACGTTAAATGAAGAAGAGTTCAGACTGATTTCATTTATATGAAGTTCAACAACAGGTTAAATGAAACCAGGGTGACCAAAATCTGAACAGAGATTGCATCCGGATGATTGGGGGTGTGTTAAATTGGTATTAGTTACAAGGTACATCTCTGGGTGATAGAAATCACCCAGAGTTACATGGGTGTATGTATTGGCCAAGACTCACTGAATGCTATGATTAAGACCTATGCAAACCACTAGATGTGGTCATGATGATTTTTACCTTGGTTTTCACAACAATTTGAACTGCTTTCTGTGACTTCAGACTTGAAATCTTTCAAATCTATTTTCTACAAAGAAGCCAGAATAAGATCTTTAATCGCAAATCTTAAAACTATTTCCTACAACATGTTTATATTCCTACATCTTATAATTGGGTTTCTCTCATTGCCTGCCAACTTTTTAATGTTTCAGCCTTCCCTTGCATTATAGCATGCATCCCATTTGTGTTTTAAAAATAGAAAACTGCTTGAAGTGCAGTTTTCACTGTGCCTTTGCTCATATGGTTTCTTGGGCCTGAATCCCTTCCTCATTTAGTACTTTTCTCACTCTTATGACTACGGCTTATGTTTTAAGTTTTAGCTCAGGAGTCAACTTGAGAAAGTCATCTTAGTCTCTAGGTGAATTAAAGTGTCATGCCTATCCTCTCAGAGTTTCTGTGTCACCCAATACACTGTAAATTATGAAGGGAAAGAATATATCTTATTTTTATTTATAGAATCCCTACTGTGTAGTTTCTTCTCATAATAAAAAATAAATGAACCGTTTCCTTTTTATTGTCTAGATTCTTTGTGGACAATACTTGCTCAAGTTATGCAAAAGAAAAGTCACTGAATTCATCACTGCTACTCTCCTTGGCTATGCAGGTCATTGTCAATATTTTTCATTCATCCACTCAGAAAAAAAAAAGAAAAATTACAGTCTTTTATATAAAATGTAAGTGTCAGGATCAAATGTTGGATTTCTTTTCCTCTTCATCTATGATTATGGGTAAAATTCTCTGTCCTTAAATAACAACTGCACACTGATTACTCCCAAATTTAATCTCCATCCTGACACTTTCCATCAGCTCCAGACTCATATTAAAAGACTCTTTAACCCCTTAACTAAAAGGTATATTAAATTAAGCATTTTGAAAATAAAATATTTGTGAGCACTTATGCAAAGCCTTGTCACACAGGATTCCCCATCTTGAAGCATACCATCATTTACCTAGTTTTTAGCAGAAAAAGATGAGAGTCATGGTAGATCCCTGTCTCTGCCTGTACCTCAGTCAAATCCATCTTCAATCCCTACTGGCTCAAGTTTCAAGATCAGAATCTAACAACTTATCACTAAATCCACCACTACTTCCCTAGTCCAACCTAGCTGCCATCTTCTTTAGATGAGACTACAGCAATAGCCTGGTTCCCATGTTCCCACACTCTTGCCAATACCCTCTAACATTTTGTTCCCCATAGAGCAGATGTAAACCATATTTTCTCCTTCCTGTGCTCAATACGATCCAGTGATCAACAAGGACTTAAAATGATCTATTCCCTGCTTGGTTTTCTGGCTTAATCTTTTCTAACTCTTGACCTAGCTCACACCCCAGTAGACACACTGGTTTTATGGCTGCTTTAAGCATGCCATTTCAAATTCCATCTGGAATATGTTTACTTATATTTTTGCATAGTTCATTTTCACTTTATTACAGTTTTTGTTGAAATGTCATCTCCTCAAAGAAATATCCTGTGTGTGTTCTATCTTAAGTAGCTCCTCCCTAAGCTATTCTAAGCACCCATCAAATATGAAATTATATCACTTGCTTTATTTGCATTCTGGTGTGTTTCGTGCTCTAATCTAGATTGTAGATTCAAGGCCAAGACTTAGCCTTGAACTTGTACTAGAACTGGGCCTTGCAGAGGAGGTCAATAACTGGACCTTGTTGTGCTCTGATCCCTACTCAACCAAGTAATTTATATTACCTTCAACACTCTTTTGATTATATTATATTTCTAGTCCATCTAGAAAATCACTGTGATAAATTTTGCTGTATGCAATCACCTATTGCTAAGTTATTAGAAAAAAAATTATTAAAAGACAAATTCTGCAAAAAAACTCAATTTCTTGAAAACATTTCTACAAAACAGGATTTCAATACCATATTTAACCCACTATAAATAATGCAATACTGTTTCCTAGACAAATGAAAGAAAATAAAAATTCATTAGAAAAAATGTTAAAATTGGATCTAGGACAGAACTTCAATAGATGTTAAAAGCAAAGGTTTTGGAGATCTTAACTCCAATATTTACCTTTTTACCTTAGACTCCCAGTAACATTTTTGCAAAAATAAATGCTGATAACAGGTTGTTTTAAGTATACTTCCATAAATATTGTTTGGGGGTAAATATTCATCATATATGAAAACAAATGCACATTTATTTATATATATACTTTTTTACACAAAGAGACATAGACAAGTAAAAGACACTCTCATCCATTATTTCTTTTTAAATATCCGTATCTTGCAGATTATTCCTATCTTTAATGTTGATCCACTTTACTCTTCTGAAGAGGTCAAAATATCTATGTAATATTTTATCAATTTTTTTAGGGTATCATGAATCATTTAACTGGTACCTGTTGATGTTGGATTTATTTCATGTCTCTGCATTCTATTTCACTGATCTTACTGTAAAGTCGCAAAGTTATAGGAAATGCTTTAATTAAAGTTTAACTGCATATCTGACATGTGGAAATGCAAATCTGTTAAGTATTCTTCTTTAAAAGTGTTTTTAGATTATTTTATGCTTATTTTTTAATATATTACTTACAATACATTTTGTCTAGTTTAAAAATAAAAGGAAACTATCAATATTTTTATTGTAATCATCATATAGTTTCAAGTTAATTTAGGAAAAGAATATATCTTTAAAAAACTATCACAGTTGTCAAATTTTTACTCATCAGAATTAACAAACTTAAACACTGTTGTATAATACACCTACAAACCGTAAGTTTAGTAGTTCCAACAGGAAGACACTGAGATAGAGTAAAACATTAGACCATTTAACTTGAATAAAAATCTCAAGTAAATAAAAATCTCAAGTGAATTACACTTTATATAAGCACAAAATGGGTGTTGTCCAAAATGTTTGACATTCTCTAAGATATTTCTTCTGAAATTGATCAGTGTAAACTACTAGATTTTGAAATAGCAATGTAGTTGAAGTCAATACTTGATTAAAGATTACAACATTAAGCAATAATTGACAATTTTCCTTAACATTGCCATCTTCAGTTTTATAGGGATTTGTATTTCATGAATCATTTTCTTATTCATTATTACATTTGCCTTTCAAAATATTCTTCTTATATTTTTAAGCAGGAATCATTATCTCCATATATAGGCAAAATACTTAGGCTCATAGAAATTAAATGTCTTGCTCGGAAGCAAAAAGTTAATAAGTAGCTAAACAGAAATATGATTCCAGGTATTTTGATTTCTAGTTCATTGTAACTATAATCAGTATTGAATGTTTCTGGGTGTACCTCAAAACAATTTTCGTTACACTGATTGTTTTCAGGTATATTGTGTGTGTGTGTGCGTGTGTACATATGCGCACATGTGCACGTGAGCAAGTTTTGTGTTGGTGTCAGATATTTATTTGCTTGTCGGTAAGAAAATATGAAAAATCAATGTTGGTAAGGAAATATAAGCTTGAGAAATCAAGAGTGAGGGAAAATACTCATCATTATTATTTTATGGGGCTATGTTCCCCAACTTAATTTGTCCTTTTTGGTCAAGACAATATGAAGACGTGCATTTTCTTTCTACTCTAGGTGGTCTAAGGAATTTCCTTCTGTCTAATCTCAAAAGTTATAAGTACTTGAAGAATAAAAGACTTCCTGATTACAGAGGAAACAGGATGAGATAAATAAATAGGAAGTCTGAGAAAGTATGTTTGTCCAATAACAGAAATTGGGAAAAAGAGAGAGACAGGCAGAGAGAGAGAGAGAGAGAGAGAGAGAGAGAGAGAGAGATAGCATCCGAATTTTACTACAATGTCCACAATGTCCATGTGTCTCATGATTAGTATCTTTTTAAAAATCTCCATCTTTTGAACATGTTTACTGAACAGTTTACCCAGAATTTAGAATTTTCATTCATCTTGTGGAGGGAGAGTTCTGAGGACTCCTTGCTAATCATCCTTAGGGTAGGAATAAAGACAGTAGCGGTAAATGATCTTTGAAATCTAGTACAACAAATCATAGAAAATTGTCTTAGTGAGTTTGTGAAGAAATGGAATATTATTTAGGGCAGTACTAGAAAAAGGATAACTTACCACCTTAAAAGCAGGGAACACTTTCTACCTCCCCAGTCAACTTTCTTTCTGGTTTGAACTTCCCTGATCATATAGTCTCACTTCTCCCTATTCTCTGCTAATAATATACAGCTTTAGTGTATATTGACAGTCTTGGAACCTGTCAGTGTGTAAGATTTCTACCATAAGTCAAAGCAAAAATTGTACCAGATGAAGTTAAACAGGTAATGGAGACTTTATTCAAGACTAATGCAATTAGAGAAAGAGACTAGAACTCTGTCTGAGCTGAACATTACTGAAAAAGAAAAAGAAATGGATAAGAATTTTTGAGAACTGAGATAAGAGGAATCACAGGCCACCTTTGTTTGCTAACTGAACCTTTCTAATTGGAAAAGTAACCCTTCTCCTATCTTCAGGACAGGTTAGTTTTATAACTAGCAGGAAGGTCAAGCCAGTTAGACTCTCACAGAAACTAAGAGTCAGGGGCCCTATCTTTCTTGATGATTGTATTTCAAGAGATGGCTTCCAGCTACTTGAGATATGCCTGGGTTGTTTTAAACCTGACAAGATGCTTTCAAAAGATTTACATCTCAGAGAGGCAGAGAAGGAATTTACAATTCCAAGTTTTCTTTTTTTCTTTATTAAGATTTATTGGTGTGACAATGGTCAACAAAAAATAAGTGTTTCAAGTGTACAATTCTGTAATACACCATCTATATATTACATTATGTGTTCACCACCCAGAGTCAATTCTCCTTTCATCACCATGTATTTGACCTCCTTTACCCTCTTCTACCATCCACCACCCCCCTTACCCTCCGGTAACCACTAAACTGCTGTCTGTGTGAGTTTTTGTTTCTTTATTTGCTTGTCTTGTTTCTTTGCTGCCTTCAGTTTTATATCCCACATATGAGTGAAGTCATATGGTTCTCGACTTTTTCTGTCTGACTTATTTCGCTTAGCATAATGATCTCAAGATCCATGTACGTTGTCACAAATGGCAGTATTTCATCTTTTCTTATGGCAGAGTACTATTCCATTGTGTATCTATACCACAACTTCTTTTTCCAATTGTCTATCAAAGGATACTGGTTGTTTCCATGTCTTGGCCACCATAAATAATGCTGCAATGAACATTGGTGTACATATATCTTTACGGATTAATGTTTTCAGATATTTTTTGCTAGATATCCAGGAGAGGGATTGCTGTGTCATATGGTAATAATATCCTTCCAAGTTTTCTAAAGTAAATGTTCTATGAGAAGTCAGGGGCCTAAAGTCATGAAGAATTCCATCTAAAACTATTATAATCAATTAATGATAAATCAAGCTGAGGGGAATATTAAGGCTATGTTGATCAGGAAGCATAGTCTCATGGGTGTTTGTCTACATGTGTTAATTTTTTGATGATTTTTGTTTTATATCAATTCAGGGCAAAAAGTATCATTTCCCTGTCTGGATTCTTTTATGTACTTATTTTATGTAGTATTATGTTTCATAATCTAACACGTGCCAATGAATCATGTATATTTATTTTCATCTGGGATATCAGAGTATATGTGTGGAATCTTCAAGGAAAAAGTAAAGAAACTCCAAATTAAGAGGTAGTATATAATGATGTAGGAGAGACTGATGCATTTTGCATACTGGAAATGATAACACTGAAACCTGTTGCTTTATTAGTTCTGCTTACTCTTGGCATCTGTACCATGCTCCTGCCCCTTTCTGTTCTGTCTGTCTCAGATTTGAGGTATAATAGGGGAGGTATAATTGTGCTGGTTAGTCACTGACTAACAGTATGTGTTACTGTTGAGTAGAGACTTCATATTACCCTCTATATGGGAATTTTCTGTTTCTAGCCTAAGGTTGGCAGCATGGAATCAAGTGGAAAAGCCTAGTGCATTATGCTGTGCAAAGTCAAGTGCAATCTGCTGTGCAAAACCAACTACAATCTGTACAAAGCCTAGTGCAATATTCACTAAGCATGATTACTGTTTATGAAAGGACCTTTTTATGTAGCTTGGAAGGGGATGTGATTTTGGCAGCGTTTCAGAGTATTAATTTTCTCAAATACAGTATAGAGAGAAGGATATTTTGCATCCACTGGGAAGGATGAACTTTCTTGAAGTGAAGAAGAACCAACTTAGGAAGTTAAGAAGCTAAGGGTACAGAAAGGAAAGCAATTGTGGAATCCCTAAGGGGAAGCAGAGAGTAAGACATGGAGATACAAATGGATAAATTCTTAATATTGACTAATTTTGGCTCTTTCTTATTTGTCATTAATAAAACCACACCAGCTTGGAAAAACTACTCACCAACACCATCACAGTGATATATTGATATTTGGCTTATTGGCCTGGCTCCTAGAGTATCAAACAACAACAACAACAACAAAAATATTTATATCATAGGAATCTATGTGTATGTCTAAGTTAGCTGGAACATAAATATGTGTCTCTAGCATGAGCATTGTATCCTATCCAGTGTTTATAATAAGGCTGTTCTCAATAATCACCTGAGTAAAATTTCCAGTTATATACAGCTGATTACCAGTCCGGGTCTACATAAGAATTTCTTCAAGTGTAGTCCAATATATTTTCGGAAAGCTCCTCAGGTTATGATGATGCATCCCCCTGGTTAAGAACTATTATTTTAAGTTGATATTTTCCCTAAATACTGAATAATGAATTTGCCAAATACTATTCAGTGATCGCTATGACAAGAAACCACATGAAAGTCTATTTCCTCCCTACACATTCCTTTAATGTTCATATACTGTAAATCAAAACAAGATATATTCATCCAAAATACCATCAAGTTAGCATAAGAACATCTAAACAGTCCAAAAAATATCTTCCACAATGATTTGGAATCATAAGCCTATTAAAATGGTCATATTTTCTTTAAGAGAAAAATGTCAAAATAGCAAATCAAAATCTAAATGTATAAGATGGCTATAAATCATTCTTAGCTCATCAGAAGAATTCTGGAATGCACTCTAGAATGAATCACCTAAGAAAACATAATATATAAAAATAATTTTATAAAAATAATTATATAAAGCAAGTCAATTTAGTTCAGTGTAAAATAATTTTAAATTAGATTTGATTTTTTTTTAAGTCCAAGGACAACTACGTACTCATTTAAATTAAATGCCTAAAGATTAACATCCCTCTTTTGAAACAAACTCAAGAATAATAATTAAAAAAAAGATTGGTAAGCAGCATAATTCATGCATTCACTTACCAATAAATGTACTAAGCACTAACCAAGTACAGATCACTAAGTAAAATCATGTTAGATCTTTCTATTAACAGTTTTATCTTCAAGAGTTATATTGTAGTAGAAGAAATAGTCATGTGTTCAAAATTATAACATCGTATAATTGATAATGTAAAATAGATAATATTGACAAGAATAAAAACAATAGATATTTATCATAGGCATTTTGGTTCACATACAATTTTGGTAAAAAAAACAACAATAATAATGCAAAGCTCTGCCAGAGAATGAAATTAATTTTGTTTCTAATTATAAAGCAGAAAGTCATATATTATATATACATATAATTCAAAAACACACAATTTATATTAGTTATGTTGTTATATTAATTACAATTTATATTTGTACAATTGATGCAGCTAAAAGTTAATTGTAAGATTTACTTGGAAAAAAATGGTACCACTGAAGCATCTATAATATTTCTAAAAAGGATAATACATACCTACAGTAATGTAAAATCACTAACCTAGGAATTTAAATCTCAAAATACAATACAGGTTGTCATGTAACTATTTATGCTGATTTCTCAGCAGCAGATAGAGATTTTAAAGGGAATGGATGCCCGGTTGGCTCTGATTTAAAGAATTATCAAAATTTTATGTCTTAAAACAAACCACCTTCAAATGTTTTCATTTGTAGAACATGTTTTGAGCAATCTTCAATCATTTTTCTGAGTACTGATTAATATTTTTTTTTTCTTCATTTTGCAAACATGAGTGACTTAAATGAACATACTTTGGATATTCAGTGTCTTTCATTTGAACTCTGCCAGTTTCTTTTATAAATTTGCATAAATAACTCAAAGGACTCTTCATGAGAAACATACATTTGGGAAAAAATGTTTATATTAAAAAATGAAAATATCCACAAAAAACATTTTTTAATAAACATAACGAATTCTTCAGTGTTGCTGTTAAAAAAAATCACCATATAATACTGATGATATTGCAATTTGAGTGATGTCTCAACTTACTTCCATAAATTTCAGTCTAAACAGAGGTATCAGGCCAAAGAATCCTCAAACTCTATTATGCCACAAGACGTGCCCTTGAAATCTATATATAAAGAGGTTACATTTTTTAAAAGAGAAAGATTGGATGAGAAAGAAAAAAATTCAAAGGAAAAAGCATCATGAAAATAGAGTTTACCTATTTCAGACACACAAGCTCACTAGAATAGTCTTAGGAAAAGAGATAATGAGGTGGAAAGGAAGGTTTTACAGTCAGAAAAATTAACACAGCTTGGAAATTAAAGATAACATAGCTGGAAATGTCAAACTGGCATTCTCTCAATACTGAGCTTCAGTAGTGAGTATTATAAATACATTCATATATCATGGATGTTAAGTGCTTTTAAAAATCAAAGTTTATGCAAGGTCTTCCAAGGTTAGGCAGAAATCTTTTATTATCAGTAAAAAGATCCCTGAAATAGATGCCAGTGGCTCAAATACTACCGACATGAAAGAGAAAAATTAAACAGTAATAGAGAAATTAGAATTTCAAGAAAACTTCAGATAATGTAGCTGATCTTCCCAGGTCTGTAGCATTGATTTAGGCCCCTAACACCAGAGGTTTAAATTTTTTATCTGTTTTCTAAAATAACTCTCTTTCTTGACTCTTTTCTCTGACTCTTTTTGCTTTCTCAGACTCTAATTTATCTTGCACGCTATCTCTGGATTAATCTCCCTTAGGTCCTTTCATTCTATTAGTGCTCAAAAAAATCTACAACATCTCCCAGTTGCCTTCCTAAACAGACTTAAACTTCTGTCCTTATTTTTTTCAGATTTCCTGCAATTTTTCTACCTCCCATTTAGACAAGACTATTTTATACTACTGCCAACTATGAACCTTTCTCTAGAGACTACATCACCATTTATTTATACCGTGTACTTGCTTATCTTAGTAACATTGCTCAACATTCTTCCTTCCTTCCTGAAATACCATCCAATCTTCTTCACCAGCTGAAATCATCCCTATCCATTCCTTACACTTCAGCTTAAATCCTGATTTATTGACACTTTTCATGTTTATTGTTTACTTCGACATACAGTGAATAATCCCAGCTCTAAATTCTTACAGAAGTATTTTTTTCCTCCAAATAATTTATAACTTAGGTGTCTATTATTGTGTGTTTTTCATTAAGTTTCATGGGCATTGAGTCTTAAAACATCCATAAGATTGTAAGTTACTTGGAGACATGGGTCACATATTAAATTTTGATATTATAGTGAATGAATAGACAGAAATTTGGCCTCATTTCATAAAAAGGGAAGTTCAAGGAGTCCTATTAAAATATATATTCTACAAGGAAGGGAAGTGAAATAAAATAAGTGAAGGAATTGAGTATAAAAGCAGTGTATTAATTTCCTAGGGCTAAAATAACAACATACCACAAACTGGGTGTCTTAAAACAACAGAAATTTATGCTCTCACAGTTCTGAATGCCAGTCTGAAATTAATGTGTCAGCAGGCCCATGAGTAAAATTCTTCCTGCCTCTTCCTAGTTTCTGGTGGTGGCTGACAATTTTTGTCATTCCTTGGCTTGCAGCTACATCACTGCAATCTTTGCCTCTTTTGTACACAGCATACTCCCTATATATCTGTTTCTACACGTCATCTTCCTTCTCATTTTAAGGACACCAGTCATATTAAATCAGGGGCTCGCCCTACTCCAGTATGATTTTATCTTAACTAGCTACATCTACGTCAACCCTATTTCTAAACAAGGTCACAGTCTCAGGCACTTAAGTTTAGAGCTTTAACATATCTTTTTGGAGGACACAAATCAACCCATAAGAAGCAGTAAACACAAAGATGCAAACTGAGTCTGAATTTAATTCTTAGGATACATGCTGAGAAGTCCAGCATACTTGTAAGAGATGGAAAACCTGTTTACCTGTAAAAATAATGAGAAAAATGATCAATCACTTGATTCAGAGTTTGTAAGATTTAAGCCAACAAATTACTAAAGGAAAACACAGAAATTTGTGCATTGATCCCAAGGGAAATTTATTCTGAGAGAGCTGATGAAATAGAATAGTGAATGATCTAGAAAATAATATTATCAATAAAACTGTATATAATATACATGATTTTTTACAAAAACTAAATTAGATTTGTTTTTTCAAATTTATATTGTTCAGTAAAATCAATCATGGGCAAGATGGGAATAATAGTCTTGGGAAATATGACAATGTCAATGTGTACAAATTTTGATGCTATACTTTAATCTAGGAATTGATATTCCTTGAGTTTAGAATATCTATCACAAATTAGAATATTAAATTTTATGAGTGTACATCAGGTCAAAATCTATTTTTTATGAGTTTGAGAAATTTTACTTGGGATTCTTGAGAACTTGAACTGAGATACTTATTTCTTATATGCTATTCTCAAAAAATATTATATAGTGTGTATGAATTCTAGGAATTTCCTTTGCAATCTAAAATCACATATCTAACTTTTTACTTGAAATCTCCATTGGGATGTCTCATCAAAATCTAATGTTGAATATGTCCCTAAGATAACTATTTCATCTGCCAATATTCTTATTTCCCACAGTGCAGATAATTTGTTTTTTTGTTCTCCTATACTTTTCCTGAACTTTCCTTGCCCTATTCTATATAGGGTGGGAAACAAGTAGGGAGCAATCCAGCAAACTATATTTTCCCGACTTCCATACTAATTGAATTTAGATTACATATCTTTCTATTTTTTCTGACTTCCATTCTTTATGAACATCACACACACACACACACACACACACACACACATATATACACATATATTATATAATATATGTATATGTATATATAATATATTATTTTTTCTATTAAATGTCATATAACTTTTTTCCCTTCGTACTGATTTTAGTGTTATCACTTGGCATTTGCTTGTGAACAATTTGATTATGTACACCTAGGTATGTTTTTCTTTGTATTTATCCCAATTGGATTCACTGCAATATCTGCCAACTGATATAGGAAATTATCATCCATTATTTTCAAGTTTTGTTTCTATCCTAATTTTCTGTCTTCTTCTTCTGGGACTCCTTTTAGACCAATTTCCACATATCATGTATTCTCTGTTTTGTTTTGTTATAATTGTGTTCTTTGTTCTCTCCATGTTTCATTTTGCATATCTTTTCTAATGATTTATGTGAGTCCAATATATAGTCTATCCTATGTTTGGTCTGCTTTTAATAATTTCCATGAGCTCCACTTGATTCTTCTTTATATAAATATATAAGCATTCTATTGATATTATCCATCTTTCAATCACATTGTTTTACTTTTTCTCTCTGTTCTATGACATATGAATCACAGATATGTTGAAGTCCTTATTGACTAACTATAATATTTGTATCATCCTTGGGCCTGCTCTTGCAATAGACTATTTTATACTTTATTACTTATAATTTTTGCTAGTTATTCATGTAATTAGTAATTTTATATCATATGTCATATGTTAGACATAATATATTGGACATGCCTTCTATTTCTCCTAGGGAGATCTTTCACTCTGAGGGCATGTACTGTAATTCTAGGATTTGGTCCTTATTTCTAGAGCATGGCCTTTCTGGTTTCCCCACTGAAAACCCTGGGTACTCACTAAGGTATCTCTAACTGGGCTTGAACTCCAGTAGTTCTATAGAACCATGTATCTACTCAAATCTCTCTTAATTCCCTCTGGTTGTTCTCTGTTAGACATCCTGGAGTTTTACCCCTTGGGTACACAGCTTAGCAGTGATCCAAAGACACAGGAATAATTTTATATATCTTATTGTGGCTCCTTCTCTCCAGTGCCTTTCTTTTTGAATCCTTGTTCCTGAATCCCAAGCCATCAATATAGCAAAAATGAACTGTGATTTTGATTTTTCCAACCCGTGATACTGCCCTCTTCTTTCTGAATTCTATTCACCTGCACTGTGATTTGGGAAATACTCCCACAGATAAAACCAGGATGTAAGCCGAGGCTTCATTTTAATTTAATTTAAATGTGCTTCCTTTTCTCAAGTACTGTCAGCCTGTATTATATACTTCCCACTTTCTGCTTGAGTTGTTTATATACATATATATATATATACACATATATATATACATATATATACATACACACACATACACACACACACACACACACACACACACATATATGTACTTTGTGTGTGACTGACTGCATAGAGTAAGTACAATAGCATCTATTCTATCATGGGTAGAGCTGGGATTGGCTTCTTTTTTAATTCTTAAAGCTCATGGAATAAAGGCTTCCCTTGAAGAGGTGTTAAATACCATCTAAATGTAATGGGAGAAACTCTGCAGGTGGAAGGAAGCAAAATTTACCAACCCTAAGTGAAAAATATGGCATAGATATGTATTGCTTATCAAGCATCTCAGTATTTCCCAACTCAAATGCTTTGGGATTTGTGCCAATTGTGGGAAAGGGAGAATTAATAGAAATGACATGAGACAAAGCTCTATAAAAATCTCATCATCACTCTTCCCTGCTAAAAAGTCCTGATATGACATAATGATTCTTGAGTCACTATTCAGAGGATAATTGTTAAGGAAACCAACCACCAGTACTGGACTGCATAAGTAAGAACTATAAATCTTCATTGTGGTATTCCACTGAGATTTCAGGATTTGTTTTGTAAACACTGAATATACTAAAAGTATCCTTATTAATTCAGAAACTCAGGTTAAATTATGGATACATTTGTTTCAATATTTAAATGTATTTTCTTACTAAATGGAGAAAGTCCTGACTAAAGGAGAGGAGATTACATTTTCTTCAATAAAGAAAATAGGCAAAAATATGCTGAATACAATAAACATTCTTTTTAAGCTCACATGGAACACTCACAAAAATAGACCACATTCTGGGCCATAAAGCATACTTTAATAAATTTAAAAGACTAGAAATCACACAATGTTTGCTCTTAGACTACAGTGGAATTAAACAAGAAATCAATAACAGAAAGATAATTGGAAACTAAATAGTTAGAGAACAACACCCTTCTAAGTAATATAGGGTTTAAAGAAGAAATATAAGAAAAAATTAAAAATATGTAGAACTAAATAAAAATAGAAAATACAACTTATCAATATGTCTGGGATACAGCAAAAGTGGTGCTTACAGGAGAATCTATAAAACTGAATGCATATATTAGAAAAGAAGAATTATATAAAATCAACAATCTTAGCTTTGTTTTAGGAATCTATAAAAAAATAGCAAATTAAATCCAAATAAACAGAAGAAAAGGAATAATAAAATTAGAGCACAAATCAATAAAAGTGAAAACTGATTTTTGGATAGAGCAATAAAAATCAATAAGCCTCTAGCCAGGGCAACTAAGAATAAAAGAGAGGATGCCAATTACTAATATGAGAAATGAAAGAGGGGGCATCACTACATGTCCCATGGACTTTAAAAGCAATAAAGGAATAATATGAGCGACTCTATACCAACATTTTTAATAACATAGAGGAAATGAACCAATTCCTTGAAAGATACAAGCTTCCAAAACTCACACAAGAAAATAGACAATCTGATTAGGCCTATATCTATTTTTAAAACAGAATGAATAAATAATAATCATCCAAAACAGAAAGCATCAGGCCCACATGGGTTCTCTGGAGAATTCTACCAAACACCAAGGATGAAATTATACCAATTCTCTACCATCTTTTTCAGGAGATAGACTCAGAGGGAGCACTTCCTAACTCATTTTAGAAGACTACTGTTACCCTAATACCAACACCAAAGACATTACAAGAAAACTATATATATATTAATTCAACAAAATATTATATCAAAACCAACAGTGGACAACATTAATCATATATCATGACCAAATGGAACGTATCCCAAGTACGCAAGCCTGGTTCAACATTTGAAAATCAATTAATGTAATCCATCACATCAAGTAGGCTAAAGAAAAATCACATGAACATATCAATAGATGCAGAAAAGGTATTTGACATAATTCAACCTCCATTTATGATCAAAACTCTCAGTGAACTAAGATTTGAAGGGAACTTCCTCAACTTATAAAGAATATCTGCAGAAAGCTTGTGTCCATCATCATACTTAATGGTGACAAATGTGAAGCATACCCACTAAGATCAGGAGGGATGTCCCCTTTGCTACTTCTTTTCAACATTGTACTGGAAATCCTACCTAACACAATAGGACAAGAAAAGGAAATAAAAAGGTATATAAATTGAGAAAGAAGAAAAAAAATAAGTTTGTTTATAGATGGCATGTTTATCTATATACAAAATCTGAAGGAATAAAAAAATGAAATTAATATGATTATAGCAAAGTTACAGGATATCACAGAATATAAAAATCAATCTGTACCTTCTGCTCAATATTGCTATGCACCTAAAATTCTCTAAAAAATAAAGTCCATTAAAAGCATGTTATTCAAGCAGTGGCGATAAAATTAAGTCTTCTTGAATCTCCCCCCAAAACAGATATAGTAATGAATGTGTTAAAGCATTAAATAAGTAAATAAATAAAATAAATCATTTTAAACTAAAGACATGAAGTGATATCCTTAAAATCACAGAATTCCTTTGAGCTGTGACAAACTACCAATATCTGTGTATATAATAAAGTGCGTGACAGGAAGTAGAAAGAAGACAAAAAAAAATTTTTTCTGATAGCCCTGAGGCTGGTAAACCCAGATTGCTGAGACCAATTTATTCTGAAAGCAACAGAAGACACTTTGGAGTAGAAAACTGGTGTAACTGTCTTACTAAAACAGCTGAAGAGTGTAGGAAACTTGATGTCTCCTTTGTAAGGATGAGTTTAAAGCAAGTGAATTGCTTTAAACAACTTTAATGATAATACCGGTACTACTTAAACTATTTTAAAGCATAAACAAAGTGGGGAAAAAAACCTTACAAATATTTGTTTTAAGGTGAGCGTAATATTGATTACAGAACCTGATAAAAACTGTACTAAATTATTCCACAAACCAATAATGCACCTGCATATCAATAAAATATTTCAGTTTATAAATTTAATATTACTGCAATAAGAAAATCTTTATTTTTACTTGAACTAGAAGAGTTAATTATAAAGTGCATTTGAATTAAAAAAAAAAAAACAAGCAAGAATAGAGAAACCATGAAAAAGGTGTTTTAGCTCCTCTTTACCACATGAACTGTATTTTATGTCCTTTATAATTAAAAGAGTAAGATATCGGAATGTGAAAAGGCCAGGATGGAAAATCTGGAAATAGACATAGGATTTACAAGTGAAAATTTAGTATATTATAAACCTACTATCAGAAATCAGTGAGTAAAATATATTATCTATAATTAATAGTGTTGGATAAATGGCAAGGTCTATGTGAAGAAAAGAAAAAATTATCTCCACACTATACATGCAACTATTAGAACAAAATATGTTTGAATTCGTGTATAAACTTGAAAGTAAAATAACAGTCTTAAGTATGACTCACAAAATGTAATCAATAAAAGATAAAATTAACAAATTTTGTTATGTAATTTGTCCAAAAAATATTCATGACAAATAAGCATAATCATTAAATAGACAAATGATAAAACAGTCAAATGTATTTGCAACGAAAAATGTTTAACGGTCACCAGATCTACTCATGATTGGGATTTTAAGAAATTATAATTTGCGATATAGAGCATGTCAGGTATTCAAATATATCCTAAAGATAAAAAGAAATTGCAAGGTCTTGCTTCAACAGCACACATACTAAAATTGGAATGATGCAGAAAAGATTAGCACGGATCCTGTGCAAAGATGCCACGTAAATTAGTGAAGCATTCCATATTTTTCTGGACTCTTAAAAGTGGTTAAAATGGTAGTTTTATGTTATATGTATTTTACCACAATAAAAACAAATACATATATAAAGAGTAAATTAAAATTAAAATAATATGGAAAGTGAAACAAATAAGTTCAAGGACATTTTAAACTGTTTCAGTAATCTTAATTTTAGTACAAATATTAGAATCGGTATCATTATGGGTTCATATTGATACTAAAATATATGCTAGCTAGTTTGAGAAGTTTTAGTAAAAACAGTAAGAGTGAAAATCAGATATGACTTACCTCTTGATATAATACAATTGGAAGCTCATAGCTCCACCTATGAAATATTAATATCAAACAATAGAACAAATTTGATCAGCCTTCTAAATGTAACTGCATTTTTATAGGAAATAAAGTGGTATGCAGACCACCTTAAGTGATACAAAGGGATGCAATAAGCAAAATCCAGAATGTGCAAAATTATATAAGATCATGCCCTTGGTTTCATTACTGACTAAATTATAAGGGGGGAAAAAAGGGATGAGAAGCAATTTAAAATAAATTAAAATCAATTTAAACTATACCTGTAAAATGCATTGTATGTACTTTGTTTCCTGATTTAAACAAATAGATTGTAAGTTAAAAATACTATAAAATTTTGGAGGTAACATGAATATTGTTTATTTCATGACATAAAGAATCATGCTAATTACTTTAGGGATGATAAAAAATATTGGAATTATGATTTTTAAAGTATCTCTTATAGATCCATATTGAAGGATCTATGGATGCAGTAATGTAATATATAGATCTGATTTAAACCTATCTAAGTTGGGGTGTGGGACATGGAATAGGTGTAGACTTAAGAGAAAAATTAACTGACTGTATATCAGATCCATGGAGGTTCATTATGTTACTTTTTTCTTTTATATATTTATTCTATTCCAAAATAATTTTTAATGTAACACTAGCATTAATGTAACAGACAAATAGTAATGAGTGAGAGAAAAATCATCATTTCTGTTTATAGGGCTGTGGATGACAAGGAGCAATGAACAAGAACCTAAGCTTATGCATGCATAATTTATCTCCTCTAAACATCTTTTCATTTATGTTGCTTCAACCCACTGTCCAATATACTCATGCTTTCTTACTTTAAAATATATATGGCTGGACATATAGAAAATTGTTAACCAAAAAAAGTTGGTTAAATTCTTTTACCATAAAGTAAGCAGTTTTTTTTTTGTTGTTGTTGTTTTTTTGACATAAACTGATCTTAAGGATTAGGCATTAAATGCTAGGTACCTTTTTTGTAATTTGCTATTTACTCTTCACCAGGGAGAAATGTGACCTCACTCTATGTTCTAAGTAACACAACAGTGCCCTAATGATTAGTGCATCAATAGTGATGGTCTGAGGATAGACAAATTGATCAATTGAATTAATATGGCTAATTACAGAATAAGATGACTATTCAGGGAAAAAGACAAATATAAAAAAGTTAAATAAATTTCAAATTACTGTTTAGTATACAGTGTAGAAGTATGCAGTATACTGAACAACAGTTTTATTAGTAATGAAAGAGAAGGAACAATCATTGAGGGTTGGGACACTTGAACATTTCAGGCAGAAGAAATTAATATACATGATGGCAGAGTTGAACATGTTAAGTAAGAGATTTTTTTAAAAGTTCAGAAAAATTATATAACGGCTCAAATTTAGTAGGAGAAGTTCACAGAATCAAAACCAGATTTTCTGATTATAAATCAGTATACTACTTACAAAAAGTTATAGCTTCTAAACTAATGGATATTCCACAATTTATTTGTTCATTAATATTTACTGCATGCCTATGATGTGCTAAATTTTGTTCTAGTTTTTATCTAGTAGGTAAAGCAATAAGCAAAACAAAGCAGTGAACAAAATAGAGTCCCTTCTTCCGTGGAGCTTGTATACTAAAGAGAGATTGCAAGACAGAAAATTAATAAACAAGTATATGGTATATTGTTATATAATACTATGAGAAAATTTTAAAAGGTAAGCAGATACCACAGGAAAGAGAATCACAATTTTAATCAGTGTGGCTGTGGAAGGTCCTTCAAAAGAGGTAACATTTAAAGATTAATCTAAAAAGTATTTTTCAGGTGGAAGGACCTGTGTTTACACAGACTCCGTGGTGGGGATATGGGAGGCATGAGATACGACTGGTAAAGAGGTCAGTGTAGCCAGAATAGAATGAGCCAGAGACACTAGTCAGATTTGTTGGAGAAGTCTAACAAATCATATATTTTTAGTATAAAAAATTTTAAAGACATTCTTATTTGAGGAGTGCTACTTACATAATAGTTCATAGGAAGAGCTACATAGCTCTACATCGCAGTAAGCAGTACTTACTACAAAAAAAGCAAGTTCTTTCTACTTTCATAGTAAATGCCTAATAAATCTATATAAGCTAGTGCATAACACCCTATACTCTAAATATTGTAGCATAATTTTTCTCTATACTATATTCTGATTTCTTACAGTTCAGTTATATCATCATACTTAATGTATGTAACAGAATCTAAAATACAGTAATGGTGTTTTAAGTCTGTATTGAAAGACATATTAATGAATTGTTTAATGAATAAATGAATGACTGTATGAGTTAGCTGTTCTTGCATTCTAAAACCATTCTAAGTTTTAGAAGCCATTCTAAAACTTAGTGGCTTACACCAATAAGTTTAATGACAAAAGAAAAAACAACAACAAAACAAGTTAAAACACACAAATTATCAAACCTCACTCAAAAAGAAATAAAGAGCTCAAATAGTCCTATATCTAATAAGGAATTATATTCATAGTTAAAACTTTTGAAAAAGGAAACTAATGATTCAAATGGGTTTATTAATGAATCCTACAAAATATTAGAAGAAATACCAATCCCAAAAGAAAGGAAGGAAGAAGGGAAGGAAGGAAGAAAGAAAGAAGGAAGGAAAGAAGGGAGGGAGGGAGGGAGGGAGGGAGGGAGGGAGGGAGGGAGGGTGAGAGAGAGAGATAGAGAAAGAGAGAGAAAGAGAGAGAGAGAAGCAAAGAGAAAAGAAAAGAAAAGAAAAGAAAAGAAAAGAAAAGAAAAGAAAAGAAAAGAAAAGGAAAGAAAAGGAAAGAAAACCATTTCCAGAAAGTAGAATAGGGTGTACCTTCCAACTCTTTTAACGAGGCCAGTGTCACAGTGACAAAAGCAGACAATGATATTACAATAAAACTACAAACCAATATCCCTCATGAACATGGATATAAAAATTCTTTAAAAGTATTAACAAACTAAATCCAGTATATGTAAGCAGGATAATATATTATGACAAGTGAGATTTATCCTAGGAAGATGAGGTTGTTTCCAGAGAAGATTAGCATTTGAATCAGTAGACTGACTGAAGCAGATTGCCTTCCCCAATGGGTGGACATCATCCAATTCTTTGACGGACTGCATAAAACAAAAAAGTGTGAGAGAAAGAATTTACTTTCTATGAAGCTACTTAACTGGAGTATTAATCTTCTCCTGCCCTGGGACTGGGATTTACACCGTTAGTTCCCCTGGTTCTCAGGCTCTCAGATTCAAACTGAACAAACTGTATAACCAGCTCTTCTGGGTCTCTAGCTTGCATACAGCATACTATGGAACTTTTCAGCCTCGATAATTGTGGGAGCTAATTCCTTATAGTAAATCAATTTTCATTTATCTATCTGTCTGTCTATCTATCTATCTATCTATCTATCTATCTATCTATCTATCCATCCATTTATTGCTATACATTTCCTATTGGTTCTGTTTCTCTGAAGAACACTGATTAATATAGTAATTCATGTATACTAATACTTTAAAAGAGGAAAAAAAATCCTTTTAATAGATGCCTGGAAAAATAGATGCCTAACAAAATTCAACATTCATTTATGACTAAATTTCTCCACAAACTGTGAATAAAAGTCAATATTTCAACCTTACAGAGGATATCTATTAATAACTAGAGCTAACATCATACCTTGTTGTTAAAGATTAAATGGTTTCTCTCTGTGATTAGGACCAAAACAAGAATTTCTACTGACACCATTTCTGTTATACAACACGCATGTAAGTGCAATAAAACAAAGAAAAGAAATACAAGACATGTAGATTAGAAAGTAAGAAATAAAACTGTTATTATTCATATTGATAGAGATCATGATTGTCTACCTAAAAATATCCCAAATAATCTAAATAAGTATATTTAGCTGGTTATAGAATACCAGTCAGCATACTGAAACCAATTGTCTTCAAGTAAGCTAGCAATAAACAACTGCATATTGAAATTTTAAAAAATACCATTTGCAATACCACTAAAATATGAAATAGGGATAAATCTTTTAAAAATAGGTACAATTTGTATAATAAAAAATGTGCCACATTGTTTATAAATATAAAAAAACCTAAATAAATGGAGAGATATATCATGTTTATTAATTGGAAGACTCAAAATTGTCAAGATGTAAATTCTTCTCAAATTGATGTATAGATTGAACACAATCCCAAAGAAAATCTTACAAGTCTACTTTGAAGAAATCTACAGTCTGATTCTAAATTTTATTTTAAAATGCAAAAGATCAAAAATTGCCAAAACAACTTTGAAAATGAAAATGTTGGCAGACTCAGACTACCAGATTTCAAGATTTTCTATCAAGCTACAGTAACCATATAAGTAGCATTGGTGAAATGATAGTCACATATCAATGGAACAGAACAAAATGTACAGAAATAGACTAACACGCATATGAGCAAATATTTTGACCAGGTTGACAATGTAATTCAGGATATAAATACTTTCTCTATTAATTAATACTGTTGAAACATTTAAAAATTCATGTGCAAGGAAAATAATAATAATGTAAAAGTAAAACCTAAAATTGAAAATTTATATCTAGAAGAAAATAAAGGAGAAAATATCTGTGACATTGAGATAGACAATTCATTTTTAGATAGTATAATACATATAAAACCCGATCTTTGTAGAATAGGGTTTTTAAAAAAGGCAAATCATAGTCTCAGAGAAAATAGTTGCAAAAAACATTTAATAAAGTACTGGTAACAAGAATGTACAAACAAATTGGAAAAAACCCTGATAAAAAAAGAAATAACTCAATAAAAATGGGTAAAATATATAAAAAGATAATTCACTACAGAAAAGATAGAATTTAATATAAGCACATCTAAAGATGTTCACTATCATTAGTCATTAGGCAAATGCAAATTAAAACCACAGTGAGACACAACAACGTATCTTAATTAAATGGCCAAATAAGAAAAAAAGCAATAAAAAGAAACAAATAAAAACATGACAAGAGCAAGTGCTGGCAAGTAGGAAAAGCAACTAAAATCTAATAAAACATATCCTAGATGCAAAAGAAATTAAAACTATGGTTACATAAATGCCTGTATTCAAATGTTTATACAAGGTCTGACAATTACGTTTATGAACATGTTGCAATGAGGTTACTAATGTTTTTTTGTTTTGTTTTTATATCAGAGGGATTATTCATTATTAATTTGTACCAATTGGACAAACAGTTAACCAAGTTTACTATTTGGAAGTGCTGAAAAGGCTGCGTGAAAAGTTAGACGACCTGAACTTTTCACCAACAATTCATGGCTCTTGTATCACAACAATTCACCAGCTCACACAGCACTGTCTGTGAGGAAGTTTTCAGCAAGTAAACAAATAACTGTATTGGAACACCCTTCCTACTCACCTGATCTGGCCCCCAATGACTTCTTTCTTTACCCAAAGGTAAAGGAAATATTGAAAGGAAGACATTTAATGACCTTCAGGACATCAAGGGTAATACGATGACAGCTCTGATGGCCAATCCAGAAAGAGTTGCAAAATTGCTCTGAAGGGTGGACTAGGCACTGGCATTGGTGCACAGCTTCCCAAGGGGAGTACTTCAAAGGTGACTGTAGTAATATCCAGCAATGGGGTATATAGCACTTTTTCTCGGATGAGTTTGTGAACGTAATTGTCAGACCTCGTGGTCATTGTATTCATAATCACCAAAACCTGGAAACAACATAAATGTTCACTGACTGCTTATTATTCACACTATAACATGGATGAATCTCAAAAACAATAACCTAAGTGAAATTAGGAATAGGATCAAAAGGATATATGCTGTATAATTCCATTTATAAGACCTTTTAGAAAAGACAAACTATAGGGGCAGAAATGAGATCAATATTTGCCAAGGGCTAAAGCAGTGATTTTTGCTTGATTATAAATGGACACAAGGAAACTCTTTGGGGTGATAGCCATCATTGTGGTGGTGCCTATGTGATTATGGAAGTTGGTCAAAATGCGTAGACCTGCACACCTAAAATAGGTGTTTTATTATTTTTTTAATCTGCAATTATACATCAATAAACCTGAAAAAAAAAATCACAAAATTACTTTAAAACACAATAATAATTAAGTATTTCTCATGTTTCTACATGTTATCTGGAAGTTCCCTTTGAGCTCACCAGACTGCATTGATCTTTGCTAGACTATCTAACGTGCCTGAGGTCAGTGAGGTGGAGCAGGCAGGGCTGACTAGATGAACTTACCTGCATGGCTTTTCTGTATGTGTTTTGTCATTTGCAGCAGTGTTTCACATGACATTCTCAGGGTTTCCAGACAGAGAAGAAATGGCCTGAATATCTTGTGGCCCAGACTTGGATCTGGCACACCATCAGGTCTGCTCCATTTTATTGCCCTCAGTAAATTTTAAGGTCGAGCACAAATCCAAGAGGGGGTGATACACTCTCCCTCTTTATTGGATTGAATAACTTTTACAGTCTACCAAAATGAGTGAATAAATATGTCATCAACCTGTGTTCCATCGTTTAAACTTTTAAAGCTTCCTGTCTTTTTTTTTTTCATGTAAGAATATATTAAAAAATAAAATCTTGACAAGCTATAATTAAAGGCTATATAATAAACCGCAGAACTTGGGTTATCTAGTAAATTTAGTCAGGATCAATAACTAACTTTATAAGTTAGTCCAAATTTAAAATAAGACATTTTTGTACAAAATTAGTTTATGGCTAAATAATTTTAGCAGAAACCTTTCAAAGGGAAGAAGACAGACAACATAATAAATTAATAAAAGTAAAGTATTATATTAAAGGCAGTAAAACCAGAGAGTTTATAGAATACCATTTATCTTAAGTTGAAAAAAATCATAGAAAAAGGCTTTGCCACATATAATTTGTGTCTCAGTGAGAATTCCTAAAATGCAAAGTTATTTTTAAATTAGATTATATGTATGAAAAAAAATAAAATCACATACTTATATAGTCCTTACTACGGGCAAAATATAGTCTACCAAATATGCATATACTACTTTTTTTTTACTTAAAGTTTATTGGGGTGACAGTGGTTAATAAAGTTACATAGGTTTCAAGTGTGTACCATTCTGTAATACATCATCTATATATCACACTGTGTGTTTACCACCCAGAGTCAGTTCTCCTTCCATCACCATATATTTGATTCTATTTACTTTCAACTACCATCCCCCTCCCTCTTTACCGTCTGGTAACCACTAAACTATTGTCTATGTCTCAGTTTTTGTTTCTTTATTTATTTATCTTGTTCTTTGTTGCTTTCAGTTTTATATCCTACATATCAGTGAAATCACATGGTTCTTAACTTTTTCTGCCTGACTTTTTCACTTAGCGTAATAATCTCAAGATTCATCCATGTTGTTGCAAATGGCACTATTTCATCTTTTGTTGTTGATTTTATTTATTTATTTATTTATTTATTTATTTATTTATTTATTTATTTTTATTATTTTATTAGTTTAGGTGTACAAAACAACGTAATAGACATTTATCATTTATATCCCCCACAAAGTGATAACCTCCCTCCCCAATCTACTAACCTTCTGACATTTCACAGAGCCATTACATTTCCACTGTCTCTATTCCTAATGCTGTACTCCACTTCTTGTAAATATATATATATATATATATATATATATATATATATATATACTGAATAAAAATGAATGTCAACTATAACTATTTATAGTTGACATTCATTTTTATTCAGTTTCAGCTTCAGGTGTACAGTGTAGTTATCAGGCATCTACATCATCCCTGAGGTGGTCTCTCTGATGAGACAAGTGTCCATCGGATACCCTACAAAGTCTTTACAACATTATTAATTACATTCCCCAAATTGACTTTTGTATCCCCGTGATAATCTTGTGGTTACCGATTGCGCTTTCTAACCCTCTCACTTTCCCCTTCATACCCACCCCCCCTCCCATCTAGCAACCCTCAGTTTTTCCTCTATGTCTCTAACACTGTTTCTGATTAGTTCATTCATTTATTCTTTTCTTTAGATTTCACTTATAAATGAGATCATATGGCATTTGTCTTCTCTGTCTGACTTATTTCACATAGCATAATGTTCTCTAGGTCCATCCATATTGTTGCAAAAGGTAAGATTTCGTTCTTCTTTATGGCTGTGTAATACTCCATTGTATAAGTGCACCACAGTTTCTTAACCCAGTCGTCTACTGATCGGCATTTCAGTTGTTTCCCTGTCTTGGCTATTGTGTACAGTGCTGCAATAAACATAGAAGTGCATAATTTTTTTTGAATTAGAGTTTTGGATTCCTCTGGATAGATACCAAGGAGTGGAATTGCTGGGTCATACGGTAATTCCATTCTTAATTTTTTGCCACCAAATTCAATAACCCAGAAGAAATGGACAACTTCTTAGAAAAAGAATGGTACTACATAATTTTAATCCTTATGATATTGCTTGTGATATGTACAACAACCCCTGTTTTACATATAAGGAAATAGAGGCAAAAAGAAGTTAATAACTCTTCAAACTAACATCTACTATAAGACAGAATCAGGATTTGAACCCAGGAAGTCTGGCTCCAGATTAAGAGCCTAAGATAAAGATTTATTTGGAAATGTTGTCTCAGACAGCAAAGTTTTGAGAAGTTGTGTGAGGTGGGGTTGTGTGTGGGGGTACAGAACACTGTGAAACAGGAAAGGAGGAATAGCCAGAATAATGCATTATTGGGTAGCTACCTATGTAGGAGGCTGGCACTGATATGGAAGTACCTTCATATCTTTCTTTCGCTGGGACAAAGGAGAGGCATCCCCCAGTCCTCATCGGTCAAGGATGGTTCCAAGCGTGTTAATGCCCCTGGGGTGGCGCATTGCTAGTGAGTCCCAGCAATTTCCTAAAAGCATCACAAATTGCAGAGCTGCATGAAATAGACCCTAGAAGAGACAAAGCAAGGTTACATTTAAACAAAACTAAAGTTTTTGTTCATCTGGGTGACTTACAGTAGTAGCTTGAGTGGGAAGTAGGGCCTTGAAATGGGGCCTATACAGAAAAAAGGACTTCAATTTCTTTTAAATTTAGAATATAAAAAGGTGATCTGAAGTGTTAGTTATTCCGCTATTTTCACAAGCTTCCTTTAAAATCAGAGACATGATAAAAGTATGTTAAGTGCATAAATCATATTGATTATTAAATGTAAATAAAGTTATATAGTTATTTTCTCAAAGTCTTTTCTGAATTTCTCATTCAACATGCAAATAATTTGGAGCTAAAATTAGTCATGAAATGTACTACCTTCCTTGTGAGAACTATAACTCAAAGAAAACAGACTGCTTCTTATCAGAAATATATATATATATATATATATATATATATATATATATATAATATGTATGTATATATGTATATATACATGCTTTAAATATATATAATATATGTTTTAAATACATGTGTGTATATATATATATAACATATATATATATGTATAATATATATACATATATTTAAAGCGTGTATTACCTTCAGTTTAAGTGATTCCACTCTAGAAACATAGTAGGCCATATCTTATCTCCAGGTAAAAATAAGAGGTATTTTAATATCCAAAAGCCTTATTTTTTTTTTATTAGTTTCCAAAATACAAACTGATAAAGGTTATCATTAAATGAAATAAAACTGACTGCTTCCTCTTCTTCTATACAGAAGGAGGACATTTTGTGGACAAGGTATAGAGACTGATGAGACATGTATATAGTGTAACTCTCTCTCCCAGTATACGAGTACAGAGACAAATGCTATGTAGTAGAAATACACTGTATCAAAGAAAAGACAGACTTTATGTCTTTTGGTTTGCACTAAGATGTTTGAAGGAACAGACCTGAACAGACCTTAACAATAGCTAAGGTGTACAGTGTTCTTCAATAACTCAAGCTGGTTCCACAGTGGATTAAAAGTACCTTCAACCACAAAAGACATAAAAACTTCCCTGGGTGTTACAGCCTGCTTAAGAGAAGGGCAGTTTCTTTTAACTGTAGTTTAGATTGCCCTCATGTCAAGCTGGTGAATCTTAGGAGAACAAGAATAAAGTACTATGCTTTCTTCCTACTTCAAAATGAGACTTAGTATTGAGTGCTTCAAAATTTGATTGATATTGCCTGGAAAATAATTGATTGAAGAAGTTGAAAAATATAAAAAAGATAACCAAACTATTCAGATAAAACACTTTTGTTTCAAAAATGACAACTAACAATACATGAGAATGGCTTCATTAAATTTATCAATCACAAGCTAAAAGCCCCAGCTGTGGTCCTTGTATTGCATGCCAAAAAGTTTCAAATGCATCAAATGACATTATGTTTTCAATATTAGTGTAAACTGGACTTGGTCGTATCCTAGCTACA
Source organism: Rhinolophus sinicus (assembly GCF_036562045.2). Lineage (NCBI taxonomy): Eukaryota > Metazoa > Chordata > Mammalia > Chiroptera > Rhinolophidae > Rhinolophus > Rhinolophus sinicus. Next base: position 129,706,194 of record NC_133753.1, read on the forward strand.
TTCATTTGAGGAAGAGTTCACATGTATGCCACAATCTTTTTCTTTCCCTCAATGTCATTCGAACTGGTCTTTCAAAAGAGGATATGTTCCTGGTGAAATTAGTTCCCAACAATAAAATATTCTTTGCATTTTATAATTTCACCTTGAGAAACTCACTATAAAAGAAAAAAAGGGGCTTTAGAAATTTGCTGTTTTTGTCTTCAAATTAGGCTTCAATTTGAACCATTCATTGCTCAATTTGTGAATATGTTATTGACAGTAAGTGGAATTGATAACAAAGTTCTGTTGTATAATGAGGTTCTTGCTTAGGATTAATTAGTTTTCTAATAGATTTGGTTTGCATTTAGATGCCATTTTGAAATTTTCTGTTTTAAATAACACAAATTTAGCAATAAATTGTGAATTTAAATTTTAAAATACAAAGTACATGTATTCAACTGTCACAAAGGAATTCATGGGGATACCATAATTTCATGATCACTTAAAATTTTAACAGATTATTTGAAGACATATTTATTTTTCAAACATTTTTATAATGGAAAAATTTTATCCTTTAAATAGTAGAGAGAATAGTGTATAAACCATCATCCAGGCTGCAAATGACCAATTCATGGTCAATCTTTTTAAAACTATGTTTCACCAACTTTTACTATGTTATTTTGAAACAAAACATATTAGTCATATTTTGTCATATACATATTATAGTCCATAATATAATTTAAATGTCCTCTCTTTCAAAGCTTTTGAAAATATTAACAGTTTATAGAATTGTCCAGAAATACAGAAGGGCATTTATATAATTCAATGAATATAAATACCTAAGGTAATTTCTAATATATAGTAAAAAATTAAAATAGTTTTACATAGAGCAATTTCAGCATTATAAACAACATAAATATGTGATGAATAAACTGCAGGTCAAAACAAACAGAGCAGTCTTCAAAGGAAAAAAAAAAACACACCCAAAACTCAAAAGGAAAATTTACAGTATCCAATGTCCAATCAAAAATTATTAAACTTACAAAGAAGTAGAAAAATATGACCCTTAAGTAGGAGAAAAATCAGTCAATAAGAATCGAAGCAGAAATTACAGAAATGATGGGTATAGGACACAAGATATTAAAATAGATATTATAAACATGCTAAAGTATATGAAGAAAAACATGAACATAATGCTGAGAGAAAAAGAATATAAAAAAGAATCAAATAAAACTTTTAGAAATAAAGAACAAAATATCTGAAATATAAATTTAACAAGTTAGGTGTTCTTATTATCTACATCTGTATAGCAAATTATTCAAACTCAATGGTTTAAAATAACAGCAAATATTTAATTGTCTCCCAGTTTCTGTACATCAGATTCAGGAATTGATTTGTTGTTCTGGTTTGAGATAAATCATGAGGTTGCAATAAGATAGGTACTGGAGATGAAATAGTCGGGGTAGGGTGGAGGTGTGCTAAAGCAACTGGGAAATGGCTGGCATTTCTTTCACTTCCTGTGGTCTTAGAGTCTCTCAGTGTAGACTTTCTGTCTGACCTAGTCTGGATGCCCATACAACATGGAAGCCTTAGTGCAAATGGATGGCTTATAAAGCAGCTTAAAATTCCAGCAGAATTGTTCCAGTCTGCAAGGCAAAAGTTTCACCACAGTTATTACCTAGCCTAGAAAGGCACATATAGTCACTTCCACCATACCCTAGGACAGGGGATATAAAATATAAACCCCATCCCTTGAAGTGAAGAATGTCAAAGTCACCATGTAAGAAGAGATATAGTTATAGCCATCTTTTAAATATATAGTCTGCTGGTCTGTCTTCTCACAATGACATCATCTCACATGAAAACACACTCATATTTTATCCTGACTCCTCTGTGTTTTCTTATTACAGCATCAACTTGTGGCTTTGGATCTCCATAGCTAAATCATGTTCAGGGTCACATGAGCACCTTTAGGTGCAATTTCATGGGTATAACTCCTTAAATATAATTTTTTTTTTTTTTAATCTATAGACCTGTGAACTAAAGAGACAGGTTGCATAACTTCTACTACTACCTCCAACATACAATGGGTGAAAACAGGAATAGAAAAACCACCATATATTCTCTTGTACACAAAATGAGAAGGAAACGGGCACAAGGAGACACTTACCCATAGCAATACTGAAATCCTGCTGGAAGTACATGCCAGTTCCTTTATATGGTTATTCTCCATGGCTCTTGGCTATGCATTTTTCTTTACTTGTTTTGTCCTCTAAATTATCATTTTCCATAGAAAGTAAGCAGTGTTTGAACCCATGTAGTTTTCTCAGCTTGCTTCCTTCCTCTAATAATTTGATGATCCAAATGCCTCTTTTGTTTTACTGTCTTTGTCACTTTCAAATAAGTTGGTATAATCCTTTTAAGAAGTTCTGTGGATTTTGTATGTGTTGATTTATAATCCTAAATCAGTCTATTGGAAAAAGGTACACTTACAAGTATTTTCAAATATGCTATTCTCCACGTTGGGCTCTCTGAGAGTCTTCTGTAGGACAATCCACACCTAGATTCTTAAAAGTAACTGTTGTTTAACACGTGGGGTCTATAAGGCATGTCTTAGATCCTTAGATTTTTTGTCTATTTGAAAAGAGTTTGTAAGATACACTTTGCATTTTTCTAAAGACTTAAAGGATCTTACAGGAACAAACTAGAATTAAAGAGTTCCCCTTAAGCATTTATTAATGTGAGAATGGTTTTTTGTTTTTGTTGTTGCTATTTGTTTTTCTAGCTGTAAATATAGAGATTGAGAAACAGTTGTATTTTTTTAATATAGGAAATAATGGCTCTTTTTTTATTTAAATGTTTATTCTTTAGCTCATCTCTCTCTTCTTGGATTTTATCACATATAGTAGTAAGTAGAGGCTACATGTAACTTTTGGTATTCTGCCTGGAAATAATCTTAGCCAAATCATCGTTTCATTGCATATTCTAATTTCTACTTTTACTGCAGTGTTTGACAGTGATATCACATATCCACTGCTATATATTTCCACCAACTCCAATATGTTCCTTGCATTCCTTTTAAACCCTCACTGAGAATCTTCTTCAGGCTCACTAGGTGTCCACTCACACTCTGCTTGAGACTCTTTATAATTTTATTTTGAATCTCTCAAGGCCATTCCTGGTTTTACCTGCTTCTTAACCCTAGAACCCATGCCAAAAATTTTAGATGATTTTAAGACAACGTTCAATGTCCGGGCATAACTCTTTTGTTCTGCTTAATGATTAGAGTGTAACAAACTATCTTAAAACTGGGTGGTGAACACATAATGTGATATATGGATGATGCATTACAAAATTGTACACCTGAAATCTATGTAACTTTACTAACAATTGTCTCTCCAATAACCTTTAATTAAAAAACAAAAACAAAAACAAACAAAAAAAACTCAGGCATGTTAAAAAATATATAATCTTTCAAATTTTTCTGAATCAAGAATTCAGAAAGATCTCAGCTGGACATTTCTTTCTCAGGGTCTTTCATTTGATTGCATTAAAGATGATGGATGAAACAGAACAGTGAGCAAGATTTGAAGTAGCTGAGGATTGGTTTTCCCTCGCTTTACCTTATTGTTGTCTCTAGGCATCCTTCATGAACTCTCATACTTCTATTAAGTGTTATACTACAACATGAAACAAAAGAATATAAGTACTATGGAAAGTGAATGATAAAATGGTATTTATTTGCAGACAACATGATCATATATACAGATTGGAAATTCAATGACTATACAAAAAATTCAGTTTTTGGAAATTATATTACTGAAATGTCAGTTGTCCCCCAAATTTATCTATAGAGTTAATGCAATAAATAGAAATTCTAGGAGGCATGTTTTAGAGATTGACAAGCTGATGCTAAAATGTATCAGTAAAAAGCCAAAGAATGTGTAGTAGCTTGAACAAATTTAAAAGAGATAAAGTTAGAAATCTGATATTACCTGATTTCAAAGTCTTACTATAAAGTTATAAAATCATAACAATGTGATTTAATGTAGATTATCTACATTAGAATAGAAGACATTGTCAAAAGACACACACACAAACACATACACACAATTAATTGATTTTCAACATACTTGTCAAAATAATTCAGAAGTATAAAATAATCTTTCAACAGATGGTAACAACTTGATGTCTGTACTAAAAAAAGAAAGGAAAGAAAAAGAACATTACTGTTATCTCACACTGTATACAAAACTGAAATGGATCATATATGCCACTGTAAAAGTAAAAGTAAAATTTATTAAAGCATAGGAGGAAATATTCACAGATAGGCAAAGATTTCTTAGACAAGTCACAAAGTACACTAACTGCAACAGAAAAAAACAACATAGAAATAATATACCTCAATAAAAGAAGAGCAAGTTTAATCCAACAGTATATAAAAAGACAAATAATTATTTCTTAAGAGAGATTCATTCCAAGAATGAAAGTTTGGCTTAACATTCAAATTCTATTCATTTAATTATGCAAATCATATCTCAAACAATGCAGGGGAAAATATTTATAGCATTCAACACCCACTGCTTTAAAAAAGAAATAATCAATAAACAGGAATAGAAGAAAACTTTTTCAGTATCGTAAGGGGCATACATAATAGGACTTAGTGGTGTAAGACTGAACACTTTCTTGTTAAGATTTGGAAGAAGTCAGTGATGAATGGAGATAACCTCAAACTCACCCAAAATGTAGCCCTGATCAAGGCTGCCATGTGGGATTTAGCCTCTTGGTTAGAGAATACCGATGTACACTCAGGTACCATATATAGTTCTATTGCTCTGGGGAATGTATCCTTTTCTAACCCAACCAGAAAATAAATCAAAATAGTATACCTTCAATGGAATGACAAAAATATACGGTTGTAGTTTTGCCCAGAGTTATAATAGTTCTCATGTCTTTTGTCATAATATAGTACAAAAAGGTCTGTGCCATCTAGATATCCTATGGGACAGCGTATTGGTCTATTATTACATCTATCAGACCATGCTCATGCTGATTAGATAGGATGGGCAAGAAGAAAAAGAAAACTATATATGCATAAAATTTGAACAAGAATGTTTATAGAAGTTTTATTCATAATAGTTAAAAAACTGAGAACAACACAGATGTACATCTATAGCAAAATGGGTAAAAAAAAAAAATTAAATTGAATAATTCTCAGCAAAGGGAATACACTACCGATACATACAACATGAATGAATCTCGAAAAAATGTATATTGATAATTGAAAGAAGCCAGACAGAAAAGCATACATAGTATATTATTCAGTTTATATGATGTTCTAACACAAGCAAATATTATTAATGGTAAATGAAACCAGAACTGTGGTTGCCTGGGGATGGGGCGTATAATTTGACTGGTAATTGACATAAGAGATCTTGCTAATGAAAATGTTCTATACTTAGATAGATGTTTGGGTTATATTAGTGTATAAAATTGTGAGTACTCATAGAACTTTACACTTAACATATGTACCTTTCAGTTTATGTAAATTATGCATACTAGTTAAAAATATAATCACTAAGTTTTATTTTCTTCACTAGTATGGCACGTGCAATATAACTACACATTTCTGAAGAATGAGATAGGAAATGTATAATAATTTATTCTTCCTCCTTCACATAGCATATTTGAATGTTGACTTTTCAAAATAACCATTCTAAAGAAGAATAGTTCGTTCATAAGTAAATGCAGTATGAAAAAATCAATTCACCCTAACAGGATTGAAAAGCTATTTTTTTAAGTATAATTAAGCAATGACCTTGAGAAAACACAAATTTTCATAGTTCTTTTCAATGTCTCTGGAGGCCCCCGTTAACTTTAAATGTCTAATTGAAGTAATAAGGAAAGTAATATTTTTCAATGTACTATAATTTGCAGAGGCACTACAATAAAATACACAGAAACTCTAATAATATGTTTAAAGATTAATTTATGATTTCTCATCAATAGTTTATAGAAAAACGATGCTGCCCCTCCCCTACCATTTCAAATAAGATTAGGCCAAAAATTGTAAGAGAAAATAGTCATTACAGCTTTCTTCTTCTCTGTTTTTAATAAAATTTTGAGGAACTCCCAAAAATATCTTTCTCCCTTTAGTGCCTGTTGATTTTATGAAAGGTTGTTTCTCCTCCCCCTTTCAGGTTGTCATTTTGACAATTTTTTCTCATTTACTCCCCTTTTCAGAGCTGGGGTCATACTCTATTTAGTAGGTACTTGCGTAAATAAGATAAAATTTGTATTGAAAAAGAAATGTTTTGAAAACGTTTCCTGGAGTGGAAAGTTACTTAACATCTAACAAATGTTTAAATACAAACCGCATGAAGAGTAAAAGATTACAAAATGATATTTCCATCAATCTTGTTCATATCATTTATGTTCTCTCTCAGTGCTGACTACATTTTTTTCTAAATCGCATATGATAGACACTTTAGATACATTAGGGGATTGACAAAATATTTAACAAAATTTTTCGCTAAAAATATTTAACAAAATTTTTCGCTAATTCATTATTTTTAGGAAAATAGACATCATGGTGTCCATATGAAAGTTTACTGATTTTTTTTTTTAAATTTCCCATCAGAATAATATAAACAATAGCACTCTGTTTACAAAAAGATGCAGGTTTAAATCTGGATGATTTCTTTCAAAAATAGTTCAGCGTACACAATTTCATTATTTTATGCTAAGTAACTGCTTTTCAAGTGCAGATTTTACATCAACTTGGTGACACAAACTAAAATATATAATTTAACTGCCAGAAAAGATGTAAGCTCAACCACAGCACAGAGTATCACCTAAATGTCCACATGAGAGTTGTTCTAGAATCAAGCCTGCGTTTCTATGTCATTAAAACAGGATGTTCAATTGAGTAATTCAGTCCTTTGGGTTATTCTGCATTATGTTAAAAAAAAGAGAAAATTTGGAATTGTTATGAGCATATTTTAATCATTACACAGAAAAGCATGAATGTAATTTCTTAAACTAATAGATTATTGGGTAGAAAATATACAGACTTTTAAAAAGAGCATATTTGATGTGCATCATGATTTCATAATTGTTAGTTTGTTCATTGTAGTGAAATCTCTATGTAGGAAGTTTATAAACTCATGTGCTGAATATTAGCTACTCAACATTAATTTGATCAAATAACTCTAATGGAGAACTAACAGAAAAAATATAGTGTTAATGGTAGCCATAAAAATGATTGGTTTCCAATCCTGTGCAATTTATAAGTATGCTCTCTAAGTAACGTAAAAGGGAGGACATGAACCCTAATAGCATACATAACTAGAACACAGGAGCTCTGCCAAGTGTATACATTCTTTCAGGAAGATGCCTCTTGTTTGCCCACTCATTAAATAAGCGTATCTTGAATTAAGCATACACATTGCAGTGGTACTAGACAATGGTATTTATCAAGAGCTGTATTATAATGTATTTAAGTAAGTAAAGATTTTAAATTCAATATAAATATAAAATAGAACAAGGGAAGATACTATAATAATAAAGAAAAGGGGGTAATTCAATGAGTCTCATGGGAATGAAAAAGTTGTCACATAAATAATATTGATATCTACCTTAGTATATTATCCCTAACAGAGAATACATAAGTTACATTATCCTTTCTTAGATAATTAAGTTTATCAATTGGTCAATTGGTTAACTGAGCAGTCATGCAGATATAGACTTATGATGGAAGGTATACAGAGTGACATTATAAAGACAAGTTAGCTGTAACCACCAAGCTGAGAAAGACAGGGCAAAAAATGTGTTTCAAAAACATTTTAAAAGTACTATAAAGAATTAAATCCCAGAACTGAAGCCCATTCTGCTTGTGCTATTAAACATGCAGCAGAATGAGAATGTAGAATATATGTTATTTGGCAGGTGAGTTAAACTCAGATAAAATCTTAGTATCTATATTTATCTAGTGAATAAATTGAATCAGGTCATCTCTGAGTTTTCTTTTTTCTCTACAAAAATAATTGACATATAGGTAACATATTTAGATTTGGATGGAAGCCATAGTTCTTTAAAGAGAAAAGAAGCAGCAGAGAAGGTAATATCTGTTCATTTATTGCAGGCAAAACTAGTTTTATCTGTATAATGACAGTGCATAATTTGTTGAAATGATCGGAATGCCTAGCACTGGAGAAACTTAAGAAAATAAATATTTGGTGTTATATTAGGGCAATTTTGTGGAAATATAAAAGAGGAGCCCATTGTTTAACATTAAAAAAGAGAAATAGAGAGCTCTTCTTAATTGGCTGAATTGGATATAAAATCCCAGAAAGTGAAGAAGAAATATGCTATTTTTGCTGAATGGAGAATACAAGGTAAAAACAAAAAGATAAGTAAATAGAGGTGGAAAAAAAAGGCAACTTCTAATTGAGATGAAATAAAAAAAAATTAAAATGTCATAAGCTTTTCTAAAATATTATAGTCCAACATTTGGAAAATCATTCACACATACAACAAATCTCTTGAGATTTATATTTAGCCACTCGATATTCACACCAAATTGGTAGGAACGGAGGCCAATTCCATGTGTAAGTTTTGAATATTTTTCTCTTTTAATAAACAATAAAAATACCACTAGAGAAGTATATAGCAAGTTTTAATCTTCTCTGCGAAGTTCATATGTTCTAGTTTATTCCACCATCATGTCATCTATTATGCATTATTACAAACCTATTATGCATTTAACTACCTTACATTAAGATTGCATTTACACATTGTAATCTTACAGTATGTTGGCTCATTTCCCTCTCCCCCACATAGTGAATATGAGTCAGTAAAAGTGATTTCTTTCAGGAAAGAACATTTTTCTTTTGAGACAAGCAGAAATGTATAGAAAGGATGCCTCTGGGAAAAACCTGAAGGAACTGATTAGACTAAATGTTTTTCATAATATATGATCAGAAATTGGGGAACGTGGTGCAAAATAAAAAAGAAGGAAGTCTAACAATGTGGTGGAAACCTGAATCCAGTAGAAAACATGCAAAACTCCTTCATAATCATTGGATCAAAGGTTAATTATTAGAGAAATATCTCCTACTCATTTTACATAGTTTTGGTGACATGCTTGCTTTCATCTGTTTCTCCAACTACTTCAAATGATTCCAGAAATTAAAGTTCCATAGCTGCAGTATCTAAGAGTCAGAAAGGAGCAAAAGAGGCAAAGGACAATAAACATACTGAGAAATGGGCATTCAGTTGAAGAAGGACAACAGAACCAGAGATGATTAACACAAGTTTCTCAAGAATATCAAGAATTAGGGCAAAGTATTCATTGCAAATGGATTGGGTGTGCATTCATTTTCTACGTAACAATTTACTAAATTTAGTGGCTTAAATGAACACAAATGTATTCTTTCACAGTTTCTGCATGTTAGTATCTGGCACAGCATGGTTGTTCTGCTTATGGTCTCACACGGCTAAAATCAATGCATCAGCCAGGGCTGCTATCTTATTAGATGCCTGGGGCCCTCTTCAGAGCTCATTAAAGTGATTGGCAAAATTCAGTTCCTTGGGGTTACAGGACTGATGTCACTCGTTTCTTGTTGACTGTTGACTAGAAGCCATTCCCAACTCCTAAAGCCCTTCTCTTGTTACTTTGCATCTCTTGACTTCCTCTCTACCCGACCTGTATATCCAATTTAAAAGGTTCATGTAATTAAATCAGGCCACCTAGATAATCTCCGTTCCTTAAAGTTCAGTGCCACACAACATAACCTAATCACTAGAGTGAAATCTCATAATATTTACTGCTCTGGCCCACACTAAAGAAGAAGTGATACGTGCACAGCGTATGTGCACAAAGGGAAGGAGATTGGGGGACATTTGAAATCCTCCTGCCACAGATGTTAAGCTCCATATTTGTTTCATTTTTTTATTTCTAGATGACCCCCAAAAAGTTGCAAGATTTGGGTTTATCCCGGCACTCAGAACTCTATTATGTAGAATAAAGAAATGTGTCCATTTTTTCTACTACAATATATCCATAATGGTTCAAATTTTTTATTTCATGAATTTATTTTTAACAACCAGTTAGGGAGACGTCATCTAAATGGCGGCATGAGGTGAGCCTTTGGAAATCTCCCCTGGAATTTACAACAAATAAACAGCTATAATTACACAAAGGACTCCCTGCACAGCAGACAGGCAAGACAAAGAGGCTCACTACTAATTCACCTAAAGGTGTGCAGATTGCGCGAGCAGGGGAGGAGGGAAAGGAGAAGTGCAGAGACGGAGCCGAGTGGGTACAGGACACAGACCTAGCTCAGTGCTCTGAGCTCGCTGTATCTTGGAACTACCGCAGCTGCAGGAGAGGGAAGAACTTGGACTGCTAAGGCTCCTTTTATGGCCCACAGGGCTGACGGGACAGCATATAACACAGCTGAATCAAACACTCATGGCAGGGACCTCGGAGCAAAGACTGAGGGAAGAAAGCTAAAAATGGTGGTTTAAGCCCTCACTGCAACAGAGAATGGAAGCCGTAGGCACTGAGACTAGCCGCCCCCTCCCTACCCTCCCAGAGTTCGTCCCACCCCCACCTGCCTAGTGCTAGAAGCAGAACAGTAGCAGTATCAGATCAAAAGAACAGAATATTTGCAGTTCTGACAACTGTGGTCTGCAGACATAGATTCACAGCACAACTAGTTTGGACAAAGGGGAGAGAGCTGTGGAAGGAGGACTGGCTGGGGTGGTGGTCACCACCATTGCTCTGGACCACCTCTCACAACTCACCCCACCCCTGTCCCCACCTATCTGGGCGGTTCCCTGCAGTAGTAAACAGAACTGCTGAAACACACAAGCTCTGAATCTACTGCAGGTAGAGCTTTGGAACTTCAAAAGCTCTCCACATCCCGACAGTGACGCGGAGCCGTATGACCCAGAGAGAAAATATTAGCCAAGAAAAATATACCCAGCAAAGATATCCTTTAGATATGAAGGAGGAACAAAGACCTTTCCAGACATACAGAAGCTGAGGGAATTTTCTAATGCACAACCTGCACTACAAGAAATACTAAAGGAGGCTATTCGACCACCATCAACAGGGACAATTTGTGGCAACCAAAACACAAAAAGGGGAAGAGTAAAAGCCTGAACCGGAATATGGGAATGGAGAAAGTAAGCGTGATGAAGAAAATGGAATACTCTAAATATCAAACTTTCTTTTACATAAACTTAATGGTAACCACTCAAAAACAAACAAACAAAAAACAAAAACAGAACTGAAATATATACTGTAATAAAAGAAGAAACAGAAGGAAACATCATAGAATACCACCACATAGAAACAATAGAAGACAACAAAAAGGCAAAGAAACCATGGAGACTCAATCAATCTTACCAGAAAACAAAAGATAGAATGATCAGAACTCGTCACATATCAATAATCACCCTAAATAAAAATGGACTGAACTCACCAATAAAAAGGCACAGTGTAGCAGATTAGATTAAAAAAACTAACCCCAACCATATGCTGTCTCAAAGAGACCCATCTCAGCTAGAAGGACAAGCATAGATTCAAAGTGAAAGGGTGGAAATTGACACTCTAAGCAAATGGTATCCAGAGAAAATCAGGTGTAGTCATACTGATAGCAGATGAAACAGACTTCAGGGTAAAAAGGTAACAAGAAACAAAGATGGACATTTCATAATGGTAAATGGTACTATACAACAAGAAGACATAACAGTCATCAATATTTATGCCCCCAATCAGGGAGCACCAAAGTACACCAAGCAACTAGTAACAGAACTAAAGGGAGAAATTGACCAAAACACAATTATACAAGGGGACCTAAATACATCATTGACAGTTATGGATAGATCATCCAAACAGAAAATAAATAACGAAATAGCAGCCCTAAATGACACATTAGATGAAATGGACCTAACTGTCATTTATAGAGCACTTCATCCTAAAACATCAGACTATACATTTTTTTCTCATGCACATGGAACATTCTCAAGGGTAGACCATATATTGGGACATAAAACTAACCTCAGCAAATTTAAGAAGATTGAATTCATACCAAGCATATTCTCTGATCACAAGGCTTTGAAATTGGATATCAACTGCAAAAAGAAAGCAGGAAAAAACACAAATACATGGAGATTAAACAACATACTTTTAAAGAACGACTGGGTCAAAGAAGAAATTAGAGGAGAGATCAAAAGATACATAGAAACAAATGACAATGAAAATACAGCCTACCAAAATTTTTGGGATGCAGCAAAAGCAGTTTTAAGAGGGAAATTTATATCATTACAGGCCTATCTCAAGAAACAAGTAAAATCCCAAATAAATAACCTCACATTACAACTTAAAGAACTAGAAAAGAAGAACAAATGAAACCCAAGGTCAGCAGAAGAAAGGAAATAATAAAAATCAGAGCAGAACTAAGTGAAATAGAGAATAAAAAGACAATAGAAAAAATTAATGTGACGAAGAACTGGTTCTTTGATACGATTAACAAAATTGACAAACCCTTGGCTAGACTCAGTAAGATAAAAAGAGAGAAGACACTAATAAACAAAGTCAGAAATGAAAAAAGGGAAGTAATCACGGATGCCACAGAAATACAAAGGATCATCCAAAATACTATGAAGGACTATATGCCACCAAATTCAAAAACCTAGAGGAAATGGACAAGTTCTTAGAAACATATAGCCTTCCTATGCTAAATCATGAAGAACTGGAAAATCTAAACTGACCGATCACCAGTAACGAAATTGAATCAATCATCCAAAACCTTCTCAAAAGCAAAAGTCTGGGACAGATGGTTTCACTAGTGAATTCTACCAAACCTTCAAAGAGGATCTAATACCAATCCTGATCAAACTCTTCCAGAAAATTGAAGAAGAGGCAGTCCTCCCTAACTCATTTTATGAGGCCAACATTATCCTGATACCAAAAGGACAACACAAAAAAAGAGAACTACAGACCAATATCTCTGATGAATAAAGATGCAAAAATTCTAACCAAAATTCTAGCAAATCGAATGCAACAATGCATTAAAAGAGATTATTCATCACGACCAAGTGGGGTTCATTCCACGGGCACAAGGATGGTTCAACACACGCAAATCCATCAATGTGATACATCACATAAACAGAATAAAGGAAGAAAATCATATGATTATATCAATTGATGCAGAAAAAGCATTTGACAAAAAAAATAAAACATCCATTTATGATTAAATGACTTAATAAAATAGGTGTAGAAGGAAAATACCTTACCATAATAAACGGCATGTATGACAAACCCTCACCTAATCTCATAATTAATGGTGAAAAACTGAATTCCTTTGCTCTACGTTCAGGAACATGACAGGGCTGTCCCCTATCACCTCTGCTTTTCAACATAGTGTTGGAAGTCCTCTCCAGAGCAATCAGGCAAGATAAAAAAATAAAAGGCATCCAAATTGGGAATGAAGAAGTTAAATTGTCACTCTTTGCAGATGACATGATGCTTTATATAGAAAACCCTTAAGACTCCACCAAAAAGTTATTAGAAACAACCAACGAATACAGTAATATGGCCGGCTACAAAATCAACATACAAAAGTCCATTGCATTCCTAAATGTTAACAATGAAATCTCAGAAAAAAGAAATTAAAAAAAAATTCAGTTTGCATTTGTAGCAAAAAGAATAAAATACCTAGGAATAAACTTAACCAAGGATGTGAAAGACCTATGTGCTGAAAACTACAAGACATTTTAAAAGAAATTGAAGAAGACACAAAGAAATGGAAAAACATTCCGTGCTCATGGATTGGAAGAAACAACATAGTTAAAATGGACATATTACTCAAAGCAATATACAGATTTAATGCAATACCCATCAAAATTCCAGTGACATTTTTTGAAGAAATAGAACAAAAAATCATCACATTTGTTTGCAACCACAAAAGACCCGGAATAGCCAAAGCAATCTTAAGAAAAAAGAACAATGCTGGAGGTATCACGCTCCCTGACTTTAGCTTGTACTACAGGGCAACAATAATCAAAATAGCATGGTATTGGCAGAAAAATAGACACACATAGACCAATGTGTGAACCCAGAAATAAAACCCAGAATTGAGAACCCAGAAATAAAACCACATAAATATGGACAGATAATTTTTGACAAAGAAGCAAAAAATCATATAATGGACAAAAGACAGCCTCTTCAATAAATGGCGCTGGGAGAATTGGAACGCCACGTGCAAAAAGAATGAAACTGGACTGCTATCTGTCACCGTGTACCAAAGTTAATTCAAAATGGATCAAAGACTTAAATATAAGACCTGAAACAATAAGTATATAGAAAAAAACATAGGTACCAAATTTGTGGACCTTGGGTTCAAAGAGAATTTTATGAATTTGACTCCAAAGGCAAGGGAAGTAAAAGTTAAAATAAACGAATGGGGCTATATAAAACTTAAAAGCTTCTGCACAGCAAAAGAAACCATCGACAGAATAAAGAGGCAACCAACTGAATGGGAGAAGATTTTTGCAAACAGTGCCTCGGATAAGGGGCTAATATTCAAAATATACAAGGGATTCATGCAACTCAACCACCAAAAAAACAAACAAACTAATTGAAAAATGGGCAGAGGACCTGAAGAGGCCTTTCTCCAAAGAGGACATACAAATGGCATATAGACATATGAAAAAAAGTTCAACATCACTAATCATCAGAGAAATGCAAATCAAAACCACAATGAGATATCACCTCACCCCAGTCAGAATGGCTATCATCAGCAAGACAAATAGTAACAAGTGTTGGAGAGACTGTGGAGAAAAAGGAACCCTCATACACTGTTGGTGGGAGTGCAGACTGGTGCAGCTGCTGTGGAAGACAGTGTGGAGGTTCCTCAAAAATTAAAAAATAGAATTACCGTATGAACCAGCAGTTCCTCTCCTGGGTATCTACCACAAAAATCTGAAAACATTTATCCATAAAGACATGTGTGCTCCAGTGTTCATTGCAGCTTTATTTATGGTGGCCAAGACATGGAAACAACCAAAATGTCCTTCGATAGATAAATGGATAAAGAAGTCGTGGTATATATACACAATTGAGTACTATTCGGCGGTAAGAAAAGATGAAATAGGACCATTTGTTACAACATGGATAGATCTTGAGAATATAATGCTAAGCGAAATAAGTTAGACAGAAAAAGCAGAGAACCATATGATTTCACTGATATGTGGTATATAAACCAAAAACAACAAAAGAACAAGACAAACAAATGAGAAACAAAAACTCATAGAGAGAATAGTTTAGTGGTTACCAGGGGGTAAGGGGGGAGGGGGGTGGTAGATGAGGGTAAAGGGGACCAAACATATGGTGATGGAAGGAGAACTGACTCTGCGTGGTGAACACACAATGGGATTTATAGATGATGTAATACAGAATCATACACCTGAAATCTATGTAACTACTAACAGTTGTCACCCTAATAAACTTTAATTAGAAAAAAAAACCAATCAGTTAATAACTCTAACCAAAGATTCACACTCAAATAAATATTTTCTTTGAGTGTACATGATTTTGAAAGAAACATTTATGTTACTTTTAATATAATTCTCAGTTTCCCTTTACAAACAAGCAATAGAGAATAAATATCTTCAATTTCCTATGAAGTAGGAGAGTAACACAAACTTATGATAAAGAATTGGGGTTTGGGAAGTAATGTGATCCTTGAAAATATGCTCAAGAGTAGGATCAGTAAACTGCTTTTTTTTTTTTGGAAAATGCACACAGTAAATATTTTGGGCTTGGGTGGTCAAGAGGCAATATCAAGGATATTAAATAGGGACTTGCAAGTATATAAAAAGAAAGAAAATTTCCACACATTTTTTTAATGGAGGAAATTCAAAATTTTATTTGTGACCACTGAAATTTGAATTTCATATGATTTTTATGTGCCACAATTTTTTGTTGTTGTATTTTTGTTCGTTTGTTTGTTTGTTTCTGTTTTCTACCATTTAAGAAAGTAAAAATCATTTGTATCACATTGGCTAAACAAAAACAGCAGGCCCAATTTATCTCATTAGCCCTTGTTTATTGAACTGTTCTCTTATCGAAGTCAATCGTGTTCCTATTAATAGCAAAATCCTTGGTTTTTTTCTCATTCTCCTAAGGATTCTCTCTCTCTGTCTGTCTTTATACACAGGTATATGCATGTGTATATGTATATTTTTAGACAAATTTTATTTTCTTGTTCCTATTAACCACCCTTTGAAATTATGAATTCCCTGCTTATTTACACAGCCATTATCTAAAAGAAATTCCTATATATGTAGGTAACATACAGCCTAAATTATTTTTTGGTTCCTAAGAGACTTGATTCTATCATCTTTTACAATTAAATTAGTTCCACTATGTAACATTAATAATGGCATCTAATGATTATGATATTCTTAGTTTGCATCTTTTCTACGATTAATTCATAAAGTTATTATAATGAGAACAAATATATATTTTGCTGGCATTTTTTTATACTAATTCTGAGACGTTTAACACAAGTGTTCTGTGCTCTACAAAGAGAGAACTAGATGACTGGGATTTGAACAGTGAATAACAGAATATGTGCTAAAGGTTTTTTGATAGTCTACTCAAATTATTTTTGTGCTTATAAAAAATTTGCAAGATGATTTATTCATAAACTGCCCCCTGTTCTATCAAAAAGAAAAAGAAAGTGAGTATTTTTAAAGTTCAGATTCAAGAATAATTTCAAGATAAAATTACAGTCTATTCACTTTGAACCCATATGAGTAGTTAAATAGCCTTCTTGAAATGGAAACAATGGTTAGTGGAAGTTTCTAATACTAAAAAACAATTAAAGCCAGACTTTCATTCTTTATGTTTTCCAAACAGTGTTGATGATTAGCTTTTTGTAAATTAGTACTTTATAAATACTTTTAAATAGCATTTTGTATGTTTATAGCAAGCTTCTTGAGAAAATGGTTTAATCTTTTGGCCCAAGAAAAATTTTTCTAGCTTCAAAATGCTTTCCCTTCTTCTTTCAGTTGCCTGGGCAAAACAGCTTTTTATTTATTTATTTATTTATTTATTTATTTATTTATTCATTCATTCATTCATTCATTCATTTAAATTTCAACTAAATTAGGAATAAAGAGATAGCAGAAATATCTAATCAAAGCAAAGTTAGCTCTTTATCAGCTGATTCCTGAGAAAGAGACCGTTTATAAACATCACCTCTCCTGGGGAGTATGGAGGTGGCAAACCAATACCTAGGAACAATAAAATGAGCAACTCTGACTCTTAGAGAAATCGTCTCTTCTGAGTTTGAATACTTAGAATTCCTACTAAATTAAAAAAAAAAAAAGGGTTAAAGTTGCATAGGTGCAGTAGCTTGTATTTTATGGGTTTGTCGTAGAAGAAAAGAATGGAACAGAGATTGGGTTAGAAATCCAGGTAACATAGGTCCTTATTTCTGTAGTTCTGTAAAAAATGAAACTATTGTAGAAGTCTTCCATGAATTAATTACTAATTACCTGGAATGTCTTGACTGAATGGACTTTCAGTCTTAATTTTCTCCAGGAGCACTGGATAAAATACAGGCTACAGGATAACGATTGTACTTTCTGGCGCAAACTATTTAATTGAACTGGAAGGAATTGTACTGGAAGGAATAATTGCCACAAAATAAGTGTTGATATTTATTGACAATTTAAAATAATCCTGAAGCCTTTGTCCTGATGAGCCCTTTCAGTCAAAGATTATCTTTTTCTTTTTAAATTTGAAAAGCAGCCACAGTACTTAAAATACAGGCTGAAGTGATAAAGCCTTGAGACTTTGTAATTTTAATTATTTTACAAAATATCTTGAATATTAAAATTATTTATTATTAAATGTGTTCTGATAAGATGATATAAAACCCACTACTAGACTTTCTAGTGAACTGTGAGACTTAAAAATTAGTTATGAGTATTTGTAAAGAATTTTGAATAATTGGTATACAATATTGTATGTCAATCTAGAAGCCACAAATAAAGGTGCAACTGCACTCAAAAAGTATATAGTAAAAATATACACTAAGTCTTTTCATGTGTATGATAGTTATTGTAAAATGATTTTATTTTTTCCTAATTGACTGAAAAATGCAGGTTTTTTTTGACCTCTGATTCTTTTAAAACAGTATTCTGTATTTATTTAAGTGGTATAAATGCTTATATCCCCATTTCCCATAGGAGACTAAATTATTCAACTTTATTATTTTATTATTCAACTTCATTATTTTATTGTAGCAAGCTGTTACACTTCCTGATGTTCTTATTCACAGCATCATCTGGTATGCTAAATAGATGTATTAGATTAAAAACCTCACAAATTATAGCCTGAGGGGCAGATCCAGCTGTACTTTGCTTTTGTAAATAAAGTTTTATTGGAGCATAGTCATACTCATTCTTTTACCATTGCCTGTGGATACTTTCCCCTACAATGGCAGAGGTGAGTAGCTGTTACAGTGAGTATATGGCCCACAAATGCCTGAAATATGTAACATCTGGCCCTTTGCAGAAAAAGTTTGCTGACTCTTGGCTCTTTTAGATCACCAAAGTTTTTGTAAATAAACATGCCTAGTAGTTCAAGTGTGATACTGGAAAGCAAATAGAAACAAAATTTTGAGTAAAAGAGATGCTCAAAGATCACCTAACCAAAGAGAACATTTTGTAACACCTTCATAATATTAACAAATGGCTGTCTTAGGAACAATAAGCAGCTGATTTATTGAAAGTGACTTGTGTAGTCAATATCTGGAATGAAACAGCTAGTTTCATCTTGTCCAATTTCTACATTACTCTTCATTTTCCCTGAGAACTACAAAGCTGAAACACTTTCAGGGAGGCACTTCCTTGTAAAATGATCAGTTGTATCTGTCACCAGGAAGAAATGCATTTTCCATGCTTTACTACAGCCATCTGCATCCTTCATTTTCTTTTAATTCAGTCACTGGAGCCCTAATGATCACAGTCATTTCAGGAGTTGCCATCAATTACGGCAAGGAGCTCATTCAGAAGTGAAGGATGAGTTTCATTCTCTGTTACTTAGAGGTCAGTGATCATTCCCCAACCTCTTCCCAGTGAACAAATAGTACAGTAACTTTCACATGCTCCCTTCATTTTTCTCAAGTCTGCTGCTTTATGACTTTCTATAGACCTTGGTTATAATAATGTCATACGTTTGATGCCGGCAGCCCTAAGAAGACAAGCCTGACCTAATAATTTTCCTTGAGTCCATCATGATAAATTCAATCATATATAACTGACTCCCATGAGAGATGTATAAAGGAATAGGTATTATTAACATGGCATTTTTAAAAAATTCTAAAACAAATACAATTGGTAAAATTTATATAGAAATAATTATAAAATAGTTATCATTTTTCATCTACAAACTTTATATTATTTTCTATAAATATAGTCATTTTGAAAGCTGCTGTATATATCATATATTTTTTAGAAAAATAGCACAATATTTGAAATACTACCTTTACATGCCCTCTCTAAAAGACCTTTAATCATTAGGAATACAATTTAATTGTCAATATTCTGTCAGATGGAAAAAAAAAATGTGTGGCTAACACAGCCACATAAAAACCTGCTCACAAATGTTTATATAAAATTTATACATAATCTCTGAAAACTGGAAGCAATGAAGATAGTCAGCAATATGAATAAACAAACCATAATAAATCTATACAATGGAATATTATTCATTAATTTTTCAAAATTAGTAATTAAGCCATGAGAAGACATGGAGGAATCTTAAGTCCATATAAATAAGTGAAAGATTCAATAGAAAAAAACCATATACTGCATCATTCCAATTATATGACATTCTAGTAAAGGAAAAACAAAGGAGATGATGAAACAATCGGTTGCCAAGGGATTAGGAGGGGTAGGGAGATGACTGAATAGGGGAGACACAGGGGAATTTTAGGATGAAGTTATTCTGCGTGATACTGTTTTGGTGAATATTTCCATTACCAATAAAGAAAAGATAACCTTTTCAATAAAGTGGAGCAAGATCATATCCACATACAAAATAATGAATGTAGATACAGGCATTATACCTTTCACTAAAATTAATTCAATATGGGTCACAGATTCACAAGTAAAATACAAAGCTATAAAGTTGCTGAAAGATAACATAGGAGAAAACTTAGATGACTTTGGGTGTGATGATGAATTTTTAGATACAATTCCAAAGGCATAATCCATGAAAGAAATAATGGATAAGCTGGACTTAAAAAGTTATGCTCTGCAAACTATACTGTCAAGAGAATGAGAAGACAGAGAGAAAATATTGCTAAGGACACATATAATAAAGGGTCATTATACAAAATACACAAAGAACTCTTAAAAGTCAATGATAAGAAAGCAAATAATCCAATTAAGTAAAAATGGACCAAAGACCTTAACAGACACATCACCTGAAGAAGGTGAATGGATAAATAAACCAGGTACACCAGGCAATGCAATATTATTCAGCACTAAAAAGAAGTGAGCTATCGAGCCATCAAAAGACATGAAAAAAATCTTAAATGCAGATTACTAAGTGAAAAAAGCCAATCTGAAAAGTGTACATACTATATGAAACAACTATATGACATTCTGAAAAGGCAAAACTATAGAGAAAATAAAAAGAATGTCAAGGATTGGGGTGAAGAGGATTAATAAGTGGGGCGCAGAGCATTTTTGGAGCAGTAAATGTACTGTGTATGATACTATAATGCTGGATGCCAAACACATAGAGTGTACAACACCAAGAATAAAACTTAATATAAACCCTGGACTTTGGGTCATTATGATGTGTCAATCTAGGCTTGTTATTTGTAACAAATGTCCCATTCTGGTGGGGAAAGTTGATAATGTAGGCGGCTATGCAAGAGTGGTTGCACAGGGTATATGGAAAATACCTTCCCCTCAATTTTGCTTTGAACCTTAAACTGCTCTAAAATGAAGGTCTTAAGAAATACCACTTTACTCATTATTATACAAGAGTTTTCTTTGAGAATTACACACGTTTTAGACCTACTTTCACTTGAATCTGAGGGACGTTGTTTGATTGAAGCTTCTGTTGAAATGTTCACATTTAATGGCAAAACATTATTCTATGTTGTATTAAAAATAAAGATGAAACATGAACTTTACAGATAGCTGCATATTTTTTACTTTTTGGAAGAGAATTTAGATACTTGGTAGGCAGGTAGTTAATTAAAAAATATTTCAATTATTTATTTACTTATACTTACTGGGGTAACAATTGTTACTAAAATTACATAGATTTCAAGTGTACAGTTCTATAATACATCATCTGTATATCACATTTCATGCCCACCACCCAGAGTCAGGTCTCCTTCCATCACCACATATTTGAACCCTTTTATACTCTTCTGCAATCCCCTCTTCCCCCTTCCCCTCTGGTAACAACTAAACTGTTGTCACATAGTTAATTTTCTAAAATACAGACTAAAAAATTAAGATAAAGCATCGTATTATCAACTATAGAATGCTGAGTGCATCATGGTGTGTTGTTGTTATATCAGTTAAATCACTGACTTGGTAATAGACTCTGAGATACTTGCGGAGAAAAAGAATCCATAGGTTAATTTGCTTTTGTGAAATTTGTAAATAAGAAAATATTTTAAAATTAATTTAGTTGTGTTGGTTAGTTTTTAACTAGTCATATTTTTCTCCTACCCCTTCCAGTGATTTCAAAATTAATGTTAGTTTTAAATAAATAAATCACAATCTGTCTTTAAAATATACTGCAATGTGCATAAATTTACATAAATTTTCACTGATAAATCAATGAAATAATTCTCAAAAAGCAAATTTCATACCCTCACAATAACACAAAAGGTCTTTATTGATATTAACCCCCCTGCATCCCCAAATTACAGAAAGCCTATTTTTCTAAGAAAAACAAGGAGCTCTAATTATACTTTTCACTTAATAAGTTACAAATATTATCCCTTTTAAATATTAGCTACAGATAGCTAAAAATGGTTTGCATTTTAGAAGAGAAGAAAAACAAAATAACCTTTTGGCTACAGCAATTTGACCTCTCTGAACTTTTTTTCATTTACCATTGGTGATAATTTTTTCACAATCTTTTAAATTAACAATTTAATATCATTAGTTAATAATTGACTATAAACATTTTTTCTCTGTTTTATAGAAATATATAGGGATAATAACAAATGATAATACCATGTTTCCTCGAAAATAAGATCTAGCTGGACCATCAGCTCTAGTACGTCTTTTGGAGCAAAAATTAATATAAGACCTGGTACTATATTATATTACATTACGTTATATTATATTACGTTATATTATATTATATCATATTATAGATCCAGTCTTATAGTAAAAGAGGAACGGGTCTTATGTTAGTTTAGAGCTGACGGTCCAGCTAGGTCTTATTTTTGGGGAAACATGGTAAGAATGACAATAGTGACTGTGTTTTAGGATTGGGTTAAAAAAATTAATAAGATTTTATTTTGGGTTCAGAAAGTGAGTCCCTAGATACTCTGTTACTTCCGGAGTGATTGCTGGTAAAGAAATAAATTGGGTTAGAACCCCAGCTGACTAAGTATTGTATTCAGCAATTCTAGAATACAGGTTACATCCATAATAAATCACTTTACTTTAAATGTGATTTCTAACAAGAATAATTACCATTCTGACCTTATATATTAGTTCCTTAGGATAACAATTATTTCTAAGAATTTAAAACTTTGAACCTGCTGGTATGAACTTTATTTCCAGCACAACAAAAGATGAAACATTTAAATTGAGTAAAGTCAGAAGTATAAGATTCTCTCTCAATCCTCCTCTCTCTGACTTTCTCCCTCTCTCAAGTTTTGAGTGGCTGGAGGTATCATGATTGGGTAACAAAGTTAGATTTTTGTGTGCATAAATTTAAATTCTCTTGAACTCTTTCAAAAATAGTAATTGTCAACTAAAACCTGAGAAATATAAAGGATACTAAATGATACAACTAGATCCAAGCAAGTGCTTTTTTAATATCTTAACTATAAAACATGAAAATATGTTGAAGTGGTTGCCTATATAAATGACAATAATAAAGTCTCTAATTATAAAATAATCCTACCATTGGAGTTCATTAGGTCACATCACTGTATCTGTGTATATGGAGTAATGGTAGTATAGCTGCACATTTGAATGATATAGTAATATGTATAAAGTTCTTTCACACATATCATCACATAATTAATTTTCACAAAGTATGATGGCATAGACAAAACAGACAAGATGTATACTTGGTGAATTAAATGTGTGGGATTTGTTTTGTTTTGTTTTTGTATATTTTTTTTTCTTTTTTTTTTTTTGGTCCAAATTTCTTCTGGTTAGTGAGAAACCATCATAGTCCTTGAATCCCTGCCCAGCATACTGTGTCCCTTGACCCACATTGATAACATTACTAATTGTTTAAATTCCTGTAGTGAGATTATAGACTTAAAACTAAGGGTGGCATTAAATCAAATTATTCATTGTAAGAATTGGCTGAGGCATCTGCTGTTACATATTTGGTGTTTTAATAGAACGATAGGATACACCGGTTGCAGATGAAGAATAGACAGAGCCAGGGATCAATAGATCCATTAAAGTTCTTGCTATAAAGCATAGGCATACACCTGTTTTCAGATTTGAAGAGCAGGAGGAAACCTCACTAGAAAATGTAGCAGCTATTTAAAGAGGTTGGAGGACCCAGGCACTGAGAAGCAGGAGGTGGTGTAATTCAAATTACATGCTAATTTCCATTGATCAGCCTATTTAAATGGTAATGAGGCATAGATAGTGCTTCTGGCCTGAGTGTTTGAAACTCTGTGCAGAGGGTATCTGTCAGCAAGAAAGAATACTGCTGCTTGCTTGAAAAACTGTGGTGGTTCTAGGGCCCTGTGATTGTAAAAGGGAATTAACTTTCAGTCCTTTGACCTGTGTGGAAGGCAATCCTATCAAGAATTTTTAGGATTACAGGTACACCCAACTGCTACCATCCTTTTACTGTCACCTTTAGCTTACTGGGGCTGTATTCTCCTGTAATGGAGAAAGAAAAACAGAAATAGCTCTAACTGCCACTTTTGTTGTGGAGATGAATGACCAACATCACACATCATCCTTAGCTGAGACCCGAGGAAGTCTGATTACTTTTTATGTTCTGCAAAATCTTAATTATAACACATGGATGTACAGTATTTATTCAGACAACAGAGTAAAAGTAGAATGCAATTGTTTAGAGAATGAAATACTGTTATCTAAAAAGTGGTTATAGTTCAATAGGGAAGGAAAGGCGTTAAGTATAATTAATAGATGGTAGCCAGTGATGTTTGCCTTAAGAAAAATATAAAAGGTGTGCTTAGGAATATCAGAGGAGGGAGAAATGCTTCAGGCTGGAGGATCAGGGAGCACTTCACTGAGGCAACATTTGAAGAGTTGAAAACTGTGTAGAATTTGTGAGTTGAGAAACAGTGAAAAAGGAGTAGGTTAGGCATCAATTTAGGAAAGCCTCTTGGAAACTATTGCTCCAAGAAATAAATACTGCCTACCACCCAGGGTTCCCCTAAAATGCTTGGGGGAAGAATCGAACAAATTATTTTTCTGTATAATAGCTGGTCATTTAATTTTACAGTTATGATGAATGCTTAGATTGTAAAATATTCGTGTCTATGTGTGCACGTATGTGCAATTTTATTTTTGCTCATAATTTCAGAATTTTATTTTTTTCTGTATGCATTGTGTGTCATTCTTAGTAATCATGGTTTGTTCTTAGGGAATAACTAAATTTTTCTGTTTTCTCTTTTTAAGTGTTTACTATCAGCAAGTGTACTAAGCAGTTTACCTACACTTTACACATATGAAGTTCAGCAAGTAATCACATTAAAATATATATTTATCCACACCCATGAAAAGGGGAAACATGGCATATATATATATATATATATAGTTTTATATATATAGTTTTATATATATAGTTTTATATATACAAATTTATATAAAACATTATATTTATTGTTTTATATAAATTTACATTATATATATATATATATATATATATATATATATATATATATATATATATATTTGAGGGAGCGAGAGAAAGTTATCTTCTGGAAGATAATTTGGGGCCAAGTTTATGTTAGATGTGATGAAGAGAATTCAGAAATTTCTGAAAGGTTAGATAAAACCTGAATAGTTATGTTTCTACCCAGCCTAATAACCTCAAACTAAATATTTAAAGTGGCAAGTTACTTTAACCAGTCCAATTATTACCCAAATAATCTTCAGCAAGTTCTTCCCTTCTTATGTGTATGTTAACATTGTAATACAGTCACTTTTGTCCCTATAAAATGCTTTACCAAATGTAAATATTTGAAATGACTTTCTCAGAAGCATATTTTCCTGGCAGTCAATTTAAAATAAAACTTTGGACACTTGTTCACAAATGTTCTGAGAATTTGCTTTAACATATTCGAACAAACAATAGAAAAAAAACTACATGTGTCTTAATGTGGTTAATTTTTCACAAAAATGCAAAAAAAGGTACATTTTCATTAAGCACAAAAAATTCCTTAATAGTGTCTTTTGGCTATTAATGTCAATCTTTATATTTCTGTCTCATCACAACTACTCAGAAGTCTCCTCAA
Organism: Rhinolophus sinicus; assembly: GCF_036562045.2. Taxonomy (NCBI): domain Eukaryota; kingdom Metazoa; phylum Chordata; class Mammalia; order Chiroptera; family Rhinolophidae; genus Rhinolophus; species Rhinolophus sinicus. The sequence continues at coordinate 129,731,930 of NC_133753.1, forward strand.
CAATTTCAATAATGAAATACATTCCCACCGGAATGCAGCTGATGAGGCTCTCCATTATCTCCCTTGCTAGCTGTCTGGCTCAGCTCTTTTTAATGTGCATCAATTTAGCCCCTCTTGCTTCTTCCAATGTTCTTGTTTGATAATAACCTGGACAATTCACAATAATCTAGTGCCCAGTAGCTAATTTACAAATAAGAACTCAATTCTTGAATACTGAACTCGTGTGATAGTTACTGCTCTAACATTTGTCTGCTTATATCTTTTTTGGTCTTTTGCCATAAGAGACACAGTTAAAGTATAATTTTCAGAAAGGTAATATTATAAATTTTATGCAAGTATAAAATGAATATGTGTTTAAGGTTTCATTCAATACATTAAGAGAACCAGTAAGATATATATTTATATATATGTAAACATATATATTTATACATTCATATATACACATTTTATATATTTATGAATATAAATATATATTTAAGAGATATGAAAAATATATATTTATATTCATAAATATGTAAAATGTGTATATATGCATGTATATGTAATGAGTATATATTTATATATATATTAAATATACATTTATACAGTTCAAAGAACATTTGAGAAACTAGGTATTTATGGGCAATTTAAAAAGGGAATGCTAGTATGTAATTGTTGGGGTAGATACAAAATCTTTTCCAGCAAAATAAATTATATGTATATCTTCTAGACAAAAAAAGTACATGTTAAACTCTACTCCTACATAGTTGTAAAATAGTCCACTCAATAAAAAAATCAGTCAAAGGTTCAACCTCAGAACCACACTGAAAGAAAACCCAGTCACATCTTCTGCCTATTTCCCAGTTTCAGACAGTTTTTCTAACAAAGTTCTTCCTATTCACAGACACTTCCCATTTTTTTTTTTTTATTCTTCTATTACATAGTTAGGTGTTTCCTCCCTGCACCATGGAGTTGCTTTTATGATTAGCTTATCTATTTCTATCAAAGTTTCTCCTAGGATACCAGAGTTGTAAGAATTGAGAGTTGTAAAAATGACTGAGTTTGTCAGTATTATTTTAATTCCTTCTCATTTCAGGGTCTCTGCCAGTTAGAGTCTGACAAGATTATTACATTCCCCAGCTTTCAGTTTTTTGTTTGTTTGTTTGTTTGTTTTTTAAATTTTTTAGACTGACACTTAACATTCTGGTTAATAGAAACTGAAATTATTATACGACCACCTTTTTCTCCATTTGGCATTGAGAAACACACGTACTCTGTAACATAGAAATCTCATCTATGAGAAATCATATCATACTAAAAGCAGGTTATGGGTCAAAACTCCAATATGAAAAATCAGTTATATTAAGTTTATTGTATTTTGGTGTGGGAAGTGAAGTAATGATCAAGAAGAGCAAATCTAAGACTGGGGGTGGGAAACCGGCTCATCCTCTCTCACTAGGTAGGACCTTACTCACTGGGATTCTACATTGAGAGACTTGAGATTACCTACTCCATGTTTATACCCCAAACATATTCTGGAACCTCTGCTGAGCTCAATTATTTATTGTTGCTTTCTGAGTACACCCATGAGGCTTCATTCTTATTCCCCCGGGTTCTGATTAGCTACAGAAAGAAAATCAAAATTCAAGGTCACTCATCTTTCCTGATACATTATAATAATGTTAGGTAAGTTGTTGCAATAGATCCCTCCAGAGACATGGTCCAGTCATTTGTGACTCTCAGAGCTGAGTTATTTTGCCTCACATTAGATGGCATAAGTGTATTTTCATTAGCAATCATATGCACTATCTGAATCCTTATAACAACCTTTCAGTGTTTCCTATTATTATCCACTGTCTAAAAAGATGGAAACTGAAGGTCAAAGAAGTTAAATAGGTTGTTCAACATCACTATCTATGGGTGAATTAAGATTCAAATTTGGATTTGTCCGCAAAGAATTGATAGGAAAAAAGAGTTTGTATTTCATTCATTGTCCATTACCATACATCTTAAAGGACTTCAAATATTTAAAAATATTACATAAACTTGATCATAAAACAAGGTAACAATTCTTGCTTAAGATAAGTGAAATCTATAAAAGGGATGAAATCACAGCTATAAATTTTATTATATTTCCTAAGCTAATAAATATGATGACAATTTTAAAACTAGAAAAACAAAATTCATACAATAGATGTATAAATACTCAAGATGACCTGATTTTATATTTTTATCTGAAAGGTAACTTCTGGTTTTAATTTTTCATATCTATCAGTAATTTGGTAACATTTTGTACCATACTACATATGTATTTTATTTTAAATGAACCTAAATTATACACAAGAAAAATAAGATCACTTGAAGAAATTTAAGTGCCTTATCCTTTTTTTTCTAGAAAAAAAATCTTTGAGTATTTAATTGGTACTTTGTTACTATTTCTCTATTTCAGAGATGTTTTGTATTTGTTGGTTTGATTGACTTGGTTTGGATTTACCTTTTCCAATTCTGAGACCTGCTTCCAAATTTGTGATAAATAGCAAAGATATCACACTCATATGAACATTATTACATGCCTGAAAGAATACAGGTTTGTGTGGTCCAGCTATTTCACAGTTGTGGAATAGTTTAAGAGATATGCTCAGACCACATTTGCTTTGAAGAAAATAAAACATTGGATTAGATGAACTTGAAAATTCCTTCCAGCTCTAAGATATAATGTTAACCTTTTATAACTATTCACATATTGGGTATGATTCACAGGAAGTGATGTTTAACATGTTTGGCTGGTATTACATGGTAGCCAGTAGTTGAATAACCTATGATGATAAAAATAGTTTTACTATCTGAACTCCTGCCCTAGACACATTATTATACTATAATTATTATTATTTTATAACATTATTATATGAAATGTATTATATGTTGCTTACATAAATAGGCATTCAATTGAATGTATACTATATTAAAGGATATTAACAGTTTGTGTTACTGTCACAGAAGAAGCATTGGATAATATACTCATTCTAGACCTTGGAGATAGATATTAGACCTTCGAGATAGATATAGAAAATTCTTTGTATACAGATATGCACACCAACATGTATGCATGCTACCTCTTTCTTGTATATGCCACTAATATTGTGTTTAGCCTGTGTGGTGAGAAACAAGACAAAATTATTGTCTCAGAGGAAATTCCAGAAAACAAAAAATTAAGCCATTTTGGTATTTCACTAGAATTTTTTTCAACCTTATTTAAAAATGTGGACTTATTCAGTGTTAGTTCATTTTACAACTATAGAAATGAATATGCTCCTCTGTGTGTGTGAGAGAGAGAGAGAGAGAGAGAGAGAGAGAGAGAGAGAGAGAGAGAGAGAGTTTTTGTTGTTTTCTGCGGTATTTCAGAATGGAATTAACCAGGATTAGTTTGTAGTAATAAAGGATCGTTAATTCCTTGCCTTTTAAAAATTGCTACCCCCTACAATTTATGTTCTATTGATAAGGACAGGATACTATTGAGAAAAAGAAATCAGAATAATCTAAAGTAGAGGGCAATTTCACTTTAAAGGTTAAAAAAAATGATAAGATATGAGATCCCACTCAGAACTTTCACATACATTTTACATCAAATGGCTGCTTTGGGAATCATGGGTACTATTCATTCTACTTTTGTGGAATTTGTATGATGGAATATTTTCAATCTTACTTTTCTCTAAAAACTAGAGCCCTACTTGTGGAATCCATTCATGTGCAAAGTAGTTGTTACTCTTCCCCTGAGATGAAGATCAAGTAAATTTATGGTGTTACAGAAAAATTTATTTTCACCTATAATATCAGTTATCAGCTCATACACAATTGATTTTCAAGCAGGTGAGAAAAAAAACAAAACATTATTTGTTATGATAAAACTGTACTGTGCATTTCACTACTTTATTTTGAAAAAAATGTTTAATTTAAAAAAATATGTATTATCACATACATGAATACATGATGATGCCATTCAATCATGACTTTAGAGAGATCCAATGTGAGCATTTGAAAAGGTTGAAGAAAATTTTACTTTATTTTTATTTTTCACTACATTTCACAGATATTACACAGTTTCTTATTTAATTTAAATATTGTTTTAACTAGTAATGGATAATTTGCTAGATATAAGAGTCTACCCAAAATGTAATCATATGAGTTTTAATCTATGGTTATACATTATTTGATGCTTTTCCCATAGAATAGCCTCTCACTTTGAATCTGGGTGATCTTGTGACTGTTTCAACCAATACATTACAATGGGAGTAAGCCAATTGCATTTCAAAAGACCTTGCAATTTCTTCTTTGTTTGCTAAAATATTTGCTATCTAAGAAGTCTAAATTATTATTTTTTTAATTAAAGTTTATTGGGTGACAATTGTTAGTAAAGTTACATAGATTTCAGGTGTACGATTCTGTTATACATCATCTATATCTCACATTATGTGTTCACCACCCAGAGTCAGTTCTCATTCCATCACCATATATTGGGGCCCTTTTACCCTCATCTACTATCCCCTCCCCCCTTACCCACTGGTAACCACTAAACTATTGTCTATGTCTATGAGTTTTTGTTTCTTCATTTGTTTGTCTTGTTCTTTTGTTGATTTCAGTTTTATATACCACATATCAGTGAAATCATATGCTTCCCTACTTTTTCTGTCTGATATGTTTCTTATAACAACCATGCTGAAGAAGTCTATTATAGGCATTGAAGTCAACAGCATTGGTTGAGACCAGCCTCCATGCCCAATCCCTGCCAATGAAGCAAATGTGTCAGTGAATCTGTCTTGTACCCACCAGACTAGCCCATTGGCCAGCTGAATACCACCAAGTGAGTCCTTTTGACTTCACATAGACAGAAGAATCACCCACCCATGTCATGCCAGAATTACTGTCCCACAAGTCAGGGAGCTATATTAGGATGATTGTAATTAAGTCATTATCTTCTGCAGTAACATGTTACATAACAATCAGTGATGTGACACATGCGAAATGTGGTTTCCGATGATTTCATACTCTTTCTCCTTAGAGTCAAATATCCAGAGTATAAATTCTCTATAAAAGGATCACATGAAATCCAAAATCATAATTAATTGATTAATTAATTAACAATAAACCATAGAAATGACAGTATTTTTGCTATCATTTATTCAGTGTTTGATCTTGTCAGGTATGAAGCTATACATTGTATATGTATAAATAACTGACATAGGAGTCATATAACCTAAGTTGTATGTATTGCACACATTAACAAAATTCAGGCATCATACCAAATGCAGAAAGTTGAGGGCAAGCTGATGAGAAATATGGTATTTTAAAGAGTACTCAAGAGTGTAAGATAGAAGTCCTGATTTGTTTGGGGATTTCAGCAATGATTAATTACAATATTCACTCTATATAATGCAATCACATTATCAACTATGAAAGCTATTGTGAAATATTCTTCAAGAGCAAATAACCCATAACTGATATCGTCGAAAGCTCTGTTTGAATATAAAATATGAGTACTCTATAAAAAAACATGTTTTCACCATTATAAGGAGAAATATAATGGTATAAAAACTTTTAGGAATCCCTATCTGAGACATTTTTCTAAGAAACATGTAAATAGATATATACAAAAGGTTTTCTGTACACTTTGGAGTTATATAGGAAAACTAATATCATTTAGATTAAAAATATTTCCCTAACTCACTTAAAGCTGAATTAGAATATTTTGCGATATGTAAATAAAGAAAATTACTTAAGCTAAATCACTGATGTTGTGTTTAAACCACTTACACATGGGTGAAATATTATACCACTTGTGCCAGTACCAAATATTGTGCTCTTTATTTATATCAAAAGTTCAACTACCATACTAGGCACCAGAAATTCAATGATAAATGAGACCCTTGAGGATCTCATAGACTAGTTAGGAAGAAAGATGAGCATTTTAAAAAAGTTATAAAGTCTAATAAAATAATAAGTGCATGAAGACAATACACAGGTTGCTTAGAGTAGGAGATGATTAAATTTCTCCGGAGTGGGCAAAAAAAGGTGATATGAATAGTCCACTATTAGTTTTCTATTGCTGCCATAAAAAATTATTACAAACTTAGTGGTTTGAAACAAAACAAAATTATAGGTTAAAAGTCTGGTTGGCCTGGCTGGTTTCTCTGCTCCTGGTTTAATGATGCTGGAGTCAAGGTGACAGCTAGCTGGGCTCTTCTTAGGAGCCTCTTGGAATAATTCACCTCTATGTTCTTCAGATTGTTGGCATAATCAAGATCTTTGAAGTTGTAGGAGTGAGTTCCCTGTTTTTCTTAGAGACCTCTCTCTCTCTTTGCACAGAACATTTTCTGCTTTCAAAGGCTTGCATGGTCAGATTGGGCCCATAATATAATCCAGGTTCATCCGTCTATTTCCAAGTTCATAACCTTAATTATATCTGCAAATTCCTTTGCCATGTAACAGAACATAGTCACAAGATGCAGGGATTCAAGTGTGGACGTGTTTGAGAGACCATTCTGCCTAGCAAGTTCATGGATTTTTTTTTTTTTTTTTCTTTTAGAATGAAATATTAGGTTAGATCTAGAAGTAGAAAATCAGGATATCTACTTTAAGAGTGAACTATATAAACTAATATAAAGCCCTAAAAACATCTATGATAATAATATCAGAAACTAATATGGATATGAATTGGGTTCAGGCAGATAGAGTAATGTCACACACTTTATTATGTGAACTGACATGACAGTAGCCGCAATACTCAGAGAACATATTAGCTTGAGCCTTACCCAGCTTCAACCTGGTGGAGTGGCCTCATTCATACACAGGTTCCTTCCACAGCCTGCTAATGAAGAGAAACAAACAGTAACAAAGACAAAACAACTTCAACCAAAAAAAGAGTCTCCTACTTTTCCAATTACTGCCCAGGGTTTGCACCATGAAGAATATAACACATATTTGCCATGCTGGAAGAATAGCAACCCCTGGGAAGAAGGCCCCTGAACTCAATGACTCACTGAGGTTTCATATCATTACTGGTAAAGTGGCATTATTTATAGAAGTTGGTGGACCCTAAGCAAATTAGAATTATATATACCTGGTCAGATTTCTGTTCTCAGCTTATTCCCTCTTCCCCACATGGGAGTATTAAGGGGTATTTAAATGTATACAAAAGTATAGATTGTACGTGTGTATATGTACAGTGAGATGGAAGGATAGATATGGAAAAAGACTGATTTGTTATCAGAGAGGAACTTGAAATGGGCTTCGTAGGAAGTGAACAGTGCCCATTGATTTTTACCAGGTGAATGCCTAAAGAAAAGTGTTTACAAGATATAATTTTAAAGTGCATTTATTAAGTCACTAGTCCAGTTAGACAATGACTACCTAGAGAAGGGATTTAGGGAATAACATCTCAGTTTCTTGCCTATTGGAAGAAATATTAGTTCAGGTCCTCAGAGAAGCAGATGCACAAAAAGATACAGAGTGCAAGAAATTTATGGGAGGAAATGCCTGTGAAAGGAGAAAGGCAGGAAGCTGAAGGAGGCAGGAAGACTTCTCAGAGTCTGCCAAAAGTATAAGCACTGGGATAGAGAAATGGAAAGAAGGAAGGTGGGTAAGAAGAGAGTCTCAGATTGCAGTACAGCTTTAAGAACATTTTGGCCAGATTGATGGGGAGTCCTTGAGCCAACATCTGCTGTCAGAGAAGTCTTGATTTTGCAGTAATTGGTTTTCCTTAGCACCATCCTGTGTTCAATCATTGGCTGGGGGTAATTAGTAAAAAGCATGGCCTTAACATAAAATTGATGACGGATTCAGAATACACCATCTTTTGCTGTCCATCACTTACATTATCCAAAGTAGGAGATCTTAATAGAATATATATATATTGTCTGACACAATTCACCATTTGTACCACACATATCTACTTCTGAATTTAGCTTCAGAGAGCACATCCTCCTTGGTTCCCAAGGGCCTCTGTGCTGAAGGGGACATATAGAAGGTTGGTGAACTGTAGCCCCCTGGCAAGGTGATAGCTAATGGTGAGAATTATGGTCTCAAGATCAACTGCAGCAACAAGACGGCCTTCTTTTGGGCCTTCCTCAAATCTTCTAGCTGTCCATGTCATCTGACATATAAGCCAGTGCAGCATAACATATTGGGGAGTATGTTTCCTCAGATGCCAAAAAGGCCTACCGGGTGCTGTGCTTCCTTCTTTGTAACAAAGGATGCAAGATGCATCGATTTTCCCTTTACTTCGGAGGCAGCTCTTGACATACTCCTGAGCACTCCACCCTGGAAACCTTACTGAATGGTTTATTTCTGAATCTTCACAGAGTTTATGTCCCATCATATGTAATCCATGTATCTTACGAAGGCTGCCAGTGAAATATCTTCCTTTGCTCATGCTGTATAATCAGCATCAGGTCATTGATGTGATGAATCAGAGTGATATTCCATGGGATCCCCAGCAGTTAAATTCGGACTATAGTATAACAGGGGTTATGGCAGAGGGGAGAGTGCATTAAGGTATTTGTAAGCAAAACTTCAAATGGATATCATTTACTTTCATATATGAATGTGAACTGTTTCTTATCCTCTCTTATCATAATTGAAGTGTACCAATTCCCCAAATCAGTGACTGTGTATCATATAACTGAGACCTTGTTAATCTGCTCTAGCAGTGATGCTTCATCCAACAAGGCAAGTAACTAGAGCTGTTACTTGGTTAAGTCTGTAGTAGTCTATAGTCATTTTCCAAATCTGTCGGGGTATTTGCAGGGTCACACTAGTGAATTAAATGGAGATATGTTATGTAAGATATGCAACCTTTAGATCATTAGTGGTAATAATGTGGTAATAATAATGGTAATAATAATCTCCAACATCCCTTTGGCAAAGTGATATTGTTCTTTATTTACTATCTTATGTGGAGGAAGATGACATTTTTAAGAGGTTGTAATTTGGCCTTCCCCACTGGCCAAGAACCCAATGTGGGTATTACTCTAACTGCCAAATAAAGTCCAATTTTACATTTGGGAACACTATTGGGTAGATCCATGGACAAAGCAGGTCCATTGTGAGTGAGATTTTCTCAGTGCTCCATGTTTCCTGCCATGCCTAAGCATCACTCTCACACAGGGACAATGATGATGCTCTGGGTATTCAGTTATCAATGTCAACTCACAGTCAGACTTTGTGCCCAATTATTTTCAAATGTGTGTGTATCCCCCTTTCTTCAGTGTACAGTGTTATGACTGGGGCAATCAACACAACTTATAAAGTTTTGTCATGTTGCACAGTTCTTCCTTCTAGGGAACTGACTACTTCATCAGTCAGTATCTTCCATGTGTGACAATCGGCCCAGGTCTGGAACTGAGGTTGCTCCCTTGGCCTATTCAACCTTGCCAGTCATTACAGTAATCCTGCCCTCTGGCTTCTGGTTTTCAAGCACTGACACCTAGGCTCTATTATGGAGGGCACCATCATCCCATGAGTATTATAAAACCCAGCTCTGAGAAAACTTTTCCTGTTGTCAGCCCTTGATTACAGAGGAGAGCCACCACCAAACTTCTTAGTGATCCCGTGTCCTCTCATCAGCATATGCTGTTGGCTTAGATGGATAGTGTGATGTCTGTGCCCTTCTCTGGAACATAATCATATGGTAGATTTTCTTACCTCACATAACATACCCATTCCAACATGCCCACTTGCCTTAACTGCTTTATGCCTTCCTCTACATTCCTCCAGGGAAACTCAGGCATTTCCATTTATTTGATATTAGCCATCACTTTCTCTGGGTTTTTAAGAGCAACACTAGCAGAGAGTTTTCTCATTGCCTGGAGTCCTCGCCAAGGTATTAAACTCAAGTTTGGTTAAGGTGCCCCACATCAACAAATCCTTCCTTTTCTGGCCTTGCATTTCATCTTTCTGATCAAGTACTCTCAAAATCCAAACACGGTGGCACATCCCAGCTCCTGTATGTACATGCTCTTAATTTTTTCAGGTCCTTAGTGCATTGTACCTCTCTTTCCTTCTTAGGTGCAGCAGGTTCTTACCTATGTTATGGTAGGATTTAACCCTTGTTACCAATGCCAGGAGAAGAAGTGGGGGCAGCTCCTGAAGGTAGCACATGTTGCCTTATGGCTGGAAGGACTGGGCAGTGTCTTAGAGCAGAGTGGGATAACTAGATCTTACTGGTCAGAGATGGGACACCTTTCCAAGCTCTGCCAATTCAGGGATGTCTGTAGTAGAGTCATCATCTACAAGGACATCTTTTCAGATGCCCCCAACCCATGTTTTAGGGTCTCAGAAAAAGGCTTTGATCTTAGCACAAAAGATCTGCCCTGAAGGAATTTCCAGATGGCTTTGTAGTTTTGCAACTATAATTATCAGATCATTAACTTGCTGTCCTGTCTCATTTTCCTCTCTAGGAGATAAGAATCTCCTTTTAAGCCACCAAAGAGATTCTCTGGAGCTACATTTAACTGTTAACTGCTTGTTTGTACTCCTTAATTTCTCCTTACCCCTCTGCAAGGCATCAATATAATGTAAAAGACCATTCTTTCTTATTTTTTAAAGCTACCCTCTACACTCATAGTTTTCAAATGACTGAATTATTGCCCTTAAATAGGCATTTCCTTCCACTGAACCATATTTCCAGGTTATAAGCGGTGAAATCATTAGCAATTAGTCCACTGTTTTATGCTACAGACTCTCTATGTCTCACCTACCACTTAGGATGGCATCTTTTTCACCTGTGGGCCATTGAGTGCTCCTGTCTCCAACCCCAATCTTGTTCCCTATTTTTTCGGACCACTCTCAGTAAAATTGGTGTAATTCAAATCCTCAAAGAAAAGATGCTAAGATGGGCTTATTTGTACAACATATGTATTGGAGAAATGCATGTAAGGGAAAAAGAAAGAGAATCAGAGGAGGCATGATGTAAGTTTGACTCCTGGGAAGGTGAGTAGGAAAGAAGTAAATCGGATAGTAATAGTCTCAGACTATAGCACACCTCTAAAAATGATCTGGTCACACCAGTGGAGAGTTCATGAATCAAGGTCATCTGTCAGAGGTCCTCCTATATTTTCAGGAATGGACCTGTCATTGTATTCATGCCAGGAGCAGTCCATATGAAGCATGGCCTTATCATAAACATTGTGGTGGAAGCAGCAGGGCCACCCTTCGGTGCTTCCTGTGGCAGATCTCTATGGTGCATTATCATGGCTGCCCCAGAAAACCTGAAAATGTGTGCTGTGTTTTCAGAAGCTGTGCCAGGTGAAATGTGGGATGGGAAACTGTCAAAATGAAGGAAAAATACATGAATACATGTGAAGCAAAGTTTTTGGCTCAGAAAGCACAAGTACAGCAAGTGTTATTGGAATGTAAATTTTGATGGGGCTAACAGTGGAGGTGTATAAGCCAGAGGCTCAGCTAGTGGTCAGATTACACAGAGTGGAAATACAATCTGTAAATGAGCACTTGAGTAATACTCATACCCCAAATTGCTTCTGGAGCAAAATCTTTGTGCAGCTTGGTCTTGCCAGGTTCAAGAAGAATTTATCTTTAACTAAACTGCCATAATGCTCAATTTTCAGGCATCCAACATTGTATAGCTTTTGAATGACTCAAAATCATCTAGCTGGAAGAGTAAGGAAATGGAAATCTTGACCACACCCTGCTATCCATGCTGTGTGCCATGGCTCGGGGCTATGTCTACCGGGAAGGAGGGCTGCACACAGAGCCATTCATTTATAAAAGTATAGTGCTTGCTCAGACAGTGTTTTTTTGTTTTTGTTTTTTTTGTTTGTTTTTGTTTTCTCACTGGAAGCAAAACATTAGGCTAGTAAAGGATTATTATGATCACTTATTGGTTCTTTCCATAGGAAATGCTCCAATTTAGAATTCCTTATTTATTTTTTTCTTAATTCTAGGACTTTGAAATATAATGCAAATTTCAGAGAGTCATGTTCATGTAACATATAGATGATTGACCATCACAATCACTTCAGATAGATTCACATAGAATATATTCATTTTTGAGTAAAAGAAAAAATGTGGAATTGTATTATCCAGTGTTCCTAGTTTAGCTGTCACATCAGTGCTCCTGGGATTTACCTCAGAATAAGACACAATGATGTATAATTTATTTTTTTCAATGTCAAAACAAGATTTTAAAACCTTCCTTTTGCTAATACATTTGTACAGAGTATTTTTACACTTTTACAAAGATAGCTGTTACTACATATACATTTTTAGCAATATTGAGTGGATTTGCCAAGATGATACATGACACCAATCATAAAATCAAGCTTTTTTTTTTTTTTGGTCTTCTATACCAACATAAGCATGTTAAAATAAATACAAACTTCTCTTTTGACCACTAATAATTGCTCAGGAATGTTAGATAAGAGATTGACTATAAAATGTCACACAATATGATGATACTTAATTTTCAACAGCTTACCACCAACGTAGACGTAAAAATTGTGCATCTAATATTCTGGTTTTCTTTTCTGTGGTACTCCTCTTTGTGGGAAGGTTACATATCTCCATCCTACTGAAGTCAGTCATAGCCAATGGGCTCTGCTTGGTGTGTGCCAGTTCGAAGCAGAATATTTTTAAATGCCAAATCTTGGTTTGAAATATCTCTGTCCTGTGATACAGGGACTGGCAATATTCCAGATGGAAACTGCTTCATTAGACTGTATCCCAGAATAAAGATGTTATAAAACAGGTTCTCAATTGGCATATAGCATGAAGGAGAACTGTATGTAGAGAGGATTTAGCTCCTTCTCAAATTCAAATAATTTTTAACATATTATTTTCAGCATGGGTATAATCACCTAACAAAGTCTAGTTTTTCATGAAAAATGACCAAAAATTCTTGATCAGGATTCTGTCTTGGTAGAGTTGGAACAATCCAAGGAGAGTATATCTTGTTTATATTAGATTTTACCTCAAAATAATAGGAAATGGTTCTAATTCCAGTTCACACTTCACACTCTAAAATAACAGTTCTGTTGCAGTAATTTGCAGCACATGGGTAGCTAGCAAGTATTGATTTTGACAAAGTGTCGTGTTTATGACAGTGGTGTTTAAAGAATTTGAGAGCACAAATCCTATCAGAACTGTCATAGTTATACCTTATCACCCTCAAGTGAACTGCTAGTCTGAAAGGATCATACCTACTACTGAGGGTAACCTGAAGGTGATGGTTGGAGAAGACTGCTAACAAGCTTTTTAGGTTTTTTTGTTGCTGAACATGTTATCCCATGTTCAAACACATGAGTGGATTATACTGACTGATTAATGGGTTGATATCTCAAAAAATATCAGAATGAACTTCACTAGACTTAAGGAAAAAATAAGTGTTTATTTGTATATTGATTTTACTGTTTCCACATTGTTGGTTTGTATTCCTTTTGCATTGAAGAGCATCCCTAGAGTTAAAGCGAGCAGGTTCGGAAACACTAAATAGTCATATTCCAGAGTGTAAACAAGCTGGAATGGTCTTCCCGTATTTCTTAATCTAATAGTTCTAGCAGAGATTGAAAAATACTCATACGTCTAGTAGAGGGTAAAGTACATAAGAAATAGTTTGCCACAGGAAAAGTCATTTAAATCATGCTGATGGCCAGAGACTAGAACATTTGTTGGGAAAAATAAATGTTTATCAAATAGTTTTTGAATGAAAAAAATGAATCAATATCTTCGAAGGAAGGAGGTCACTTCTTTATCAAGATGGACATCCTTTCCCACTGCATGCAGGCTATTAAGTAATGAGAAATTAACTTCTCCAAGCGAGAAAGACATATAGAACACCTGGTGATCACTGGGGTTACTGATATCAAAATAGATTGCTTCACATTTCAATTACAAAGGCCTTGTACTGTGTTTTTTTTTTCCTTCCACAGAAAGTCCATTAGCAGTTCCCCTTTAATCACATCTCACTTTTTGTTCATATTACCTTCTGGATACTCTTCAGTACCATAAATTGAAGAAGGCAGTAAAATTTTCTTGGCCACTGTAATTGTCAAAGTATAATCAGCTATATTTTCTCACCTAAATATTTGACATACAGACAAAATCACCCGAGTGAATCCACTTATTAAATAAAATATTTACTGAAAATGTATCCGTGCTACCCTTTCTGAGAATCACTGTGATTCTATATTGGTGATTTAGATCTCTTAGGTTGCTTTAACTGCATGTGAGATTTCAATAACGAGAAACTAGCTTAGTTTTGAAAGCAAAACATTATTCTTAGAGGCTTGCTCTTCCTTTATCTGTATTTTTAAAGTGTATTTATATATTCATTTTTCTTCTATAACTACTTAAAATACTGACTGTATACACCCATCTTACAAGAAAGAAAGAGCTCAAAACTAGTGACTTTCAGATACATTTTTAAATGACCTCTGTCTTTTCTAATACTGAAGTCTCATATGAGATCTTTCTGTAAATGATTGACAAGTTAAGCTTGCCAATTTAGTCATAAATTCAGACTTAAGATATTCCCTTCATAAATTTCATTGTGCTGTGGCACCAAACCAATAAATATAGCCCATACAAGATGTTTTAAGTCACTTTATAAAAACTAGACATTTCAACTCTATGGCCTTAAAATTGATGACCTCAATTCTCCACTTGCCTTGTAACCCTGATGGAGCTGATACAAGCATGATGCTTCTTGAAAGCAGAACTGCTGTGCTTAAATTAAGCCCTGTGATGGTGCAGAACAAGTCATATATTTAGGTAAAACTGTTTCTCAGATGAATAAGATATCTTGACATGTCAATGGAATATGAAGCTCAATATCACAAGATTTTTTCCAGTGCCAAAAGAGATTTAAGTAGAGCTATCATTTTTAGCCTTAACAGAAAGGATATGTCTTCCTCTATAGATGTCTAAATTCCTTGCCTCTAAAATTTAATTTTATCATTCCTCATAAAGACTATCATTCTTTAAGCCTTTCACGAAAGTAAAATTCCATTTCATTGTTGTCTCATTTTCTGTTTTCAATTTTAGAAATTTCTTATTACTTCCAATTATTCTATTGTTTATCCCTCCACCCCACTTAAGAATTTCTTTATTAACCAGACATTTTCCACAGAGCTGCATTCATTAGAGGGAAAAATAGGAGATTAAAGCTTTCTTTAAACTACATTATGTTAAGAAGAATGATAAATAATGTCACAATCAGTGAAATATATGCTAGAAGAGCATATCCAGCTAAGTTAAAATTAAGACCCATTTTTTTTCAAAAAAGCAACATCAAAACCCTAGAGAGCTCCAAAAACCAAGGGAAAAAAAAAAAAAAAAAAAAAAAACAACAACCATGGTGCAGCTAAAAAAGGTTCTAAATTAGAAATCCAAGAGTTATTCTGAAATAAAAATTTTAAAATGAATTCAATTTTTATTATAATTATTCTGGAATCGTTTTTATTCTAGAAACATGATTTATTTTCTAAATGGCTGTGTTTTTATAAAGTGTCAGATGGTACTTTAAATTGTTAAGTAACTTCTATTCCTAATATTTGGCAATAACTTTTAAGTATCTTTACCTAAATCCCATTCTTCCACTTACTACACCCAGGCATTGGTTCAGTTCCCCAAACCAAACCTCAGATGTTCCTTACATAGTTAACAAATCAACTAAATGTTGCTTGAAAGAAGTGCTTTTAAGTCTACAGTCAACAGAAAAGGCAGATATCACGGTAGAAATAGTATATGATTAAAAGAAAACAACAACAGTCCATTCACAATGCAGCATATATTAAAGAGCCTTGTTTCGCTTTAGAGCATTTCCATTTGGGGCAAATAGGTCTTGGGTTAATTTCACGCCACTGTCTTTCACTGTGTTTTATCTTCTTTTTTATTCCTTTGGTAACTAAAGTTCTCATAGATTCAAGATGTTTCAATTTGGGGATGTACCAATAGTATGCTTATTAGAAATAATAATAAAGGTTCAAGGGAAACAACGATGAGGAAAGTTGGAGGAGGTGATCCGTTGGTGGAGGGATGGTGTTGGTAAGCTTCACGTTGCAGAGGTGGTGCCCGCCCACCCCTGCAGTTCAGCTAAAGTTTGGTCTCTCATTGCTTTAGATTGCTCCTGACCTTTCTAGACTGTGTGTTCATCATCCAGGAAGTGTTTGGCACAGGAGACTAACACATTGAATTTCATCCCTCTGAAAATCCGTGACTTCTCATTGCTACTTTCACATTGCATCACCAAAGTCTGCACTACCCTTAGATCAGACTGCCAGGAGACCCTTGAGCAGAGGGACATCTCTTGTTCAGTTTAATACTCAAATGTCACTGCTATTTGTGATATGTGTTGAGAAAATTGAAGACTATAGAAGAGAATTAGGTTGACTGCATTGTTTCTTTACGTGTATAACCCTTTTCCTTAATAACTAGTTCTTTCATAGCAGATCTGAGGTCTATTTTAGCCATTTCTCCCCAGGAGTCCTTGAAGCCCTGTGCCTGGTTACAGGTCCTAGGTAATAGTGTAGACCAAGGAAACTGCTCTGGGAATGTGTGTTCTCTGAACACAATGCCTTGTGCTTCAGCGGGGGAGGGCTTCACACCGATGTATGGTTTAGACAGGAAAATTGTAAAGCCTCGTTTTCAACTTTTGCATTTTAAACCCTATCACAGTCAAATTCCATTCCATTGGAAAGCTCAGCGCAAGAAGAGAAACAGATTTCACAATGAAAATGAATATTGTCTTTATGATGAGAAATGATGTAATCAAATTATTACTATCAATTCACTGCTCAAAGGGACTATGAACCCTTAGGTCGCACTCCAATTGTCTATTTCATTTATATTCTTTTCTTTTTATATCATTCCTCAATAGATTATTGTGTCCTAAGCCTTAGCTACATTTTATGGATTACTTTTATAGTATCTGAAATCATCAGCTTCCAAGGGTAATGTTGCTCAGTGTTTATTTGCAAAGGTACAATGCTAAAGACGTATGCTGACATATCAGGAGACTGCATGCTCACACAAACTGCTGGCACTAGATTGCACTTCCTCTTGTACTTTTTTGTCTCAGTTATTTATGGCTAGTTCAGCACATCTTTACTTCTACCATCTGCTTAGTATCCCAGTTACAGAGCTGAGATTATTTTAATTGGGCTTGTCATAAGTGATTCACTAGTTGCTCAGACAGTCGGAAAGTAATGCCTGAGCTAGTCTATATAACAGATTTTGCCCACTTTGACTCTCATCACTGTTGCTTATTTTATTTTATTTTATTTGTTGCTTTTAAAAACAGAGCATATATCTCCATTAAAGATAAATGTGAGCCTGATTCCATTCTTGGCAGTATAGCATTCTGTCCTTTGGGTTGGATTATAATTACTATGTTATAAACTGTGCAAAATGACTAATGCTAAATAGCTATTCCCTGCCAATACTTTAAAGAGGTGGATGTTGCTGAATACAAACTGAAGCATGTAGTTTTTTCCACAAAGGATGCACAGACTCAACATGAACCGCATTCAAATGTAAACCGCAGGAGACTTATAATCTGTATTTTAAATATATGTGCACTACTTCTTATTGATATCAACTAATTAGCATGGCCATACTTAAATACAAGAGCAGATATTTATGTTGGATAGATCTCTGTGAATTGCCAATTATGATATTAGTGAAATTAATATGGACTATGAAGAGAAAGTGGTGAGGTTACAACTAAAAATTATAATATTTAAACTGGATTAAGCTGCCAGTTGCAACATGAGCTGTGTAACATTACAAACATTTCAACCTCTGGTGTTTTTCTTTCTTTTCTTTTTTAATTGAGGTAAAATTCACATAATATGAAGTTAATCCTTTTAAAGTATGAAATTCAGTGGCATTTAGTACATTTACAGTGTTGTACCATCATCTCTATCCAGTTATAAAACATTATATTATCCACAAAAGAGTCCTCATACCCTTTAGGCAGGGTAACATGCTTATTTTCCACCAGCTCCTTGCAAATACTAATGTGCTTTGCCCACTACGGATTTACGTACTCTGGATATTTTATATAAATGGAACCATAGAATGTGTAATCTTTTGTGTCTGACTTCTTTCACTTAGTATAATGTTTTCAAGATTCATCCTTAACCACATTGTAACATGCATCAGAAATGCAATCCAAAATTCATTTCTTCTTTATGGCTGAATAATATTCCATTGTATGGATATGCCTCATTTTGTTTATCCATTCATCTGTTAATGGACATTTAAATTGTTTATACTTTTGGCTGTGAATATATGTATTGTGTTCCACTTTTGGCTGTGAATATATGTATTGAATATATGTACACACATATTTCTTTGAATACCTGTTTTCAATTCTTTTGGGTTTATACCTAGGGCTGGAATTGATGGAAAGTATGGTAATTACAACTTAACCTTTTGAGGAACCAGAGTATTTAATTTTTAAAAAATTCATTTATAAAACTTACATTGTAACTCACAAGTCACTTTTATATGTTTTATCTCATTTAATCGTCATGAAGATCAAGGGGCAAATGTAGTTATCCATAGTTTACAGATGTAGAAACTGAGTTTTAGATCTTAAATAATTTAAGGAATATACACAGTATTGTTCGAAATCTCAACAAGATTGTTTCTAGAGTTCACTCTACACTATTATGCTAATATCCTAGGTGATCCACAAGATATATCTAGTATATCCCCTTCTTTTCAATGTACAGAGTGGCGTCTCCAAGTTGTCCAGTCATGGCTCCATCAGCCCATCTCTTGTTGCTGTTTCTTATTATATAATCTGGAAAAAAAAAGTGCAGTTTATGTCTTAGGTCACCAATGATTGGCTCACCTTTGGAGACCTTTTCACATTGTGAATCCTGTTCACTCTTGCCATGGTTTTTGTTTGCTTTTAAAATTTCAACCCTGTTAATTATAAGTAAAACTTATGGTGAAATTGTATGATGAGACAAAGTAAGGAGGTTGGAAGGCTTAGATTATCCAAATAATAAGTAGGAATGGGTAAACCAATGGAAAACTAAAATCTATAAACCTCTCATTTAAGAAGAGATTTTCAGCAA
The DNA here is from genome assembly GCF_036562045.2 of Rhinolophus sinicus. Classification (NCBI taxonomy): domain Eukaryota; kingdom Metazoa; phylum Chordata; class Mammalia; order Chiroptera; family Rhinolophidae; genus Rhinolophus; species Rhinolophus sinicus. Next base: position 129,751,006 of record NC_133753.1, read on the forward strand.
GCTACCTTTAGATTTGTGAGTATTGAAATGGGTGAGGATATAACATGTGTGGCACAAAAACATTAATTAATGGAAGATGTAAAGGGACACAGGGCAGGTAATTCCTATAGCTGGCATGGTTTCTGTATTTCACTCAAGTTATTTTCTGCTTTAACTTGATTTTTGGTCCATCTCTCTGTTAAACACTTCACATTTCAGTTCCCCTCTGAGCCTTTAGGGGAGATTGAAAGTAGCAGTTAAAGCTGGTTATGCCCAATAGTCACGGCAAATTTTGTTTACAAGATGCTCCCTGTTACAGTGTTTGCATTGTCTAAATAACAGGCAATAAAATCTATCAGCTGGAAACCTCCCCTTGTTGTAAATGAACAGACTATTTTAATCAGCACCTTCTGCTGAATAGCTTTTCAAGGGCAGTCCAATTTTAATATTAAGAAAACTATCTGAAACCTTCAGACATAACCAATCTGTAAGTATTTACTGAATTAATAATCATACACTCAAAACTCTGCTAGACTCTATTATGGATGCAAAAGTACTGTAACAAGTCCATGTTGCTGGGAATTTAACATCTATTTATGGGGACAGACTAACCCAAAATTTTTTTTAAAGGGGAAAGATTTTTTCAATGGTTCTCGGTATAAATGTAATAAAAGATCAAAATTGGAGGAAATCATTTGGGCCTAGATACTCAAACACAGTTTCAAGGAAGAGCTAGACCTTGAATTGAGCCTCAAAGAACTTTGAAATTGTGAAATTATAGGGGAGATGAAAGAGGAGATGGTAAAGACAATGTGGTTGACAGAGAAAGAGTTGGCTGGGAGTCAGATGGGTTAACAATTGGAAATAAAAATGGATGGGAATGCAGGAAACAAAGCTTAAGAAAGGCCTGGCAAGCTATATAGAGTAGTTTAACTCTGAGGAAGTCATTGGAGTTTAATGAACTGAGAATAAAATGAGATTGATTTTGCATGAACTAGTGATGGACACAGTTACAAAATTATTCGGAGAGGTAATCAGGAAGCATGGAGATTATAGCTTGCTGTAATCTATGGTGAAAGAGAGAAAAATCTAAATGGGAATGGCTTGAAGTAGAAAGGGAAGGAAAGTTACAGTCGGCATTTAACATGAATTATATTTTTCTTAGTTCTTTCCTGTTCTTGACCTCATTAACTGGTTTGTATAAGGATAGATATTTCTATATTAGAAATCAGGAAATTGAGAAGTTTTATGATTTGCACACATAAAATGTAGAAGTGAGATTTTTACCTTGATATATTATAGTCCAATTACCTTTACTTTTAGTCTAAGTAAAAGGAAATAGTCCAGCTATTTCTTTTTCCTTTTTCTGTCACTTACAGGAGGAACAATACATAACATGAGGCTTTCACACTACAGTGATCCTAGTGTTTCTCACTGTAAATTACAACCTTCTACCTAACCCGTGTAGTTATGATCTGTCATGCATATGTATCACAAACAATAGTCATAATTCAATTAATACAATTTTATGTATACTTTGAGGTTGATAATAGTATTCTAGGTAATCATATGTTCCCTCATAATATGGTATAATGTCCCCAACCTCAAACTGTTGCCATTGTGCTTTTGTAACCTAGAGATAGGGGCCCCTTTTTTTCACCAGGTGGAATGCTTATCAATGCTCATAGCGCCCTCAGTTGCTCTCCTGGCCCATATGAGTTCTACAGCCATACATTCAAATGCTGTCAACTTTCAAATGCTTTTTGTCACTTTTCAAAATCCAAAGATTATGTGCAAAATCTTCTTTGGTTTTGATATAGGAAGATACTTTTATTTCTTTGGTATCACCATCTTCTTTCTTTCCTTTATCTTTTTGTTTGTTGTTTTCTATCCTGACTCATCTCTCATCCATTAAAATATCTCCCATCTTCTTCCCATTCAATCCTCTAAAAATATTTTTTTTCTAAATCAGCCTGAATCCTGACTCCCTCTGCCTATTATTGTACTATAGTTTTATAACAGTGTCAGTGATTTTTAAAAGGTTTCTGTTCTTATAATACTCACACACATTTGCCTTTTTCTTTAACAACTTAAAATATCTCTTTGAGGGGAAGATGGTATGTATATGTCAAACACTTTCTTATGTAGTAATTTGAGATTAAATGAGAAAAACAAAGCCTCTAGCAGTATTGAACATCTTTTGAAAACAACACATGTTTAACTAGTTCAAGCAGTTTCAGTTTTCTTTATTTTTTGTCTCCTTGAGATTTTTTTTCCTCGTAGTAAACTATTCTGATAGACTAGCAATGAGAAGCAAAGGAGGATGTTAAGTGCTGTAGCCAATAGAATCTATTGTGGAAATGATTTTTGCTTTTAAGAATCAATACTAAACGTGTTCTTGTGAAAACCCTGTGTTTTACCCATCACAAAAGATGGTTTTTCTCCATTTTGCATTCTGTTCAGATTTTTTTTTTCAATTCTGTTCTAGTTAAAAGCTTGATAGTCTAATAAAGTTGGTTGTCATATACAAACTAAGTATACAACTACAGGAAAACTAATTTTGTGGAAAAGCATTCTGAAAAAGTATACATCATTTAAGTGAATATAGAAATACTGTACAGAATTATACCTGTTTATTTGGACAAAAATAATACCTTTTATGTTTTGAAGTTCAGAGTTCATTATCTATAATATTATCAATACTTTCTTTTAAATTACAATGATGTTGAAATAATTTCTAATCACATAATCTCAAGATTCAGACTCCCATTAATGTTGAGATATAAAATAATATTTTCACAATTAAATTGTAGTGTAATATTGTGAGACACCATTAGTTACAGAATCTTCATTAACTTAACAAAAAATATCAGAAAAAAATAAAGGAATCATGCCAAATAGAAATAAATAAAGGCTGGATCTAAATTATCGTAGGCAATATTGCAGTGTTTAGGACTTAATGGCATTCCTAGCTGTTTTCCCGATTGTACAGCCTCACGTATTCCCTTCCAATGAAATAGATTTTCACACATTGCTTCCTCTGCAAAATATGTTTTTAGTTTGACTGTTAGTATTGCTTTAGGTATCTGTTAGTTTCTCCTCAGAGATGTTCTTACTTACTTTCCAGATTAATTATTATTTGCCAATAATTGTGCTCTGCTAGAGTATTAAACTCATGAGGATCAAGAGCAGTTCAGCTTTTAGTGCCATATCTGACACACAGTATATTTTCAATAAATATTTGCTGAGTGAGTTTAGGATATAACCAGCATATTATTATTATTATTATTATTTGGCTTCATCTTATTCCTATAATTATTCATGAACAGAAGACTGCTGATATCAATGCCCCATTTTACCAATTTGCCTTATTAATAGTCATCATTTTGTATTTGGCATCTGAAGTGGGCAGAAGAAAGTGTCTTATAGGTACCTTTCCCATGACCATTTTAATGTTCGTAACTTTTACGAGCACCATAAAATGTGTCATATTTTTAAAGACAGCTCAAGTATATCATATTGAACATGATGTAATTGAATTAATTTACATGGATGAATTTGTTTTATCATCACCTAAGGGACACTATCTCTAAGTTGCCTGATCAATTTTATTTGTTTTATTATATTTCCTCATATACTGAGCCTTCAGTTTTCCTTCCCCAGCACATATCTGCCTTTCTCATTAGCATATAAGACCAGTGAGGTTTTTGAACCCATGTCTGTCATTCTACCAGGGACCACATGAACTTTTTTTTTTTTTTTAATAATTCTTTTTTTTTTTTTTTTTTTTTTTTTTATTGAGGAAGGGGAACAGGACTTTATTGGGGAACAGTGTACTTCCAGGACATTTTTCCAAGTCAAGTTGTTGTCCTTTCAGTCTTAGTTGTGGAAGGCGCATCTCAGCTCCAGGTCCAATTGCCTTTGCTAGTTGCAGGGGGTGCAGCCCACCATCCTTTGCGGGAGTCGAACTGGCAAACTTGTAGTTGAGAGGACGTGCTCCAACCAACTGAGCCATCTGGGAGCTCAGCGGCAGCTCAGCTCAAGGTGCCGTATTCAATCTTAGTTACAGGGGGTGGAGCCCACCATCCCTTGCGGGACTCGAGGAGTTGGACCAGCAACCTTGTGGTTGAGAGCCCACTGGCCCATGTGGGAATTGAACTGGCAGACTTCGGAGTTAGAAGCACGGAGCTCCAACCACCTGAGCCACCGGGCCGGCCCCCACATGAACTTTTGACAAAGCAGGGATTCAATAATTACAGAAACAATGAATAATTTTTATTTTGTACAAAACAGAGAGAATGGTTCAAAAATACCTTCTGGGAAAACTCTTTACATATGCAGAGGATGCCACTTAGATCAGTAATCAGGCAGATATGCCTGCAAGAGGAGAGGCCAAGGATATATTGAAGTCATTATATCATGGAAGAAATGGCATTAGGGGTTGCTCTGAAACCATAGCCAAAACTTTCAAGAGCGTGAGACCTCTGGGTCCAAGAGCCTCATTAGCACAGGTTCAATATAAAGCAGATTATTCATTTATTCTACCATTCAACAACTACTTCCTGATCATCTATCATTAGTCATGTGTGGTCATAGTTGTGGGGATACAACTAATCATCATTGCTGTTAAAAATATAGGTTGATCAAATATTTAATGCACAAATCTCTACATTCTGCAAATTATAATCACGAGAAACCCACCTGCCTTCCAAAAAACATAGTGTATTGATACTGTTCTGGGTTGAATTGCTGATTTGGCCTGCCCTGCCCTATTTTGTCAAAGATGCTATGCAAACTACATAGAATCTTCGAAAAAAACAGGGCAGGTAAGGCCAAATGAGCAAGGTCAGAGATTTCCTTTTATTTTGCCCTTTATTCCCAGAGCCAAACACAAAGCTTGGCACACAAAATAAGCTCAGGAAATGTAATTTATAAGAAATGATTTTTGTTTTTTAATTTTTTCTAGCCCAGGTCAGTTAGCCAATTCTCTGTGTGACCTTAAAAAATTCATATCACTTTCCAGTCTCTGTTACTTCATCTAACAGGTGGGTGTATGTCTGTTGCATCTTTCTTTCTTTCTTTCTTTCTTTCTTTCTTTCTTTCTTTCTTTCTTTCTTTCTTTCTTTCTTTCTTTCTTTCTTTCTTTCTTCCTTCCTTCCTTCCTTCCTTCCTTCCTTCCTTCCTTCCTTCCTTTCTCAGGAATAAATAAAGTAGATAATGGAAAGTGCTTAATGTAATTCCTGGAGCAAGTAAGCACACAGAAAAAAAAAAATCTGTTATTTTTTTTAGAAATTATTACAAATAATTAGAAATAATTTCATTACTACTTTCATAATTATTAATAGTTTGTATATTAAAGGATGGTTTTAAAAAGAAACTAAATTGTGAAAGTGATTATTCTGAGGCAGGGTAACTCATACATTTCTGTTTAAGAGCCCTGACTTTGAGACATGTTTTTGGTACTCTAAAGGGTACTACTCAATTAAATTCTTCTCCTGGAATTGAAAACATCACTGGTAGTAAGTGAGGCCATTGAATAGGCTCATTAATTCTGTCAGATGACTAAGGAACCATCTGGCGCCTGCCACCAATGATTGACGTGGCAGTAAATACAATCCACCATGATGATGGCCTCACAGTAGTTTCCCAGTTGATATACATTGTCTAATTTTAACTTTTATAGTAAAAAATTTAATCTCACATTTTATAAGTATGTTTTTTTCAACTGCAAAACAAGAGGATGAGACAAAGATAGCAGATGGCACCTGTTATCATTTGTAAAGAAAAGAGAAATAATGTTAGCTATATGTTATTTATAAGTACTCATAGAACCTTTATTTTAAATTATGTCAGGATGGAGACTGATTTAATTACAACTTAGTACAATATACAAAAATAATAGTAATTACATTTTATACACTGCTTAATAAGTGTCAAACACACTATAAATCATTTAAACTGTATTATATTGTTTAACCATTTAGACAACATTCATTAATATATCATCTATACTGTCCAGATAAGAACCAGGGAAAATTATTAAAAAAAAAAAGAAAATTCTGTAAGGTCAAATAAAGTGTTAGTAAATGGTGGATCTGATATAAAAATCCAGGTATCAGTGATGTTCAAATCGCAGATCTTAACTATGACCCAGCATTGGCTCAAAAGAATAAATATGCCTGAACATATGTTATTAAAAAGACTATTTATAAGTAATAACTGAGATTTTTCTCTTTTAAAAAATCATTGTTCCTGAAAATCTTGAAATACATGAACTTGAAAAATGGCTACATAATCAACATATGTACTCTTTAATTTGTGAGTTCACTGATTTCTCAGATTTATATATTTTTAAATGCATTTCACTCTTTTATTGTCAAACTTCCTAACAAGATCAAACTCATGAAAAGAACTTGACAGTTCTGACAGGCGTATGTTTACTTCTCAGTTTGTTTCCTTGCTCTGATTCACTGGTTTGAAGAATTCTGGATTTCAGTAGCAAAGGGGGCAAATGTGAACAGCACAGTAGACTCCCCATCTTACTAGAACACTTATCATTACATATTCTCAGTGACATTTTCAGGATGTAAATTAAATCTTTCCAGAATCACTGCCTTTTAAGACTCATAATAGGGAAGTATGATTATTACTGCATATTGAATACACTGAAGGACAGTTGAGCAATCAGTTCACAATATAATCTCATTCATTAGGCCAACAAAATAAAAGAGAGAAAAAAATAGCTGATGGAGAGAAAAGGGCAATGTAGATTGTGAAAAATTATGTGTAAATAAAAATACTGGCTTTTATAAATTCAGAAGCATCTGACAGGTAAATTAATTTTCTCTATCATAGCTATTTTACATATTCCCTATAAAGTACATCTATAATAATAACTAGATTTAATGTTAAATGTTTTTCACTCAACTTTTAAATGGAAATAAAATGACATTAATAATGACTGTTACCATGGAATCATATGTAAAGAATGTTGGTGGGATCACCCTGGAATGAGAGCCCAGCCACCAGCCCCTGTATATTCAAAACTAAGTGGGTTCTGTGTTGTGAAAGCTGATACTTAGAGAAAGTAAAACTTAATTATTTTTATCCTACTCTATAGCATTTAAAAGCTAGAAAAAATTAAAAACAGAAAACTGTGGTCCCATGAGATAATATGACTTGCTGAAAATTAATTAAGTCAATACCTCGTCTTAAATTCAGTTCTTCTACTTTCTATGTTAGCATTTCCCAAAGGGTGATCCATAAAAAATTTTTCTGCCAAGTGCTCAAAGAAGAAAGGTTCTATAGAACTAGAAATAAAAGCAGGTGTTTTAATTCACAACTCCATTTTGAAATTACCATGCACTATGTATATTTATTGGCTGTATAGATTAATTATTTTAATAGGTATCAAGTCCTTATAGTGTAAATATTAAAAATACATATAAAAACATAACAATAAAAATCCTCTTTCTACTTTTAACTCCATCTGCTCAATTACTGACTTTCCCTTTCATGCTCAACACAGATGCCACTGTTGTTAATTTCCTAGGTATTATCCCAGAATGTCTTTATATAAGAGCAAACATAAAGAAACATTTTATTACAACCCCTTTAGACAATTGGTGGTAAATAATTCAGATGTTCTGTACTTTTCCTTTTTTCACTAAATAGTATATATGATAGACTTTTCCACATCAGTACACAGGAGCTTCCTCATCCTTTTGCACAGCAATGCTATGTTCCCTATCATGAAAGTACTGGGCACTTACTTTGTTTCCAATCTTTTGCTAATACATACAATGGACCATAAATAACTTTGTACGTATCAACATTTGGTATGTGTGAGTATGTCTAGAATAAATGCCTAAAAGTAGAATATATCAGTTAAACCATATATGCATTTGTGATTCTTGTCATCCTCAGAGGTTGTACTAATAAATGTGACAGTATTTATTTCTCTACAGGAACAGAATTGACATAATTTAGGATTTTCTAATCATTTTTTTTTAAGGGAGATATATTTGAGCACTATTTCAACATTCTTTTCTCCTATTAGAAAAGTTAAGCAACTTGCCCTATCTTTCCATTGAGTTATTAATTTTGTTATAAATTTGTAGGTGCTCTTTACATATTAGAGAGAATAGCAATTTTTATTTGACAGTAAGTAGGAATATTTTTCCCAGTTTGTTATTACGTTTTGAATTTGTTTATAAAATTTTGCTATGGAAAGTTTTTTTTTAATGGATGTTTTTAATGGATGCTGATTTAGAAACATAATTAAGAAGGGCATCCTTATTAATAAATCTTTAATCCATTTGTAATTTCCCTTGGCCTACAGTGTGAGCCATATATTAATCTTAATTTTTTGTCCAGATGTCAATCCATTTGTCAGAGCCCAACATAATAAATAGCTCATCTTTTCCTACTGATCTGAGATGACATATTAATAATATGCTAAATTATCTTGTGTGATTGGGTTTATTCATGGTTTTCATTTTATTTGATTGATCTCTCTATAAGTTTATGCACCAGTAATACACTTATCCAATTATTAGAAATTTATATAAAATATTGAATAAAGACATTAAAGAATATACAAATAAATGGAAAGATATATATGTTTATGCATTAGCAGAATTAATGTTGTTAAAATGCCCATACTACCCAAAGTGATCTACAGATTTAATGTAATCATTATCAAAATTCCAATTCTATTTTTGACAAAAATAGAAAAATAATTTTAATATTCATGTGGAACCATAAAAGACTAAAAATAACCAAATAATCTTGAGCAAAAGAAACAAAACTGGTGAAATCACACTACCTGATTTTAAAATGCACAAAGAATACATAAAACTCAACAACAAAAAAACCAATAATCCAATTAAAAATGGGCAGAGGACCTGAACAGGCACTTCTTCTAAGAGGACATACAAATGGCCAATAGAGATATGAAAAAATGTTCAACATCACTAGCTATTAGAGAAATGCAAATCAAAACCACAGTGAGATACCACCTCACACCTGTTAGAATGTCTATCATTAACTAGACAAGTAATAATAAGTGTTGGAGAGGCTATGGAAAAAAAGAAACCTTCACACATTGCTGGTGGGAATGTAAATTTGTACAGCCACTATAAAGGAACCTATGGAGGTCCCTCAAAATTTAAGAATAGAATTACCATATGACCCAGCAATCCCTCTTCTGAGTATCTACCAAAAAAAGTCTGAAAACATTTATCTGTAAAGATATGTGTACCCCGATGTTCATTGCAGCATTGTTTACAGTGGCCAAGACAAGGAAATAACCAAAGGGTCCTTCTACAGAGGATTGGACAAAGAAGATGTCATACATATACACAATGACATACTACACTGCCATAAAAAAAGATGAAATAATGCCATTTGCAACAACATGGATGGATCTTGAAATTATCATGCTAAGTAAAATAAGTCAGACAGAAAAAGTCAAGAACCACATGACTTTACTTATATATGGGATATAAAACGGAAAGCAAGAAAGGAAGAAGACAAACAAAAAAACAAAAATTCATAGACAGAGACAACAGTTTGGTGGTTATCAGAGTGTAAGTTGGAGACAGATGGTGGCAGAAGAGGTAAAAGGGGTTGAAATATTTGATGATGGAAGGAGAACATACTCTGAACACAATGTGATATATAGATGATATAAAAATGAACACTTGAAACCTGATAATTTTACTAACCAGTATCACCCGAATAAGTTTAATAAATAATAAAATAAATGAATAAAAATAATAAAGTAAATTAATAAAAATAAAATAAATAAATAAAAGTAAATAAAAGTTGAAAAAATAAAACAAAATATACAATAAAACTATAATAATCAAAACAGCATGATATTGGCATAAAAAGAGACACATAGACCAATGGACCACAATAGAGACCCCAGGAGTAAATACAGTCAATTAATCATTGACAAATGTGTCAAGACTGTACAATGAGGAAAAGACAGTGTCTTCAATAAATGTTACTGAGAAAACTGGATTTATGTATGTAGAATAATTAAATTGGACGCTTTTTCTGATACCATATACAAAAATCAACTCAAAATCGATTAAAGATTTAAATGAAGACCTGAAACTCTAAAACTACTAGAAGAAAACATAAGGGAAAAGCTTCTTGACAGTCATCTGGGCAATGCATTTTTGGATATGACCCCAGAAGCACAGGCAACATAGGAAAATGGGATTTTTAACAAATTAAAAGACTTCTGCACAGCAAAGAAAACAATCAACAGAGTGTAGGGTCAATCTATGGTATGAGAAAACATTTGCAAAGCACACATCTAGTAAGGGATTGATATCCAAAATATATATAGAACTCAAATAATTCAACAGCAAATAAACAAATGAACTAATTAAAAAATAGACAAAGAACCTAAATTGACATTTCTCAAAAGAAGACATAAATGGCCAACAGGTATATGAAAAAAAAAAAAAAAAAAAAAGCTCAACATCGCTAATGATTACGGAAATAAAAACTACAATGAGATATTTGCACCTTGAGCCTGTTAGAATGGATATCATCAAAAAGACAAGAAATAACAAGTGCTGACTAGGATATGATGAAAAGGAAACCCTTCACTGTTCATGAGAATATAAATTGGCACAGTCATTAAGGAAATAGTATGGAGATTCCTCAAAATAATTGAAAATGGAACTACCTTATAGCTGAGCAATCCCACTTCTGGGTATCAAAAGAAGTAAAATCTTAATAACTCAAAGAGATATCTGCACTCCCATGTTGGTAGCATGTTATTCACCATAGCCAAGACATTGGCTCAACCTAATGGTCTATTGAGGAATGAAAAAGATGTGGTATGTACTTAAAATGGAATATTTTTAAGCCAAAAAAAGCAAAAAATCCTGTCATTTTTGACAGCATGGATGAACTTAGAGGATATTATGCTAAGTGAAATAAGCCAGGCACAGAAAGTCAAATACTACGTGATCTCACTTATATGTGGACTTTTAAAAAGTCATACTCATAGAAACAAGAAGTAGAATGGTGATTGCTAGGGGCTGGGGTTAGAGGAAGTAAGGAGATGTTGGTCTATGGGTACAATGTTTTAGTTTTGCAGGATAGGTTTTGAAGATCTAAGGTACAGCATAAGAAATATAGTTAATAATATTATATTGAAACTTGGAAGGAGCATAGACTGTCTCTTCTCATCACGCTAAATAAATAAAGAAAATAAATAAATAGCAATGTGAGATGATGGATGTTAATTAACTTGATTTTGGAATCATTTTATAATGTATACATACATCAAAACATCAAGTTGTACACTATAAATATATTTTATTTGTCAAGTATACCTCAATAAAGTTGGAAAAGAGTAAAACATAAATTATTATGTTTTATTATAAAAGGTAATAAAAACATTGTTTTTGTTTATTTTTTTACAATTTTCTAACTATTCTTCTTTAGTTGTTTTTGTACATAAAGTTTAGAATTAGTTTGTGTAGCGAGAAAAGAAATCACCTGATGGTATTTGGTGTTTATATTGACATTATATTAAATTTACGAGTAAACTTAAAAAATAATTATATTTATTTTAACCTGTCTTCCAATTCAAGAATATTTTATATCTTTCCTTTTGTTCAAATCTTCTTTTTTGAAGACTTGATTTTTTTTTTTTGGTAATGATTTTTGTTGGTGGTGGTGGTAATGATTGTTTAAACGTTTGCTTCCTATAAGATGTGTTGTGCACATCTGTTGATAGTTTGAACTAAATAATTTCTTCTAGTATATTATACATGATACGTATTCATTTATGTATACTGATTTTTCACATCAATGTCTTATATTCTTTTATATTTCTATTAGTTTTTAAAGTTAATTCTCTTGGGTCTTCCAAGTATATAATTGCATCATCTTCAAGTGTAGTGAGACTTATCAACTAATTTATTTTTTTGTAAGTTTTTATTTTGTGTGTTGACCCAAATGAAACACTTAATAACATCAACCAGAGTTTGTCATTCATTTTTTTGAATGAATGACAAAAGGGCATTTGTCATTCATTTTTTTACATGAGTAAAAATGCCTCCAAATATGTCCCCATTAAGCATTATGGCAGCTTTGAGGCTGAGACTGATATATTTTATAAAGTGAAAGAAGTAACTATAGAGTCATATTTTGCTTATTGTTTTTAATCAAAATGTTGTTAAATTTTCAGTCCCTATAGAGATTATATGTGATTTTTAAATAAATATTAATATTTTAAATTGTATTAGTATTGGAATATTCCTGAATTCCTCTCAGGGATAAAACATACCTATTCATGAGGATTACCTGTTATAATAAGCTTTCACTGTTTGTATATTAATTCTACCTTAAGAATTTTCACATAGCTAACCATAAATAAAATTACCCTATCATTTCATTTTTTTTGGTACAGTTATTGTCAGGGTTTTCTATCTAGGTTATACTCATTTGTACAGGATTTGGCAATATTTCTTCTCTGTAATAATTTAACTATGTTTTGTGTAGGTTTTTAGTTGATAGAAAAACTCAGTTTAGTATGATATTACATTTTTATGTTTTCTCATTAATAGATGCTTATTGTAACTTAATTGGCAATCAAAATGCTTGAGCTTTTCCAATAAAGTTCAAACCTTTTTTGAAAGCATGAAATTTATCTTATCAAATAGCATCGTAAGAAATCATTCCCTTTTTACACACACTGTAACTGAATTGCTAAAGGAGAGAATGAGGGAGATACATGAATTCACTTAATATTCATCTAGATAGATAGCAAAGGAAGAGGGTGTTTAATAATTAAAATATAAAAGAAAAGAAAATAGCTCTGAACTTCATCACTGAAAAGACCAAATAGATATTTCAATCAAGTTGTCCAGTCAGTAAGTTGAAAGCTAACTTATCATTGAAAAATCAGGTTTTTTATCCTTCAAGTTTTAACCAATAATAGCACATATGTGATATATGTCCCCTGCAGTTTCGGAACACAGTGAATTATTGACTAACTTCCTCTTGAAAAATCTAGAGGGTGTATGACAATCTGGCTTGCTGCACTCACAGAGTATTTCCATCAGCCTTCCTCTATGGATTTGTCAAAGAGTAAGTATTTCTTAGTGACATATTTGAGAGAGAGCTGGTATGGAGTCATCTCAAGATGAGGGAAGAAGCCAAGTATACTCCATTTATCTATCCTCAGTCTTCCTGCATGCGGGAAAAATGTGAGGCCTCAATTTCAAATATGTTCAGAGATATGATTATTATTCATGTTTAGAAATTCCAATTTCTGTAAAATGGAAGGTTCACCCAAAATGATCAATATTTTTTTTAAACTTGCAAGAATTTTAATCCTAAAAAAAAAAAATGGGAAGAACCAGTTTCAATGAGCAAGATTAGTAGGAAAGTGAGTTTCATTTTATTGAAGGAATAGGTTTTATGATTATACCTATGGATCCTAACTGACTAATTTTGTGGTTACAATGCTTGACATCTACCACAATTTTGTCCATTTATTAGGAGTTGGACATTTAAAAACAAAATAGACAAACAAACAAAAACACTTTGTATGTATATATACATATATATTTGTTTTTATACCACTGACTGGAATTTACGCTTCCATTAATAAGACTACAGCAGTCTGAGTTCTCTATTTAGAGCTGCAATTCTATCCAAGATTTATGTTAGTTAAGATCTTTTTCTTCTTATACATAAAAAAAAGAGATTCCTATGAAAAAAAGAAAAAAAAAATCACTCAGAAAAAATTTCAAGCTCTTCAAAATAATCACATTTCACTTACATTTGAAAATTAAAATGGCAGATGTTATTCCTTCACACTGATAGATGCTACAGAATGTGCTAATCTACAAAGGCTCCTCCTTATACAACATATAAATATATATTTATAAACATATACATATATATGATAAAATGTGTTTAAACAAAGTCTGTTTCAGAGAAACAAACAAAACACTGTTTCATATATATATGAGAGACATATATATGTGTATACATGTGTACAAGAGTATACATGTATACATGTGTACACAAGTATACACACACGTATTTATTAAGTTTGCCTTTTTGGTTTCCCATGTAGTTCTTCTGTAAGCAATTGACTCTAACATTCCCCTAGACACCAATCTCCAATTTGCCCAAGTACTAGAAAAACGCTATTGAACCGTGTGTTCTTGCCATGGCAATAAATTGATTCCTTTGCACGGTGTAGCAAGTACTGATCTTTGGGCTATACGAGATCATTTGTGCTCTATACAGACTTGACTTCCTCAGATTCTTTATCAGGGAAGGAATGGAAGGAAGTATAAACTGTAGAATGAAATGCTTATAAATCAGAATACACTTTAGTTATTTCTATATAAAAGCATGCTTTGGTAATGAAGAATAAAACCCTGTTCTATGTCATTTTATGGAGCCACTTCTGGCTATGCAAGTGTCTCAGGATGAGAAAACACATCTAATCGATTGTGTCTCTTGGCAAGGAGAACAGTGATCATTGGAGTCAGGAGCAGGTCACTGAGAAGAAATCGATCCATTCTTCTGAGGGGATAGGGTAACTGTGCTGGTATAGCCATGATGTTTAAGGACTTGGATTTCAGCAGAGAACTCATACCAGTAAACATATATTGTTACAATGCACAGCAAAACTCTACATTAAAATTCTTGTTGATGAGGACTTCAGTGGCACTATTTCCTGACTATCTTATGTTTAAAAAATCAGTAGTTTTGTTGAATACAATAGGAGATAGGGCAGTTTAGACAGGATCATAGATAAGAGATTTGAATATTTAAAACAATGAAACAAACAATACTCTCATACATGTTGGCATAGTGTGACTATTTCTACATATTTGTAAAACATTCTCAGCATTACCTATTATAACATCAGTGGACTTATATTTGACTCAGAAAATGTACTTTTAACAGTATATACTATAGATTCAATCACACATATTTATAAAGGAGTAAGCTTAAGAGAATTCATCCCAGAACTTTTATAAAAGCAGAAGATTCGAAAACCCTAAATGTAATTTTGTAAAGCTGAGTAAATTATGGTAATTCATAACAGAGAATACTGTCACATGGCCAAGGTGGGATGGGGAAAGACACCTCACTGTGCACTGATATAGGACAAACTTTAAGATATTTCATTAAATCAAAATGAGGAGAAAGCTGAATTTAATATAGCACCGTTTGTATGAAAACCACAAAATGTAACCAATAAACCTATCCCTATGTAGGTATAGGATAGTCTATCTCTGCAAGGGATCCCAAAGAGCAAGCTGTCCTCTGTTGAAAGTAACTCATACTCTGGGAAACTAACTAGAAAGTGAGAGAGGCACAGGAAAGAAGAAAGTTGAGTGGATCACATTCTGGAGGGAGCTGGCAACTGTCAAGTCCTGTCTGACTTGTGAGAACTGAGATGTTTGTCCTCTGGGTAAACACCCAGAAAAGTGAGACTTTAGTCAGGCATCTAGTTTTTGTTTACATTAGCCTTGATAAATACATATTTAGTCTGATTCTCTTCTCTTTTCAGCAGGATTATAAAGATCTTCTTGAAGTATATATAAGTCCTTTTAATTATCTTTTGTAGTAAGAAGGAAAAAGAAAATTTCCCAAACCCAGTTTTTTTTTCAACAGCGTTCTTTATGCTCACTGCAATCTTGCCGGGAGATTACCTCAATGTGAGGGAATACACATCTGGAATCTGCTGTGGTATCTGTTCACTGACAGAAGTTGAGAAGAGCACTGTTTCATGTTTTTTTTCTGATACTGCCCATCCTGATGTCTCAACATGACAATTAAAGTTAATGTCCTCTGATTATTATTTTGTCTCCTCCAAGTTGACCAGATTAATATTCAAACAAAATTAGTTTCTCAAGGGTCATATAAACAAACATTCGGATCACTGAGATAAATGCAAATATCTAACTTTATTGAATTTTTAGTTCCTTTGATACGTTACAATATTGGAAAGATCCTCTTTTTTTCCAATGCCATTTCCTTGCCACACAAATGGATGTCATGACTGATCCAAACTTTAAAGTGGTATTTGCTTCAATTTCCAGGTGGATGGACAATTGAAATACTGAATATCTCACTCCTCAGTATTGCCTTCACTTTCCTCATGGATAGAATGTGAGTCTTTTCATTTGCCAGTTTTCTGTTGATCTCCAGCCCAATTCTTTGATCTACAATATCTGTAGGAATTTCTAAATCTAAGGGATGGCTAAATGTAATGGATATTGGATTGGATGTACTGAGCTTACCACCAGAATTCAGGACAAGATGCTTAGGTTTAGCCTACATGTCTTGGCCTACTTTAATGGGTGTGGTTCTAATGATAATTCAGTTTTCAGAGACTTAACACTGTTATCTTGTTCTGCTTGGTTTACGGGTATTGTTGACATTCCATGTGTTTTGCTCGTGCTGCCTAAGGAGAGAGAAATGGTTTCCCAGGTGTGACCACCTGGTATATCTTGGTGAAGGATGGGAATCTCTGGCCAGTGGGAATGACGATATTTCCCTGGCTGGATGTTTGTCATAACAGATCACCCCTGTCTGTTGGACATGGGGAGTGGTCCCCAGAATGCTTGCTGTCTTGTGATATGATCTCACTACAGGTTCCCCCATCCTACCCCACTCTCACCCCATCAGGATTGCTGGTGTTTTTAGACCATGTAGAGAGGTCTCAGGAGCAGGACCAGAAAGGAAAGAGAGTGTTTACTTTTAGTGGAACTCCAGAGCAATGTCCCTTGCTGGGTCTACGAGGTCAAACGTGCTGTTTTAAGCCCAGCTCCCATTCAGTCCAGGAGAATAATGGGCCTACCTGGAATGCCTTCTGTTCCTAGTTTGGGTGTTGGGGGACACCTGGTCTTAGTCAACTTCTTCTCTTGACAGGAGGATATAAGATACAGTGGTGCTGTGTTTTGCTGATCCTGGGATCCCAAACTAGTTTGCTTTCTTCCTATCACCTTTCAGAGATATTATTCTGTTGTCTCTCTCACCTTTAGTTGTATGTAGCAGTGAGGATCAGAGAGAATTGGGTCTCTGGCATCTTGTTCTACAACGGAGGTTTCAATAAATGTTAGCCACACAATAAGTTTTATAGTTTCCTTTTATAGATGATCCTGAGATTCCTCCCTTGGAATGTAATTACATGGAACATTGAAAATAAACTTCCAAGGATATTGGATATCACAGTATCAGTGACATTGTTTGTCTATAAAAGGTGGGGAAGTTTCTTTGAGGCAACTGCAAATGTTTTGCTCTTCAGCAAAGTCCAGAAAGGTGAAGATGAAGGTAACAGAATGAAGGTGAAGGTAAGCAGACATAAGAGCACCAGGCTTTCTGATTACCATAAAGAGAAAAGCTAATGGCTTTTTAACTTCTTTAAGTTAAGATATACATATTTAACCTGAACTTCTGAAACAATTTCCTGAGAAAGTAAGTAATATTTGTCTGAACATTTACATCACTGTAGTAAAGATACCACCCATTTAAATTGTTAACCAAACTTAGATGAGCCTTTAACTTTTACCTTTTAATTCTTCAGAATCATAAATAATTTCTTAATGAAAAAGTTCCTAATCACTTAATGAGAAATTACTTTTCCTGTTTAGACATGTTTTCAATCAAGTAGAATAGTCAATAAAGTAAGGTAATCAATTAACTACCAAAAGTGTTAATTTATTGGGAGCCCTATTCAGAGAACCACACACTCAAAGGGAATTATTCAGTATAAAACTGGACAAAAGGTATGCTTTGTTTCAAAATGTTTATCTGTCAGACACGGAGAATGTTTTACTATTTTGCAAATGAGCCAGGTTGTTTTTCATAATCAGCTTTTCATCCTGGCATTTTTATCTACTTCAAGCAGAAGGTGTTAGTATTGTTTTACATAACACACTAGAAAGTTTACAATAAATGTGATAGCGAGATGCAGAGGAGGCTGACATCGTTTCCAAAAGAAGAAACTATAAAGAGACTGGCTTCTGTGTGGAATTACTGAAATAAAGATACTAAGTGTGATGATGAAAAAAAATATTGCAAATGTGTCAAGAAAATTTTAGTACTCTTTTCACACCTAAAATGAGAATATTATAAAACCGAATTTACAAAACAACAATGTTAAGGAAAGAATTTTAAAAGTAGCCTTGTAAAATGACATAAATCAAATTTGGCAAATATCATCCTATTGTCTTCGTGATTAAATAACTCAATTCCTACATATTCCATAATTTCCTTTAACTTTTCTATTTCTAGATAGCTTTATCTTGGCTTGTTGCATCATTATGACTAATTCTATTCAAATCTTTAGCTAACAAGATCCTAGAAAGGGGAAATGAATTCATATTTAATGATCATCTACTATGTACCAGAGATTGAACTCAGCACGTTACTTCTCCTCCTTCTCCATTATTATTATTCACATTTTACGGTTGCTAGCATTGAATCTCAGAGAGGTTATATAATTACTCATTGAATTCACAACTAAAAATCAAAAATTTCTTGTGATGATCTAGTCTTGTCTTTTTCCAAGATAATGCTTTTTTTCCATTAAACCACATTGATTTCCATTATATTTGACCCCAAATCACATCACTATTTTCATGGTCTTCAAAATAATTTTTTGTCCCTGTTAACTGTTAAGTAATAAACAGTTAAGTATTTGTGGGATTTCTTGCTTGTAGGTGGTATGTATTTGTGATAGTAGAATCTGAGATTAGTGCATGATTATCTTCCAGTTAGTTATTCATTTAACAAACATGTATTAAACTTCTTCTAAATCACAGACATCATGCTGGGGATATAAGAAAATACATATTAGCTCCACCCCAACAGATTTCATTGTGTATTATTACAGATAAATTTATCAACACATATTATTATTCAAGAAACGCTCTAATAAGAGAAATAAGAAATGTTATTTGAGCACCAAGAAAGAAAGAAAAATCATTATTTCTGGGTATATAGATGAGAAAAAAATGGAGAACTTAACATCTGGCTTGAGCTTTGAAAGATGAATATGCAAAGAATACAGGAAAGGGGTGACCCAGGCAGATGGGAAAAGACAAGCAGTGATATCCAGCTTTAAATTACATGCTGTATTCCAGATACGGCAAGTGTCTTGTTGCACCTACGGCTGTGAAAGCACAAGGGAAAGTGAGAGGACAGACTGGAGAGATAAGCCATAGACAGATTATAAAGGGCTTTGTGTGTCCATTGAATTATGATGACTTATAGAGAGACTTTGAAGGATATTAAGCATAAAAATACCATAATCATAGGCATAGGTCCCTATTCTGATACATAGTAGATCACGTCCTTGGTGTTATGGTATTTATGTCATTACATGGCTATGTTTTTATACTTACAATGAGTTAGGAAATGTTTTCCTTTACAAAATAAATTAATGAAGTGGTAAGGCTATCCCTTTAAGTCTTCTCTCCCACTCATGTATTCAGATATGCTTGCTTTTGTAGCAGAATGAAAGATTAAACTAGGTGTTGCATATGAATAGCAGGGCATTTTATCAAATCAAAATCTATTATTTGGGATCCTAGACAATGTGCCTCATATACACATGACCAAAATATTACTGTGGGAAAAAGGAAAAAATATATAAGAATCAGTCTAGTAGAATAGTGAAGTTGTGAAACAGTAAATCAGAGGAGCCCAATGATTTTCATTAATAACTATGGTTTTCTGTGCTTTATTTGTACCCCAGTTCTGAAGTTCTTCTCCCTCTCCATGGCAACCAGAAGAGCCAGCTCTTCAGAGCTGAAGAAGGGAACAAAGTTGTCAAGTTCTTGACTCTTGCCACTGGCATAGCAAATATCATTTGACATCAGTGCAGTATCATGGAGAAATTTGTCAGGGACTCAAGCCTGCAGACTGCCCAGTCTCCATCTGTAGATTTCCCTTGAACACCTTATAGTGTTTGTGTCTAGAATATGTATAAATTGTCCTTCCCATGCCTTCAGTGTCAGACAATCCTCTCTACTCTTAGTGGACAGTCATTCTGCATCTGAGACACTGTTCAGTTCCCCCATTTGGCCACTCCAAATGAATGATCAGTACCACCTCCTATCCTCCCTCTATTCTGACTAAAAAATAGGACCGTGGACCTATATCAATGAACTAATGGTGTGAAAGGTATCACTTGGACCTGTCTGAGGTGCTGCCAGAGAAAGTAAGTTCAAAGTCTTATACTGAGCCCAGAGAAGTGGGCTTATCTAGCCCCCTTACCACCCCACCCCCAGAACTCTACAGCTACTTAAAACTGCTTTTTATATAACTGTGGGTTCCTTTTTGCCTCTGAGCTTTCAGTTCCACAGCATTCATACAACTGTTGTGTGTCGTGGCCTGGATCTCTTTTATAGTGGAGAGAAGGAACCATGGTAGTACTTGATGGGGCATTTTTTTTTTTTTTTTTAATTTTTAAACCCATGTATATTTTATTAACATTTTTATAAGTAAATAGCTAGTAATTAGCAGGTAAAACTCTGGAGAGAAACTGCAAGGTCCGTTGGATACATAACAGAAATCAATTTCCTGATATAGTAAGTGATTGGCTTGTTATGGCACATTGATCTCTGGAATGTTTCTCAAGAAAAATGTGCAAGTTATTTACATTAGTGGTGTTTTAATGATGCTGCATAAATAAAGGCATTCATTTTGGAGCAATGAGATGGAATAAACTTTTAAAGGATAAGCCCTTTTTTACCTTGATGAATAGGATTAAGTCATGGATGATTAGAGTTGAGAGCGACCACAGTGATCACATGTGGCAGTCTTTCAGCTCATAGGAATAGACACTGATGTAGAGAATAGAGTAAAACGGTTAGGAGCATGAACTGTGAAACTAGACTATCAAAACTATTTCAATTTTATTCCAAACCAAATATCTGTAGAGCACTGAACAAATGACTTAACCTCAATATATATAAATATACATACATATATATTTATAATGGGGATCATTAATAACAGCATGTAATTATTGAAGCAACTTTAGGGTTGCCATAAGTGCTAGGAATGCAACCATACTGAATGCAGTGAATGATATTTCTGTGATATTTTTAGTTATCTATCTGTAAGAATGAGGAAGAGGTTATAGTCTAGATTGATTGTTTTCCATAAGGCCACACTGCTGTATTATTACCTCTTTTATAAATTATCTTCCACCAAGATTAAGGTTCTATACACTCAGAACCTTTTCTTCACCAGTAATCTGTATGAGCCTAGAAAGGACACAGACATTTTCATGTCAAACAGATTTGAACAGAATCATTAGATACAAGTGATGTACCCCAATACACCTTCAAAAATCAAACTGTTTCAAATCCTCGGAATGACTATCTGTTTATCTGTTTTTAGAAGGTTATTGCCTGAGATTATTCGTGCCATAGTCATTACTCACCATTTATCAGTGTGGGTAAACAGAACTTGATTACATGAAATGGCCCCGAGAAGCAGTTATATCCTATTTCCTCATTTTAGATTATCCTCAATTCCAATGCTTCAGCCCTTAGAGCATTATTGTATCTAGCAAAAAGGATGGTAGAAAAGAAATGTTGAGGGTCATGGGAAGAGAAAGAGATGTGTGTTCTACCCTCCACTCCACACAACCCATTAATAACCATGGAAAAATAGCCTTATACCAAGTCAAGGAGACTGATGCTTGCCCAGGAAAACACTGCTCTATTTGGCCTTATTCTGGCATGAACTGGAGTTCTGGAAAGTCTTGTGTCTGGGGAAACACATGGAATTGCTGGCCTATGTGCCTATGCTATGAACTTGTTCACTTATGCTGCACATATGTTGGGGGGCAAGGAGAAGCTGTGGTGTTTTATTTAACCTGAGTGTCTGTTGCCACGCAGCAGCCTACCTGTCTGTCTCCTCGTACCTGCCCCTAAAGAAAGGAGAGTCTGTGAGACGGATTCTTTCAGGGACGTTGCTTCACCTTTGTGCTTGCACCTTATGTCTCCCTGTTTGGCCCCAGAAAAAAACAGCTGGCTAGTCAATGATTCCTCACGGGGGGGGGGGGGGGGGCAGACGGACAACCCAAGCCACACACAGCTGTGTGGGGACCATCTAGGAAACTCGCAGGGTCGATAGAGGTGGGCACAGCCCCCCACCTTCCCCCGGCTAAGGAGAGCCTCTGCCTCTGTGGCTACTTTCCTTCCCACAACCTGCAGGCGAAGTGATTCAATGATGTGCTCTCCATCTATTCATATGCATAAAGGTTTTGTCCCTTGGGGAGGAACGTACACCCTGAGACTTAAGGTTCCGCTTCCTGCAGGCAAGGGTGATTGATTTGAATCAGTTTCCTATTATAATGTATGGGATTCACAGATCTTGAGATTGACAAGCTTTATCTCCTTTACTTCCTCACCTAACTAATAAAAACTATGTGTGGCTCAGTCCTTGAGGCTGGAGTCCCTTGGTCCCCCTTGCGCACTATTCTTGGCTACAATATTTCTTAACCCTGCGCGGCCCTCCTCACTCCCCACAACTTTTGTCATGCAGGATGCTACAAGTATCTAAGTTACCCTGGGTGCTCTTAAATAGGGAGCAAAGTGCTAATTTGTATGCAGTGGCTGGAGTATAGTAAGTGGTCAATATATATTAGCCTCTTCCTTTCCCATTATTTTACATGATGGAGAGGAAATTCATGGAAAACATCCTATTAAAAATTACTTTAACTCTGATACATAACTCAGAGAAAAGGAACATTTGATAATCTAGTAAAAGGCAAAACCAAAGTTTATAAATGAGTTTTTTATTCCATAATCAATGGATTTTTAATTTCATGAACATAACACTTCTGGTGATGTTGTATGTCTTACTTACCTGGGTTGGCCTCACAGAAAGCCAATGAAAGACAAAGTAATGGCTAAATGTCCATAACAATAATTTGTTTTATAGAATTAGGCAACTAAGTTGCATGTTATGTAAGTAATATATATGTACCACAAATTTCATACTAATTGTGATGCTGATTCATGTATTTCTAAATAAAATCTAGCTAAAAATATAAAACTTGGGAGAAAAATGCAAGTGTTTTTATTGGACCACATATTTGAAGAAGTCCTGGAATTTACATATAAAAATGAATAGCAATTTTTGCCCCTTTTATGAACTTAACGATTGAAAAAAAAAAAACTAGCCACTTTGTTGTAATACAAAATATGTGTTTTTTTTAGCAATATTGACAATATGATTTAATTAAAATTCATCAACTTAAATTTCTGTATTTGTATCCTTAATACAATGAATATATAATTTTAATCAGAATTAAAAATATTTAAAGAACTAAACCATCAAATAAATTTAAATGTGTGCATAGACATATATGGGACAATTTCTAGAGAAATTACTGATGTACTCTTTTTTTTCCTTTTTTTCCCCAATTATTATTAATTTATGGGGTGATGTTAGCTAGTAAAATTATATAAGTTTCAGGTGTACAATTAAATAATACATCATCTCTATATATTGTGATGTGTGTTCATCACCCAGAGTCAATTCTCCATCTATCACCATTTATTTGACCCCCTTTACTCTCTTCTACCACCTCTCTCCCTCCTTACTCTCTGGTAACCACTAAACTGTACTAATGTACTTTTTGAGTTGAATAATAATACCAAGTAGCTTTTTTTTCTGATAATTTCTGTAAAACTCACTATTTTATGTCTTCAAATAATGGTATGTGTTACAGTGCAGGTACAACCTTATCTTACTGAACTCTAACATTGTACAGAATAAGGATAATAAAAGATTTGTCATACGCTAGGAGATAGTTATACGATTTGATTAATTTACTCATATAAGTATCATATATACATATAAAAGGAAAAAGCTGATATAATATTTATCTTTACTATAATGATTGAATTTATTTTTTTAAATTATGATGTGGTTTCACCAGTGACTGATAAAAATGACCATGTTCTGGTCCTTGAAGTGTTTTATTGAGTGAAACTTTCTGTAGACATCAATTGGACGGTTAAGCATTGAAAGAGTGCTTGGGCATTTCCCATTACCAATATATCTGTCCTACCATCTTTGTCATAGCTGCCTTATTCCCTTATTTCTATTTTCTTCCAGGGGAAATTGTTCCACTGAAAGATGCAGCAGTAAAAAAGAATGCACAGCAGCACACTTCCAAGGGAGTTGTCTTTATTTCTTCAAAACTAGAAAGAGAGAATTCATGGAGGAAATGTTAACAAGCAGGACAAAGACGTTATAAACATGGTCACAAATCAATAATCCTTCACAATGAAAGAACAAGCATGAAACATCAAATATACACACATAGAACATTTCATAGAAATAGAGCATTTCTATTTAAAGATGAAGCTAGACCATTCTTACTATTTTCATGAGATTTCTGTCCACTACTCAGAATAGATCACAGAGACCTTTATTAGATGTCTGTTCACATCCAGTATTGCTGGTGAATGCAATAGTAGTAGTAGTGTAAGGGTTCTCTACACTATTTGATTCACAATGTGTGTCCCTGATTCTTTTTTCTCTGCAACATTAAGTATTTTTTTTAACTCTAAGGGAATTATCAGAAGTGATTCAGGGGATAGCACAGAATGTCTTTGTCCTTCATTTCATTGTTACTATTATATTTGGCATAAATATATATTGTTTATATTTTTTCTATTTCTATTCTTAATTTTCTGGAAGTTATACAGATTCTCTGTGTCAAATATAGTCACCAATATCTGCCCCAGAATTTTGCTGTCCCTGGGTATTGTATAGCATGGGGTAATTTTTATTTTGTCCTCTTGCTCACCCTCTTCCCACTGTAATTATGAGGAAAATTGTGGGGAAAGTGTATTTCAGAAGAAGTGTCAATCAAAATCTGATCATCCATTGGGCAAAATCATAGCTGTCATCTTACTTAATGTATTATACTAATAAGCTCACTTCTTGGTTATAGCACATCAGGGTTTTAATATTGAAACACTCTCTGCCAGAAATTATATGGCTATCAATTGAAAAAATTCTAGGTTCATAATCAATTTAGCTATTATTAATATAATTGAATCTCTCTTTTCTGCTCTATGCTTTATTGACATGGGTAAAAACTTCCCTCCTCTATCTAAAAACATATTGGCAGATATCAGTTATGCATGGGATTCTGGCTTCTAGTAGTTACTTTCCAGTAAGCTTCTATGTTTCTATCCATACTAAAAAATAGTTAATACATGTACTTTTATAATTATAATTTCCTGGTTATTGTGTAATAAAAAAAAAGCATTTCCTTTTTAAATTGACATTTGTTTGTTTGTTTGTTTATTTATTTATTTATTTATTTTAACATTCAACCAACTACAAATGTTGCAATCACATCATATAAGATGACTTCTGTTAGGTCACAAATTAAAAGGCTCAATTAGCTTAAGTCTGTCGTGTGTATACGAAGTTTTTCTCTGAAAACTGGGTATTATGCATAATTAAAATTTTAAACGTCATTTCTCAATAACACATTATTTCTCAATAATAATAAAACTTAATGTGTATATTAAAAAAAATAGTACTTCCATTGACTCTATGCTCTATGCTGTACTCCACATCCTGAGTCAATTGAATTGTAACAGCTATATATGATGTCAGAGGGGTAATAGATTGGGGGAGGGGAGTTATAACTTTGTGAGGGGTTGTAAATGTCTAACTATTACATTGTTTTGTACACCTGAAACTAATAAAAAAAATAGTACTTCCATAATTGCAGTATTATAAGAAATTGGTTTACTACTTCTAAAGTGTGATTCAAAAATCTGAATGCTTAGCTTTCATAGACAATATATTCAGAAGTACATGGAAGTGATTTTGCCATTACTGTTATTTCAATTATAGCTGAACCTTTACTAAGTGCTATTTACGTCAGTAGGTATGGACAAATCAATATGATACAATTGTATACATGTAAGTCATGAAGTAACAACACGAACGAGGTTATATAATGAAAGCTTGATTCTTGGATTGACCAAACATAAAAAGGATGTCTGAATAAGGTTAGCAGTGTCAGGATAAAGGAACTGATGTGAATAGTACAAAAATCTAGATCAAGTGATAAACTTTATATAACTTCTCATTCATTCCTTTTTAATTGATATTTTATAAGCAAGTGTTACTGAGCATTTACTGTATATTAAGTACTGGGCTAGAAACATTACGTATCATAATTATTTGAGCATGGGCCTTGATTTTAAATAGCTCACAATCTGATGAAGAGAGACAAGCATACACAATCTGAGTCACAGCATACTTAGTGCCAGGAAGAAATAAAACACACACAGTGCTAATGGAATGCACAATAGCACTTAACCTGGAGTGTCCGGAGAGGATAGAGAGAATCACTGAGATAGATTGAAAGTTTGCCATCATTGGCACTCTGCAGAAATACCGAAATGCAGTTGGAAAGTAAAACCAGTGAATTTATGGTGACTTTGCCATATAATGTCTTGAGGAAAAGTGGATTCTTTCCAAAATTCCCACGGAGACATTATAATTTTTCAGGACTATGTTGTCACACTAAATTTTTTATGTCAGGGTTTGAGGAGGTTTAGACAATCCTGCTACATCTCTCTAATATTTATGGATAAGTTTTCCTCCCCAAATAGTTCTTAAGAATTTAATTGAAAAAGTATCAACCAATCTTCCAGGAAATGCATTGTTTCATTGTCTATTATTATCAGTTTGACCTCAGGTAAAGATATCAGACTTTGACCAGGAGTATACTAATGCTTATTAAGGAAGTAGCTGTAATGAAAGAAGGCCGATGGGCTCTGGTGTCAGTCAGGTCTCCTTCAAGTGGGCTCAGATCTCAGCTCCTTGGGGACTGGTACCCTAGCTTCCCCATTTAGTTCTGTGTCCTATTCCTCTGCACCCTTGGATCCGGCCATCTTACTCTGATCTTCTTTTGTTTTCCATAATACTTCTCTCCTTCCAATACACTTTTTGTAATTTATTGCTTATTGCTTACACTTATTGCTTATTACCTGTGTATCTTTGTGAGAATTTATGTTCCATGAGGACAGAGATCTTTGCCTGTTTTATTTTGTCCCTTAGTGTATTCCAAAAATGAAGCAGACTGGTAGACAATAAATGCTCAATAAATATTGAATAAATAAATGAGCACATCCTAGCACTATCACTCACTAGCTGTGTGTTTGTTGGATACTCATATGTGTTCAATCACTTTGAGCATTGTCTATAAAATAGGTCAAGAATGCCTACTCCACAGGTTTTTTTGAAGTTTAAATGTGTGTGTGTGTGTGTGTGTGTGTGTGTGTGTGTGTGTGTGTGTGTATGGGGAGAGATGGGGGAGGGAGGAAGGAAGAAAAGAAGAAAGGAAGGAAGGAAGGAAAGAAGGGAGGGAGGAAGGGAGGGAAGGAAGGAAGGAAGGAAGGAAGGAAGGAAGGAAGGAAGGAAGGAAGGAAGGAAGGAAGGGAAAAAACAAAGAGAAGGAGATTATGTACAGAACCTTGAGCACAAATTGCATTACATGTATGTGGTTATCTTATTATGGCTATGTCTGTAGCCTGAAGTTACAATTCTGACTGTAGACCAAATTGTGTTTTAAGCCTGAGTGAGATCCTGAACCCAGGCACACTGACCAGAATCCTAAATAACAGTAACGGCAAAATCACTTCCATGTACTTCTGAATATATTGTCTATGAAAGCTAAGCATTCAGATTTTTGAATCACACTTTAGAAGTAGTAAACCAATTTCTTATAATACTGCAATTATGGAAGTACTATTTTTTTATTAGTTTCAGGTGTACAAAGCAATGTAATAGTTAGACATTTACAACCCCTCACAAAGCTATAACCCCACTCCCCCAATCTACTACCCCTCTGACATCATATATAGCTGTTACAATTCCATTGACTCAGGATGTGGAGTACAGCATAGGGAATAGAGTCAATGGAAGTACTTTTATTTTTTAAGTATTCTACTTTAATATACATACTAAGTTTTATTATTATTGAGAAATAATGTGTTAGAGAAATTATGTTTAAAACTTTTAATTAAGCATAATACCTAATTTTCAAAGAAAAACTTCATATACACATGATAGACTTAAGCTAATTGAGCCTTTTAATTCATGACCTAACAGAGTCATCTTTTATGATGTGACTACAACATCTGTAGTAGGTTGAACATTAAAAATAAAAAATAAATAAATGTCAATTAAAAAATGAAATCTTTTTAAATTACACAATAATTATAAAATTATAATTATAAAAGTACATGTATTAACTATTTTTTAGTATGGATAAAAACATAGAATCTTACTGGAAAGTAACTACTAGAAGCCAGAATCTCATGTATAACTGACATTTTCCAATATGTTTTTAGATAGAGGAGGGAAGTTTTTACCACATGTCAATAAAGCATAGAGCAGAAAAGAGAGATTCTATTATATTAATAATAACTAAATAGATTTTGAACCTAGAATTTTTTCAATTGATAGCCATATAATTTCTGTCAGATAGTGTTTCAACATTAAAACCGTGATGATTTATAACCAAGAAGTGAGCTTATTAGTATAATACATTAAGTAAGATGACAGCGATGATTTTGCCCAATGGATGATCAGGTTTTAGCTCACACTTCTTCTGAAGTACACTTTCCCCACAATTTTCCTCATAATTACAGTGGGAGGAGGGTGTGCAGAAGAACAAAATAAAAGTTACCCCATGCTACACAATACCCAGGGACAGCAAAATTCTGGGGCAGATATTGGTGACTATATTTGACACAGAGAATCTGTATAACTTCCGGAAAATTAAGAATAGAAATAGAAAAAATTATAAACAATAGATTTATTTTCCCTCTTGAAATGTGAACCTTTGCAACTGTGAGCCTACTTCTTTACAAGGCAAAAAGTCACTTTCAGATAAAACATACCAGGTCTAAAACAGCATGCAGCACAGAAAATGATGAGCTAAACCTATAGGAGAAAAAGAGGAATTTAGACAGAACAAGAACAAAAACAGTTTTCTTATAATAAAAACAATCAACTAGCTACAATTTTCACTATCCCCAAGGAATAAAAAGGTTATGAATGGAGCAATAAAAGGTTAACAGTGGAATCCTATTGCACTATATTTGTAGTTTCTAACACACATATTTATGTTTAGGTTTACTGGATTGTATACTACATGTAATTTTCATTATTTTGAATTAATCTACTTGTAACTTTAGAACAAGCCTGAAGCTAGAAAAGCTCCAGTGATCACAAATGAGGTCCCCATCAGCATCCCAACATCCAGGCTAGTGCACAGAAGGACTTTGAAGTTTGGGGAGGGATTAGAAAATTAGCATTCCACAAAGCTTATCAAAATATGGATGGGAAACACATGTTCTCTAATGAGTTTTGCTTTACATATTTTCGTATAGGACACCTCATATAGAGTCAAGTTTTATCAATAAGTAAACCTTAGTTTCCTTATCTGTAAAATTGGTATAGTAATAGAAACTCCAGTAAATGATTAAGGTCCTGCACTGTTTAGTATTTCTTTCTGAACACAAATGTCCTAAATTTGAATAATAAATTATATGGTCACTCTATGATTATGAGAAATAGAACATTTTCAAATGGCCTCAGTTTAAAATTTCCTCTTTTCTTGAAATTAAATGGATATGTACTGATGAATTTCCCTTTCTGTATTGAAATGCTGCCAAGATACAAACACAAAAAACATTTTCTTACTTATGTATTTAAATGTTTAATAGCACCTAATGTGTGCACAACATGAAATATCACCTACCTACAAGAAGCTTGTAGCCTAATGGGTAGTTAGCCCTTTGTCACTGTCATTTGGCAGGCAAGGTTTCCGTAACTCCTAAAAGAAGTAACACTTCTTACACATCTGGTCTGCTCTATTCAAACATAGTGTAGCACTTTACGCTTACAATAGCATTCGTGGACTTACATAGCATTTGTCTTGACGATAAATTGCTTCAATTATTTCATTCTGAGAAACAATGAGAGTCACTCTGATGATATTAATGCAGTTACAGAAAACACCATGTTCACTCTTCAGACTATTTCACTGATCACAGAAGACTTCTCATAATGCAATTTACTTATGTGGTCCTAAAGACTTAATGCTTTTCTTTTTTTAGACTATCCGGTCACTTTTGTTTGTACTTCAGTTATGAGATGTATGTTCTATAATGAGATATATGCCCTAGCATGTCTCCCAAAAGGAAACAGCATGTGTATATAGTGATTTTTTTATTATAATATTTTGAGTGAGTTAGTGTTGTCTACCTTTTTCTATACTGAAAAATATTTTATAGAGATTCTTGTCTTCAATAATTCCTACAATAGAGATAAACATCAATATGGGCCATAATAAGCATATTTCTGTATCTTTCTTTCATCAAAAACAGAAGGATAATCTTTAAAAACTAGTAGATAAACGACATATGTTTTCAGTGGCTTCTGTAGGCCATCTACTAAGCCATACTGAACGAAAGCACTATAATATGCCCAAAATGTATTTTGGGGAGTCTTTACATTTGTATGTGATCTATGCAATGTAAGTGTTTATTCATTTTTATATCCATTCCTATGATAAGCAGAACTGCTATTTTCAGGTCTCTACTGCTGGCAGAGATGAATATTTACTTGAAAGTAAATCAACATGAATGAACACATAGCTTGACCACAGACAGATATCTTTACTTAAGATTACCCATGTTATTTGCATTAATCATTTGAGTTCCGTTTAGAAAGACTACGTTTTTATTTTCTCTCAACCAATTTTTATTTTCTCTCCACTGACCAAGATGAGTTTAAGTTTGCCTTCAGCTAGACTAAACTTTATACAGATATCTTCCTGATTCTAGGTCACTGTCTCTCTTTTCTTACAGCATTTACCCTAGAAAACTTATAATGGTACATTGTTTCACTGCCCTTGTGAGATCTAAACATTTTTAAAAACTCCTTGATTGTATTCTTTGAGTAAGGCCAATTAGCAAGCACAGGGAGCCTAACTTGCCCCCATCCTGGCTCTTAAAAATTGTCCTTTTTGTCAGTGGAGTTGATCTCAGACAGAGTGCTAGCCTGTCTCTCCTCTTGCAATATTCTTGAATAAAGTCTTCCTTGTCTGTTTAATTTTACTACCCAGGTCTATGTCCTTTACATTAATGGCTCACATAGTAACTGAAAATACATGTTCTCATTTGCCTGGTAAGGTTTCAGGAGGGGAGCCACCTCATTGTGCCTAGCACAGAGCAGACCTTCAGAAATTATTTGTTGAGAGATGATTAAGTGCTTCTAGGCATGGTCAGTTTTGTCATGTGATGACCAAGGAAAATCATGTCAAATGAATTTCTCAGGTATGTTCAGTTAATAGTAATATTTATGACCAGTTACTCATTGTCCTGGATTTTAGATTTTTAATTAAATAGAAGACTGAGCTTGCAATATCTTTGTTGATAATTTAATACAAATTGAAATGTGCTTAATGATCTGATTCCATGACTAAACATTTTATACATTGAATTAAAAATAAAATGCTTCAATGTCTTGCTGTTCTTTCTTATGATTTCTAGTAACTGCAATTTTTATGCTTTATCTGGTGTGGTATTTGCTTTCATCTGGGAACAGTTAAGGACCCCTATCTATTTCTCTTCATAAGCACAGAATCTGAAAACAAATCGTTAGACTACTTCATCCTGAGTAGGCTGAAAACAAAGTACTTCTGTACATGCATTTAATAGTTTTCCAGATCAGAAAAAAAGGTAGATCTCAGTACCTGCTTTGTAAAACCCTTCTATTTCAGTCTTGAACACAGTCTCTTTGTGTTCAACTCTTTACCACAGAAGAAATCGACTTAGAATAGTTTGCAACAAATAGAGTCAGAAGGATTTACCTTAGAAAGTCTAAAGCGAGGCATGGGGTCCCTTTTATTCTTATGAAATGAGACATTCATAATCTTCTAGAAAACAATTTTTGTAAATATACCTACTTCGTCACAGTAGTACTGCTTCACAAATATATTTATTTGATTGTAATTTAACCAACGAAAAAGTTCCTGACTATTTCTGGCTCTGAAGTTTCTCTGATTGGGGTGGAGCAGAGTTTTACCTCATGTCAGGAAATGAACTTGAAACACAAATGAACTTGAAACAAAAAGAGAAAACACTTTTTAGGTTGATATATCCACTTGATAAACATTTACATTTTCTCAGGGGAGATGAGAAATCACTGAAATACTTTCAATTACCTTCATTTGAAATAGATGTCTTGGTGAGAACATACGTTATCATTTTAATTTGTTTTAATTACACAGGGCTTTTATCCTTTATTTTACAATAATGTTGTGATTTGATGTCTTTAAAGTGTGAATGAATCTGCGTTTATAGTGACAGATATTAGCGTAGTGGGGACAAAATGCCATTTCAACAAAGGCAGTGTTCTCCTTTGAGAATTCTACTGTTTGAGGAATACCCTTTACTGGACACAGTGCTTATACAAGGTGCAATTCTACGTTCCTTTCTGAAAAGCAGAGTTTGAGTCAGATTGAGAGAATAAATCTGTATAATATATAAAAGTATTTTAACTTCCTAGGTGAAGATTATTATAATGTCAAATGATTTTACCTGTCCTGACTGGGCTTCCACATGTGGGAAAGATATCTGTGTGTAAGAAACAAGCTAAAGAGAAAAGTGGCTAATAAGGAACATTTGTGGAAAGCTAGAGCTGCTAATTCTGAAGCAATGATATACTATTATTTTTACCTTTTTTTCTCCCCCTCAGCCCTTCAGGCAGTTTTCTTCAACACCATTCTCTGGTATTTAGGGAAATAAACAGAGCTCTGTTTACAATTGGGCTGAGTGCTTTAGAGAGAGTGATAACACCTTATTTGAGGTTAGTATGGCTCTAAGTTAAAGGTGCTAAGCCAAACCAGGATAGATTTTGAACAGGAAAAGACTCCCTAGAGATTTGTGAAACACATGGGGAGAGGACTGAACTTTCACTCTTCAAGCAAGTAGAGCTCTTGGAAAGTAGTAAGTGGCCACTAAATGGAGTGGCAGCCCTGACTGAAAGCCAGAACATGAGAACACCTAAGATCGTAGAATAAAAAATTATGTGTTAGTGTGTAAAAATATTAACTGAAAGTGTTCATTTGGTCCTCAACATATATGAGTCAGGTGGTATCATAATCACCTGTTTATTAACCATGATTTATGAAAATTGAAGTATTAGGAGAGAAAGTTAGATAAGGGGAAGAAATTATAATGAGTAAGCATGGAGTGGGGTCTGCATGAAGGCCAATGACTGTAGGAGTCAAAAAATAAATAACAAAATAACAAAATTAAGAGCTGAAAATTCCACTCCTGAAAGGAAGAAAAAGTCATCAAATCTGGACAACGCTACTCATTGTCGTAACCCCAAGACTGTTTATTACAATTGACTTCAGCTACTCCTCAAATGAATTTAGCAAGCCTTGCAGATCAGCCTGATATGTTGCCTTTCAGTTAGAGGATTTTGACTGATTGTTTTGTTTGGATGTTTTTTGTAAAGGATCTTCAAAAGTCAATTACTGATAGGGAAAGTCCTTGAGAACTGGTCAGTATAAACCACTTATTAATCATTCAAAGTTGTTTTGCAGTTAGGACTTTAGGCAAAGAGAGACAGGCATTCAATAAGGCCATAAAAGTCCTGTCAGTGCAAATAAAGAATATCCCTAAAAGCATGCTGGGATTCCAACTTAAATCTTAGACAACTTTTCCTAATTACGTTATAGTAAAGATAGAGGAATAAAAAAAAGCCTATATTTAACTCCAACCTATTTATATTCTAATAAGTTCCCTTAAGATATTAATCCTTAATTGGTGTGATATTAATTATGTGTTGTCAACATGAGGAGTCAACATATTTTAATATTCCAGATTTAGAATTTCTTAACAAGTACTGGTTTTGCAACTGGAAGAATACACATTTATTTTATCTAACAGTCTAAAACCTGATTCCATGTAAATACAAGCTAGACTCATACCAGTGCTTTCATGTATGTTTCAATACAGTTGATTTGACTAACTCTGTAGATAGTTACAGACCATTTAGTACAAATTAATATGTACATTTTTGTAATCAGCATCAATACTTATATCAATGGATGCTTCTGAAGTGGTTTAAACATATATATATATATATACACACACACACACACATATGTTTATATATACACATATATATATACATATGCACATATATATACACACACATATATACATAGGTATATATATGTGTGTGTGTATATATATATATATATATATATATATATATAATTTGATTAGATGTGTTCCTTTTATCTTTTCCAAACTGTTTATATTAATAGAAAGCTTTGACTATAGGCACTCAACAAAAATATTTGTAAAAGAGAAAAGACATAGGAATAAGACATTCTTAAACTATCCACTTGAACCCAAATACTAAATAAAGAAAAGATAATCATCCATTTTCATACATCAATCATTTTTGTAATAATTCATTTCAAATATGAGGGTTTGTAAAATTAAAATGGATTAATTATCTTTTGAAGATGTAGATTCTCTTCTGATGGTCTTTTAATGGTAGGCTAAAGTATCCAAAAGACCATCAGAAGAGAATCTACATCTTCAAAAGATAATTAATCCTTTTAATTTTATAAACCCTCATATTTGAAATGGAATTATTACAAAAATGATTGATGTATGAAAATGGATGATTATCTTTTCTTTATTGATTCATTTGAAAAATATTTATTGAGCTTCTTCTATCTGGCAGGTATTATATCTCCACTGATTTTGTATTTTAGTAAAAAAGTATAAAATAAGAGAAAAAGTGAATAAACAAGCACTTACATAAGATAAAAATGATTGAGTGATGGCTGGAGGCAGCGGAAGGATTAAATGGGTCCATTTGCTTTTCTCATTTAGGATGGGATGAGCTGAAAAGAATTTAACTAATTGAACTGGGTGTCCAATCAGATGTTTGGGCAACTTTTATCTCATCATCTGCTATATGACTGAACAGAGTATAAATATGCAATGATTTTCATTATATCATTCATGAAAGTGTTATCTCAGGGATCACATTCTCCCTCTATCCCTTTGTAAGTATCATCGCAAAATTAAGTAATTTAGGGCATCACCATATTGCAATGTAATCCAATTATATTGTCTTTTAAATTATGATTTATTGTTAAGTTCAATGGAAAATTGTCATCATGGTAGGAAAATCAGATAATTTGGAGGGAGAGGTCTTGAGCTGGAGTCAGTTACTCTGTAACTAAGCAGTTTGGAGCAGTTCATTTCACCCATGTATCTCTCTTTAAAATGGGAAATGGTATAAATGCATACTTTAATGTCATAAACTATTTGAAAGCATTGTATAAAGAGTAAAGTGATGAATAGGTTTTAATTATGATTATTGTAAAATTTATCAGATGAATATGACTGGGTGCTCTTTCTCAAAAGAATATGAAAATAAATATTTTAGTATTGTGTAAAATTTCATGGAGAAGCATATGGAAAGAATTTTTAAAGACGGGATCAATGCTACAGAATGTGAAAACCTATACAGTTTTAGATTATTCATATTTTTTTTCTGAGCTACTACTTGGAATGCTTATAAAGGAGATAGAAGAAACTCATTGTAAAATACTTAAGAATATTGACAATGCATAAGAGATGTATTGGAAATAAAATCCTGTGTAAAGATTTTAAGATGAAAATGCTATTTTCAGTAGTTAAAAATGTCAGGACATGTGAAGGACAAGAATAGACTGAATATATTAGCATGTTAACATTTTGTGGAGTATGGAAAGGTATTTGAAATTTATTGATTGGTGGCACATTTCTGAAAATATTGGAAGGGCACAATAGGCAAAAAATGTAGATAATATTCCAGTTTAATATAGTTTGCAACTCTTAAGACGGGTCATGAAATACACAGAAAACAACCAATGTCATACTGAGTCAAAGTAAATTATGTTTATTCTAATTTAATTATCGACATAGTGTTTAAGTACAGTAAATTGTTGAAGAGCAAATATAGGCACTGCATAATAATTTAATGAACAGCTGAATTCAAAGAGGTTATTATCCTTTGGAAGTTTCACTTTAGTTCTTACAGAAATTAGAAAAATTGTCTTGAAATTATCTTGACTGTTTTTGTTTTAGACAAAATTAGACAGTTATCCAGAAAAGTAGCTGTTCATAAATACACAGATGAAAGTGTTGTACTTTTGTTTCTTGGCAACTAGTGCTGTAAAATAATTCAGGCTAGTGTAGTAGGGTTTATGATAGAACAATATCTCTGAGAGTTGTGTCATCTTCAAACAACCTAACATTAGGTTGATATAGGTAAATCCACAGAGCTCAAGTTGAAGAGCTATGGAGCATATATTCTGATCTGAGGGCAGACTTGGGAAACCTAAATGAGCCAGAAATAGTACTAGGGATAAAGTAAGCAGAGAACTCATGACTACAAAATATATTAGGTAAAAACTTATGGGACATGCAATGGAAAATAGTAACATTTTTAAAGAGCAAGAAACAAGAATTGTTGCTTCGTATTGCTTTTGTCTAGCTGGTTCATGGCTGTCCAAATGTCATGGCTCCAAGAGTTAGTTTGCCACAGTAGACATGAGCATAAACTTGTACCTGTGCTTCCATGCTTTATGTCAATGGTGCTGATCTCCCTAGTCACTACTGATTGGACAAGAAATTTGAACTGACAGACTCAGCCATTTCCGTGCTGGAATTCAGCAGCCTATGATGAGTTTGTAGATTTACTAACTCCTAAGAGTTCATGAAGAAAGGGGCATGAACTTGAATATAAACCTTTTGGAAGTTGGGCTTTGGGGGCTGGTGGTCTCTTTCAATGAAGTCAAGATTTTGATCTCTACCGATGACATATAAGAAAAATAGTGAAGAAAATGAAAATCCTCAAAATAGTAAATGTTCAACCACCAAGATTTATGTGACTGATTGTGTTAGTCCTAGTATAAACAATGACAACAAAAGTCGTTAGCCAAAAAGATGAAATAAAGAAGTTTAGCTTTAATTTTTAACTCTAAAGCTTTTTGTAACGGTCCACTGTGTTTCCTTTATATGATAATACCCCACATCATTACAGGTTCAAATAGAAAATAAGGAGGTTTATACAAAGAAAAGAAGAACAATTTAAGTGTAATTATTTACTATTTAAAAGAGATTCAAGAAAATCATCTTTAAATAAACATCTGACTTTTAAACTGTGCGTTTCCCTAATCCTTGTTTGGTTTGGAATGAAGCCTACACTTGATAAATCTCTAGTTGCTAAATATATTGAGCAAAAATTATTAAGGAAATGTTTCATAATTTGGATTAATTGTTCATTACAATTTTGTACTTTAAACTGAAAAAAAATCTAAATTTTTTTATATTTGCTTTGCTAGCTATACTAGACCTATAGATCATTTTTGTTGTTGTTGTTTTAGATGAATTTGTTTGAAAAAAAAATTTATTTTGTTACTTTTAATTGAAGTTCATTGAGGTGACCATGGTCAGTAAAATCACATAGACTTAAAATGTACAACTTTGCAACACATCATCTATACGTCACACTGTGTGCCCACTACCCAGAGACAGTTCTCCTTCCATCACCATATATTTGATCCCGTTTACCCTTATCTACCACCCCCACTGCCCCTTTACCCTCTGATAACCACCAAAATATTGTCGGTGTCTATGCTTTTTTGTTTCTTTACTTGTAGATCATTTCTAAGTGATAATTAAAAAAAAAATCAATATATAAAAAGACAGACTATTTCATTGCACCTTAGAATTTGTCAATATATAGTCTCTGAAACATTATGAACAAAAATGTATACATAGTCACATCTCACTATCTGGTTTCCAGAGGACTCAAATAAATACAACAATGTTTTAATTCTCCCAGTGTTTAACATTTTCAACCTTCAGAAGTATTTCTTAAGAAATATAATTTGTTTTCAATCTACTGCCTTAAATATCCATCACACCCAGTGTTAGACTTTGTCTAAAATTTCCCATTTGCTTTTTAGAAATTTTCTATTAATTTTAAATAGAAAATATTTACTAAAAGTTTATTATTTAAAAATTTACTCACCACACATATTCCTAGTAATTTGATTGTTCTAGATAAAACATAAGAAATATCCAAAAGGAATTCTTAAATATTGTTACAGAACTTCAGATGTGCAAAAAAAAATAGGACACAAAATATCTTTGCATTTTAACATGCATTCTATAGTACAAATCCATTCCATGGATCATCAAGAATGCTGTGTTCTGATTGGACTCTTAAGAGCAATTATTGTGAAAATTCATCTATGCAAATGCTCATAATTGTTAACGTGACCATTTCTTACTCTGAGATCCTGGCAGTCTCTAAGCTCATGCAATGGACAGCTATAGTTTTCATCACTTTTGTTGCAAGTCTTCGCAGATATAGATCACCTGAGGTTCAATGTCTCTTCCTCAGCTAGTACAGTCCCTGTTTACT
The DNA here is from genome assembly GCF_036562045.2 of Rhinolophus sinicus. Lineage (NCBI taxonomy): Eukaryota > Metazoa > Chordata > Mammalia > Chiroptera > Rhinolophidae > Rhinolophus > Rhinolophus sinicus. The sequence continues at coordinate 129,789,589 of NC_133753.1, forward strand.
ACTGGTTGCCTCTTGATCCAATTTCCTCTCCACACTGTCGGGATGTCTTCAGCTTGCCCATTATGAAACTTAATGTCTCATTCATTTTGTTAATATCTATCATCTACTACCTCCTCACCGCTTGCTCTTGTAGTTCTTCTATACATGTGGATAAAACAATGACTTACTTAGTGACTATTCAATGATTGGCTAGTTAATTTTACTTGCTCATTTTTGGCAATGTAGAAGAGATAATGTATCACATAATGTTTGAGGGTATGAACTTCATAATTTTAAAAAATCTGCATTTGATAGCTGTCTTTGTCACTTAGCTGTATGATACTGGGGGAATGGAAGGCTCTGTTTGTTCTGATGTAAAAATGAGACTGAGTTATTAAATATTTCTCAAAGTCATTGTAAGGAATAAATCTGATACATATAAAGAATTTAACATGTAAGAGGGATAAGATAAAGGTTTCAAAATGAAAGGAATTGTTCAATACAATTGTAACACTTTTATTTTTTCAATTACAGTTGACATTCAATATTATTTTACATTAGTTTAAGGTGTGAAGCATAGTGGTTAGACATTTATATAATTTATGAAGTGATCCCCCCAATAAGTCTAGTACCCACCTGGCACTATACATAGTTATTACAATATAATTGTCTATATTCCTTATACTGTACTTTACATCCCCATGATTATTTTGTAACTCCCAATTTGTACTTTCTTAATGCCTTCATCTTTTTCACCCAGCCCTCCAATGCCCTCTCATCTGGTAACCATCAATTTCTTCTCTGTATCTGTGAGTCTGTTTCTGGTTGTCTTGTTTTTTTGTTTGTCTGTTTTGCTTTGTTTTTTAGATTCCACATATAAGTGAGATCAAATAGTATTTGCCTCTCTCTGTCTAACTTATTTCACTTAGAATAATACTCTCTAGATCCATCCATGTTGTTGCAAATGGTAAGATTTCATTTTTTTAGCTAAGTACTATTTCATTGTATAAATGTACCACATCTTTTTTATCCAGTTGTCTATTGATGGACATTTTAGTTACTTCCATATCTTGGCTATTATAAATAGTGCTGCAGTGAACATAGACTAAAACATTTGGCACACAAAGGAAACCATCAGCAAAACAAAAAGATATCCTAGTGAGTGGGAGAAGATATTTGCCAACGATACATCTGATAAAGATTTGATATCCAAAATTTATAAAGAACTCATACAACTCAACACCCCAAAAACAAACAATCGAATTTAAAAAAAAAAAAAAATGGGCAGATGATCTGAATAGACATTTCTCCAAAGAGGACATACAGATGGCCAATGGACATATGAAAATATGCTCAACATTACTAATCATCAGAGAAATGCAAATTAAAACCACAATGAGATACCACCTCATACCTTCAGAATGGCTATCATCAATAAATCAATTTACTCATTGGTTCTCACCTTCAAAAAATAAAAATAAAAATAAATCAAAAGGCAAGTGTTGGCAACGATGTAGAGAAAAGGGAACTCTTGTGCATTGCTGGTGGGACTGCAAATTGGTACAGCAAGTATGGAGCTTCCTCAAAGATTAAAGATAGAACTATCTTATGACCCAGAAATTCCACTCCTGAGTATTTATCTGAATAAATCCAAAATACTAATTTGAAAAGACATATGCATCCCTGCTTGCAGTTGTAACACTCTAATTATGGTTATGCTCAACTATGGTTTACTTCCATGACTACTAGTTCAATATTTTCATTTTTGTTTCAGTGGGAGTATACTAAGTTACGCTGCAGTAATACATACTTTAAAAAAGTTCAAGGGATTAAAAACAATGGTTTATTTTCAAACATGCTCATGTCCATTTCAGGCCAGTTGCAGGGCTCTGCCCTGTGTCATGTTCTCAATTGGGGCTTATTACTGGCACAATAGCCACTAACATGCAGCTCACTACTGCAGAAGGAAAGGGGAACAGTACATACTGTAAGTGTTCTGACACTTCAAACTTCCTGCTTAACAAATGGCAAGCTTCATTGCTCATGTGTCATTGGCTGGAGCAAGTCACAGAATCACATTTAAAGGTAACGGAAGTTCAATCCTGCCATTCACCTCGGAAGAGAGAAAAAAGGAAATAGTTGACAGAGAGCGTTAATACCCACCACAGTTACCATCTTTCATTTCTCCCAGTTACTGCATTAGAAACAAGTTTTAAAAATCTCATGATTTATAAGATACTGAAGGTCACAAGGAGCACTTTTTTCTCAGAGGAGAAAACTCTTTCATTAGCTTTACTTTGAAACCTTTTTGCAAGAAAGGCATTTATGTGCACACTGAGATAGATGTACTTCCTAAAGCTTTGTAGAGTTAGACCTTCCAGAAGATAATAAGAAAGACTTGCTACAGTTCACAATTTGATGTACGGATCTTCTTACATTAGATGGCTAAGTCACTTGTAGAGTTGTGTTTTGTTTTGTTTCATTTTGTGTTTAAGATATAAATACTTAGGTTTCATAGCAGAATTTATAAAGAGGAATGTCAAGCTGGGATGTACTGGGTTTTCAAGGTAAAAGTATTACCTTATTCAAAAGTACAAATCAATTCACTTTATCTAATTATAATTCATTTTTATGAGATTCTTGGACGTATGCACATAAAACATATGAATGAAAAATATAGGAGAGAGAACTCTCCTAAAATTACAAGTGCATCTCACACATGTGTGCACACACACATGAATATATGCATATATACCCCCTCACACATATATAAAACATATATAAAATGAAAATATAATGTAAATGTATGTATACTTCTTTAGATATTCATAACACTTTATTTATACTAATCGTAAAACTTGAAAAGGAAGATACAGAAATGTGTCTAAAATATTACTTATTTCTTTATCATCTTTATCATAAAAGATACATATTTCTCTATATCAGTATTTTGGAAGCATTTAGCACAAGCTAATTGAGTATGTTTTTATAATGATTTTTTTCTTGATTTATCTATTTACATGATTTAGAATGAATCAATCATGGTCTAGGAAGATCATCCCAGCACTTATAATCTTATTGTATGGTCATATAATAATAATTTTTTTAAAAGTTTGTACCTCAAGCATTGTGAATTTTTTATAAAGTTAAGGGTGCCAGATTATCTGAACCAGGAATGACATATAATCTCTACTGGAGTTTGGCAAAGACATATTCATGTAGATAAAGATCAGGACAAGTAATGGACAAAAGAAAGTCTACATATTGGTAGTGATCAAAATAGTTGGTAACTAAATTTGGATCTTCCAAAACAAAATATTAGGTAAGATTTATTGATTAACATTGATAAAATCTGAGATTGCTGTAAATGCCACGTGTAGTTCCAGTCAGGTAACTGTATATCACCCCTCAGAGAAATAATAAATTCCTAATACTGTGTTTAAATTTCTAAGCAGCATACCTTAATCAATAAAGGCCAGCTCTAATAATAATTAGTAGTAGTAATACATGACCTATATTAGTAGCATTTGGCTTGAAAATTGAAGTATACTAATGAGTGGCAGTGCTCAATGTTATAAAAATACAATTAAAATTAGAGACAATCTGAAAAAATATATATATATTACCTAACTTTTATATAGTTTTCAGCTGGTAAGTGGTGAGGCCAGAATCTGATCCCAGGTTTATCTGTTATTGAAAAAAAGTTTCTTCTTCTTACTCTGAAGCAACACAGAGAGACACTGGACTTATGCTATCTAGACCCAGTTATTTATTACTTGCATTCCCAAAACATGGTACAGTGACTCACTTATAGTAAGTTGAATGTTGATTGTGGTGACGTTAAAAAAAGAAAGAAAGGACATGTCATTGCTTCACACTCCTTCACTCCACCCTCATAAAACTGCCAATTTCTACTTAGAACAGAATAAACAGTATACCCCCAATGATTCATTTCTGATAAAACTACTACACAGTTCTTTTTTCGTTTGTTTTCTAAACTTTGTTTCTTGAATGCTTACATTTCTAAAGAGGTACTTCTTGGGTTACCTGCTTTGGAGTGGAGCATATAACACAGGCAAGGGATAGTTGGTTACCCCAGACCCATTTCAAAAGGAGCAGTTCTAGTTTTGCATCTCACGTGTTAGGATTCTCTGTTAACCATTGTTTTTTGAAGCACATGGTAGGAAAAAACTAGTAAAAACACTGAAATGGTGTATTCTGTCCTCTTGTGGTCCAACACGATGTGTGTGTGTGTGTGTGTGTGTGTGTGTGTGTGTGTGTGTATATATATATATTTACTACAGTTTTATGGATTATGTTCTTGAGGCCCATAGAGATTAAACATTTTGTTCCAGATGTCACAAATGGCAGTGACAGAGCCAGGATGAAAAAACCTGGCAAAAAGCAGACTCCAGGGCCTGTTGTCTTAAACCTGAAACACTTAGAATATTGCTTGGCATAATGTAAGTACTCCATAAACAATTTATTGCTGTCTTGTTATTCCTCAACTATGCCATACAGAGGATGTTTTCTACTTCAATGAAGATATGAAAGGTAAAAGTGATTTCAATTAAAAATCTGTGGAGTGAATAACTATCTAAGACAGATCCATCTGCCTTTAGTACTGCAGAATAGGGATAAAGAGAACAAGACAGATTCTTTTCATAATTAATTGTAAAATAAATTTTGTTATAAAATGAACGTAGTCACCATGGAGAAAATAGGAGCATAAATATAGAGAAATTAGCATATTTGTAAGTAATAAAAACTAAAAAAATAAATTAGCTTAAATATATATAAAGCCAAATCATACCAAAATTTTAAAGAATGAATTAGTTCACATCTTGGAAGATTCTTTGAGAAAATAATAAAAAGGAAACAAGCTACTCAGCTCATTTTATGATGTTATTGTACCTTAATTTCAAATCAAATGAAGTAGTTTGTATATGTTACATCATACTATGGTATAATAAAATAAATACAAAGCCATTGGTTCACACAACAAAGGTTTATTTCTGAATCATGCTACGTGTCCATTGAGGATTAGTTTGAGATTTATTCACAAGGATACTATAAAGCAAATATACCGAATGAAGTATCTAACCAATATTTAGGAAAAAGTAAGGACCATATTTACATAGGAAAATAGCAATTTATGTTAAGAAGAGCATAATGTCTACTCAAAAATATTATTAGCACAATAAGAATTATTTAAATTAACAACACATGTACAGCAACAGCATTATCCATTATATAAGAGAATAAAATACACATTAAACTTTAAGATTATCTGTAGTGGAGAGAGTAGTAAGAATAGGTAGACAGGGTAATGGAAATATTCATGGATTTAGTTAGTTTACAACTAGCTTTATTCAATATTATATGAAAATGTTTCCATGACAATCAACGTTCATGGATAATTTCATTTAAATTACTAAATAGTATTATATTTTCTTGAGATCATAATACATACAGCAACACACAATAATGAAAATGTATTTTAAGAGGTAGCTATAAATTTGCATACATCTTGAATGTTGTCAGAAAATACATTCTTAACTGTTAAAATAATACTAAGATGCATAAAGGCAAGTAATAAACTTTACATGCTGACCACAGGCTCAACATTGGCTTGAGTCTGAAACCCTGAAATTGTATTTGACCTTCCCGATTTACAATAGTCCAGATCCAAGTTCAACTGTGCCGATCTTGTCACAGTGCTGGAGAAGGATGTATAAGTTTTATCTACTCAGGAAGTAGTGAAGTCTTGAGAAATTTGGAATATTTTGTCCAAGTGTTCAGGAATAATTTTAGTAAAAGATTTTTGTATCAAATAGTTTACCCTTCTATTTCTTTACCTGTGCTGTGACTACCCCATCCTTTAAATATAGCTGACATTTGGCTAAATATAAGTGACTAGTGCTTCCCATCCAATCTTGTTCACTGGTATGGAAAGCTACCTTAAAATCACCATGATATGATTAATTTATCACCAGATACTTCTAATTTTTTTACACTTACTTCAGTATATTTCACCTGCGACCTAGTTGATGATGTGCTTTTGACCAGAAAGCAGTAAAATGTTGATCTTCCCTCTAGGCATGCCCCTTTGACAGCTCTCCCACAGATATCTAGCCCATAATGGGCTTTCCTTTTTTGTGTGTGGTTATTTGCACACAGAAAGACAACTGTTGCAAAGTGGCTAGAGATTGGAGGGTTTTCTTGTGTTTGTTTTTTTGTTAGTTTTTGCAAAATACAAGAAAACAGGACAAAATTTAAAATTTAATACACTGGAAGTTTTTCTTTGGGCAATGTGACAAATAAAACAGGAAAACATGGCATACCCGTTAGTTTTTGAAAATCAAACTTGCAAACACTGCACAATTTAAGCAAGAAATTTTTCTTTAGTTCAATTTTCACATCATCAATATAGAAAATCAGAAAGAAGATATACTAAATAAAGGTGATAGTGTAAAAGCATTTAGTACTTTTGTTGTTTTAGTACATTGTTCAGTGTCTTAGCATGTCCTATCACTTTTTTTATTTTATGATAGAGTATGTATTTTAGTTAGAGTAACATATTTTAGATATTGAATGGATACAATCCCTTTATAACTATTAACTGTTATGTTACTTTTAGTTGGTACAAGATATTTTTAAGACTTTTTTGAAGGACACTTAAGGCAATGTTTCTCCTTAGTTTTCTGTCAGCTCTTCATGTTTTCACAAATGTTTCATGTCAGCTATTGAATTTTACATTAAAGTTTCCTAATTTCATTTTATTCTCCCTCTGTATTTAGCTGAAATCTGTTTAACAATTTCATTTACTTCTATGATGCAAATATAAGATTGTCTTATTTTGGGAATACATCTGACCAGTTAGCTCCTATATGGATAACTAACCCAATTTCATTTGATTTTGATTTGTATGTAAATACATGATTGCTTGAAATGCCTTCAATTGACTCTCAGAAACTATTTTTGAGCTTGATATATTTGTTTTCAAGCCCCTAACTCTCTGGCCTTTCACAAGATTTACTATAATTGAACTATTATTGAATCTCATTATAGCATACATTTTTCCCTTAAGGTATATAAGCTAATCCAACTGTGCCTTTGATTTATTTGATTTTCTTTTATTATTTACTTCTGTACATCTGCCTTATATCTAAGGTGTATCTATTTTATCTCTTCTATTAATCTGAAAGTAAAACAGCTCTGTTTTGCTAGCACACATATAATGAATGCATTGATTAAACAAAATTCTAAAATAGCTTCTGAAAACATGATTATTTTAAATCATGTGAAAACATATCTGTTTTTAGTTCATTTGAAAAACAATAACTTGTATTAATTGAATTTGTAGAACCCATTAGCATTTTTCAACACTTTTATTTGATATAAGGTGAATATATTCATTTTTCTTTTTGACTCATCATCTGATTCCAAGTTTCTTCATAGCTTTCCATTGTATTCTCTATACTAATTTGAGAAATCCCTCAACCCCTAAGCTTTGCAAAGAGTACCACTTTTATCACAAAAGAAAAAAATTTCCCAAAGCCTAACTCCTCTATAATACTTTTCTTATGCTTTGGATCCCAATTCCTCTACCATCGGGATTTTATTCAATTATTTACACTTACTCCTGCATATTTTATTTCTTCCCTCTAGTAGCTCTTTGCTTAGATTAAAATCAACATTTAAAAAAACAACAACAAAAGCAAAACAAAGTGAAACTTTTCCTTTATTAATCACTGGACTACTATTCATTTTTGTCTCCTTTTCACCAAAAAGCTCAGAATAATAGTTGAAATACGTGCCTTCCTTTCATTAAAACTTATTCCCTTCTAAAAACTTTAATAAGACTCCTGTCTCTGAGGTTGTCAGTTAGGTGTTAAATGTCATCTTATAATATCTGTACTTCAAGTAAGACAGGGTTGTAAGTAAGGCCAGACTTCCTGCATCTATGTCTCAGCTCTGCCACTTACCTGTCTCAGCATCATTATTTATAAAAGAGAGATAACATAGTACTTAACTTCATAAGATTCTTGTGAGATTTAAATTGGATTAATGTGTAAATAAAGCACATAGAATTGGGCCTCTGGTATGACTGAAATATGAAATCATCAGTTACTCTTACTGAAATCTTCACTTTGGCACTTCCTCTTTCTGGGATAATTTTCCCTTGGCTGTTCACAGGCTTGGCTCTTTTTCATCTTCTAATCTCAGCTATAATACCACATGGTTAGGAAGACCTTCCCAAATCACTCCATGTAAAGTATTTTTGCCCCCTGAAAATCCATTTTTTTCCATCATAGAACCCTACTATGTTTTTTAATACTGTTATTTTTATTCTTATTTTTAGTATTCATTTTGTCCATATGCTCTCATTTATTCTATTGTGTAATGTCAATCTTAATAGCAGCAGTAATCCCAATGGAAATGGGATCCATGAAAGCAAAGAACATATTTGTCAGGTTAGTGACTCCATCTCTAGCACATAGCAGGTTTTCCAGAATACCTATTGAATATATACATAGTCACTATTCCTATTACATGAAATATCAGCTCCATTCAAATTGCTCCCAACTTTCAAAATGGCAGCATGTAGAGCCCTATCCACTTTCGAGCAAGACTATACTTGTTAAATTTTAAAAAGAAAGAAATGACTGTTGAATGTATCTAAGGGCCATTATCCTAAGGGCAAAATAAAAGAGAAAAGAAAACTGCTAAAAGAAATATACTAAATCTCTGTAAAACAGTGAAGGTCTGTGGCACCTAAGCCTTGACCATCTCTTCCCCTTGCCCCTATCCCCAAGTTCAGTTATGTCAGAAGCTCTACTCCAAACAGATATGGACAATACTTGGGGCTTCCTTTCCTCTTAGGTCCCCATAAAGGAATACAGTATCTCCTCAGGAAGTGTAGGTTGCCAGCATTTGTCATACCTCTACCACCTTCAAGTTTTAAGTTGCCAATGCCAAAACATTGGAGGAAGAGGTCAGAGACTCTCTTCCTCCACCCAGCCCCGACTCATAGAACATAAAACTTACTCCAGAAGCTACAGATTAAAATATCAGGGATCCGATTGCCCTTTCCCTAATATGCTTGTAGGGCCAACATTCCACTCCAGCAGAGTAAGTTGAGAAGTCTAGAGACAACCGTCTCCACCCTGCACTCCATTTATAATGAGAAGCAGGCTGTTGGCCCATTGCATAACTCTGGAGCAGTAGCTTGGAGATTTCAACAGGGGGATGAGGTAATCCATAGGAAGAGAGTGCTCTAAAGCTCTTCTGAAAGGAACTGACTTTATTTAAAACTGAGTGTGGGGAAGTTCACGGCTAAAAATATGATTGAAAACAGTGGAGATTTTCATAGTCAATAGTTAAGAGACTGATAGCTCATTGAGAAGAAGCTAAATCATATGCCTGCTAGTTTACCAGAGTGCAACAAGGAAAAAGAGAGCTAAAAAGACCACTCCTAGGGGCAAAATAAAGCTTAAAGGCTGGCATCAGAAGCTATCTCTGTAATTTACACCCCAGGCTATTTTTGAAAACATAGAGCAATCAGACACAAATTACTGGAAACTGAGCTTGGTGTGTTACCAAACAAGGTAGGCAGCTTAACAGATAAATCAAAGAAAGAAGCCAAGAGAGTCCTGCTAAAACCTGTCACTCTAGAGTGACTGTGTACAGACCAAAAGCTGAGCCTCATTAGCTACAACATCAGAGGTTTTATACTGCAGAGGAAATAGTCATAACTAATAGTCTAGCCAAGTCACTTAAAAAGTGAACCATTTAACAACAACAAACAAATCCTAGAGGGGATAAGAGGGAATCAGTATCCAGGGCTGCTACAAAATGCTACTTACAAAGTCACATAAATTTATAAGACATACAAATAAATAGGAAAGTATAACCCATATACAGGAAGAAAATGCAGGCAAGAGAAACTGTATGTGAGAGGACCTAAATGGCAGATGTAATAGGTAAAGGTTTCAAAGAAGCCATTATAAAGATTTTCAGAAAAGTAAAGAAACCATGCATAAAGGAGTAAAGGTAAATACAATCACTATGCTCTTTTAATCAAAAAGAGGATAAAAATAAATAAAAAATATTTAAAAAATTAACCTGATGGAAATGTTCAGTAATTGGAATGGAAAAAAAATATATATTGAGGGAAGATCACCAGAATATGTAAATAAAAAGAAACAGGCAGTGAAGTTGGAGGCAGATTGATAAAGTATTCAATTTGAAGAGCAGCAAGAAAAAGAATGAAGGAAATGAACACAGCCTCAGAGAAACGTGGGACAACATCAAGCTGTGAACCTATGCATAACTAGAGTACGGGGAGAAGAGAGGGAAGAAACAGGGAAATATTCCAACAAAAAATGGCTGAAAACTTCATAATCTGATAAAGAAAACACATTTAACTACACATTCATGAAATTCAACAAATTTCAAGTAGGGTAAATACAAAGAGATCCACATCTAATCATATCATAGCAAAAATAAGATATAAAGAGAAAAATTTAAGAGCATCAAGAGAAAAATGACTACTCACCTACAAAAGATTCTAATAACATTAAAAATTGGTGTCTTTATAGAAACAATGGAGCCCTGAAAGCAGTGGGATGACATATTCTAAATGCTGAAAGAAAAAAGAAAACAACAACAAAAAAAACTCTGTCTACAAGAATCTTTCTCCCCTAGCTTTATTGAGATAAAATTGATATATAACATTGTGTAAGTATGAGGGATACAATGTGATAAGTTGATATACGTATACGTTACAAAATAATTACCACAATAAGGTTAGTTAACCCTCCTATCACCTAACAAAGTTACTGTGTGTGTGTGTGTGTGTGTGTGTGTGTGTGTGTGTGTGGTGAGAATACTTAAGATCTACTCACAGCAACTTTCAAGTAAACAGTTTAGTATTGTTAAGTATAATCACGATGCTAAATATTAAATCCTCAAAACTTATTTATCTTATAACTGGAAGTTTGTACCCTTTAGCAAATACCTCCTCATTTCTCCCAAGCCTCAGCCCCTGGCTATGACCAATATATTCTCTGTTTCTATGAGTTCATCTTTTTTAGATTTCACATATAAATAAGATTCTACAGTATTTGCCTTCCCTATCTCATTTATTTCACTTAACATAAAGTCATCAAGATTCATCCATGTTGTCAAAAATGGCAGAATTTCCATCTTTTAATGGCTGAATATGATCTATATAATATTATTCATATATATATATATATATATATATATATGAATATATCTTTTTTTTGTAATTCACTCCTCTGTTGTGTGACACTGAGGTCATTTCATATCTTGACTATTGTGAATAATGCTGCAGTAAACATGGTGGTCCAGATACCTGTTATCTGTTCAAGAACCTTGATTTTTCATTTCTTTTGGATATGTAATATATTCAGAGAAGTGTTGCTAGATTATGTGGTAGTTCTATTTTTAATTTTTTGAGGCACTTCCATACTGCTTTCCATAATGATTATACCAATGTACATTCTCACCTACAGTAAACAGGGTTCTTTTTTCTCCACCTCCTTACCAGTACTTGTTATCACTTGTCTTTTGAAAACAGTCATTGTAACAGGTGTGTAATGAAATTTCATTGTGCTTCTGGTTTGCATTTCCCAAATGATCAGTGACATCGATCCTTTCATGCACTGAGTGAGCATTTGTATGTTTTATTTGGAAAATATCTATTCAGGTCATTTGCCCATATTTTAGTTGAATTATTTCTTGTTTTTTGATGTTGAGTTATATGAGTTCCTTATATATTTTGAATACTAAACCTTTATTAGATACATAATTTGCAGATATTTTCTCCCATTCCGTAAGTTTCTTTTTCATTTTGTTCATTGTTTCTTTCACTGTTGAGAATTATTTTGTTTTAGGTAGTCACATTTGTTTATTTTTGCTTTTATTGCTGTGCCTTTGGTGTTAAATAAGAATCTTATATCCAGAAAAAAACTATCTTAAAAAAAATGAAGACAAAATTAGCTTTCCCAGAACGAAAAGGAAGAAAGAAGCTGGGAGAATTCACTGCTAGCAGACCAACCTGTCTTATAAGAAATATAAAGGAAATTGTTCAGGCTAAAATTAAGTGGCTCAGACAGCAATTTGAATATGTGTGCACACACACACACACACATACACACAGCATCAGTGAAGGTATTTATATGATTATGAAAGATAGTATAACAACTGCAGTTTTCCCTTGCCTTATTTAAAAACAATTATATAAATGCTTATGCATATATGTTTATGTATTGGGCCTATAACATATGGAGATGCAACATTTTTAGTAATAACAACAGAAAAGATATAGGTGGAAACAAATATGTACTTTGAGTAAGGATTTGATATCGAGTGGTAATTTGAGTTGAGAGGACCAAATGAAGAAAATTAGACATGGAAAAGCAGATTAATATAACAATCTCCACAAATATATACTTGCTTTCCTTTCTTTTCTCAACTTCTTTATTAGACATCAAATTATATGAAGTAATGTTTATAATAACTTATTGCTGGAACTGTAATATAATTGTTTGTATCAAATATAAAAGATAAAATTAAGCTAATTGGGAGGATTAGATAACAATTTATCTCACCTGAATTAAGTATAAATCTTAAATAATTTTTCATAAGGTGAAAAAAAAGATTGTAAGCCCAAGAGTAAGCAATAAGAAAGTAACTCAAAATGCATAGAAGAAAACATAGGTATTAAATTTATGGACCTTGGGTTCAAAGAGCATTTTATGAATTTGACTCCAAAGGCAATGGAAGTAAAAGCTAAAATAAACGAATGGGACTATATGAAATTTAAAAGCTTCTGCACAGCAAAAGAAACCATCGACAAAATAAAGAGGCCACCAATTGAATGGGAGAAGATTTTTGCAAACAGTGCCTCCGATAAGGAGCTAATATCCAGAATATACAAGGAACTCATGTTACTCAACAACAAAAAAACAAACAACCCAATTGAAAAATGGGCAGAGGACCTGAAGAGACATTTCTCCAAAGGGGACATACAAATGGCAAATAGACATATGAAAAAATGCTCAACATCACTAATCATTGGAGAAATGCAAATAAAAACCACAATGAGATATCACCTCACCCCAGTTAGAATGGCTATCATTAACAAAACAAATAGTAGCAAGTGTTGGAGAGGCTGTGGAGAAAAAGGAACCCTCATACACTGTTGGTGGGAATGCAGATTGGTGTAGCTGCTATGGAAGGCAGTGTGGATATTCCTCAAAAAAATTACGAATAGAATTACCATATGACCCAGCAATCCCTCTCCTGGGCATCTACCCAAAAAATCTGAAAACATTTATACATAAAGACACGTGTGCTCCAATTGCAGCTTTGTTTACGGTGGCCAAGACATGAAAACAACCAAAATGTCCTTCGATAGATGAATGGATAAAGAAGTTGTGGTATATATACACAATGGAATACTATTCGGCGGTAAGAAAAGATGATATAGGAACATTTGTGACAACAAGGATGGATCTTGAGAGTGTAATGCTGAGCGAAATAAGTCAGACAGAAAAAGCAGAGAACCATGTGATTTCACTGATATGTGGTATATAAACCAAAAACAACAAAAGAACAAGACAAACAAATGAGAAACAAAAACTCATAGACACAGACAATAGTTTAGTGGTTACCAGAGGTTAAGGGGGGTGGGAGGTGGGAGATGAGAGTAAAGGGGATCAAATATATGGTGATGGAAGGAGAACTGACTCTGGGTGGTGAACACACAATGGGATTTATAGATGATGTAATATAGAATTGTACACCTGAAATCTATGTAATTTTACTAACAATTGTCACCCCAATAAATTTAAAAAAATAATTTAAAAAAATGTGTAGTGAAAAAGTCATTAAAGGTCTTAAAATTTTAGTAAAATTTTACATTATTTAAACAGCTCAAATATACATTGACCGATGAATGGATAATTTGAGGAATATCCATACAGCAGTATATTAATTAGGAATAAAAATTAATGAAGTACTGATACATGCTACAACGTAGATTAACCTTGAAAACATTGTTAAGTGAAAAAAAAAATGATTCAAAATGTCCACATACAATATGATTCCATTATAAGAAATGTCCAGAATAAGCAAATCTATAGTGACAGTAAGTAGATTAGTGGTTACCTAGGAGTGCGTGTTGGGGGAAATGAAGAGTCATTACTAATAAGTCAGGGAGTTCTTTAGGTTTCAGGGGGAGTGATAAAAATGTTTTAATACTTATAGCATTCATAGTTGGACAATTCTGTGACGATATTAACAAATCATAGAATTGTACATTTTAAATAAGTGAGATGTATGCTACATGAATTATATCTCAACATAGCTGTCATTAAAAAAAATAAATAAATAAAAATATAAAAGGTCAGCATCTCCATGCTTCTGAATCATTAAATAACCCAGCAAAGATTTGAAAATATCTTGAAATAAAGGTAGTTTGAGAAAAAATAGTTTTAGTACTATGTCTAAAGCATTCTACTGATTGCCCTCACTTTTCTTCTCAGCTAAATGTTTTCTAAAAATGCAGCTTTGCTCCATTTCATCTTGTCTTTCTAACTTCACTCTTTCTTTTACTTCAATCATCAACCCAGGTTTGAAGTATCCACATTGACCTTGAATTTTCCCTCCCTTTCTGTTCCTTTATATAATCATCTGCAGTGGCTTATTTAGTCCTTCATTTACCCCTTCTGTTCTGGCCTTGCTGATGGGACCTTAATCTATTTTTTATGATAGAATGATATACATAGTAGAAATTCTGTGAAAATTACCATTGTTTTGTAAAACATACCATTTCCAATTGTGTAAATTAATTATATTTTACCTCAGCTATTTTTTAATTGCATTTGAAATCATTTAATATTCAACCAAAACTTGAACAAGATATTTTTCATATAAATATCCTTAAGGTATTCTTTTTACATGGCTACAATCTTCATTGTTTGGGATGTAGCTTGCATGGGGAAAAAAATAAATCACACTTGGAGTTAATATATTGTATATATACATTCATAAAACCTACAGTTAATGATCAAAACATAATTTAAAAATTTAACACTATAAATGGATGTCAGGGGAAATTTAGTAATCAATCTTCTGATGCATTAATCTTTATCTTCTCAAGTTATTATCTTTTCCAGAACTGCTCATTGTTTCAAATCTTCAAAGATACTTAAGGGAGACTATTTAATGTTTTGTTGTTGTTGCTTTTTTCCATTGTTTTTCTTAGAAACAGAAAGATGAATCTTATAGAAGCAAAATTGAAGTATAAAATATTAAGGTTTCTTTTAAAACTTGGACCTTCGGCATGAATGTGATTTCTTATTTCATGTAAGTCTATAAAAGGAAACCATATCATACTATAGATTGCAATTCGTATTTCTAACTCTCTTTTAGGAGATATACTGTGTTTAGTCCAAGGTTTAAAGTAAATGTTTTCAGGTTAGCATTACTACTGATACAGGACAGTTAACATGTCCCTAGGTAGACAGGAAGGTCCCTGGTTGAATAAACAAAAACAGCCATATCCTAAAACTTCAGGTTTTGAAATCACTCCTTTGCTCCAGGACATAATGTAACAAGGCCTTGAAGTTAATCATAAAATTCATTTTGGCCTGACAAATGGAGCAGATCTGATAGATAAAGAGTGGGTTACTTGGCTAATTCCTTTAGGATGGGCAAGCAGAACAAACCTGGTAGACGAATTTCATTAGAAGGCGCCAGTTCCCTTCTTCAAACAAGTTCCCTTCTTCAAATAGCTCCCCTTCCCCAAGCAGGCAAGGGAAGGTATAAAAGTAAGAGCTTTTGCCTCAGTCATGGGTCACCCCCCCATTTGGCACCCCCTCCCACTCGGGAGCTGCAGCCTCTTCTCCTGCCTCTAATAAACTATCTTCTTTTTAAAACTTGTTGCCTCTCCTGGTCCATGTTTCCATTCTTTGGCTTCACAAGACATGATCCCGGCCCACACACAGAAACTGCTAGCAGATCCAACATCATTTACATCACTATGAGCATCACAGCTCAAGTTCACTACAACAGGGAGAATTTAGATGGCCAAAAAGTTGAATATCTAACCAAAAGATTTATTCTTCCTTAATTAAAACTTCATGGACATACACATTTAAATAAATTGTTAAGATAGAAATAAATATAGGGGAATATTTCTGACATGTATAAAACTATGATGAAAAATAACTTATTTCCCTAGTATGACCGAAACATGATATGTGTGTTGGATAGTTAAACTGTGATACTAAACTACATTTATTGTAACAACTATCTAAATTTATTTTTATATGAGTAAATCATATAATTTCTAGATTTATTCCTATGGTTTATGTTCAATACTTTTTATTTTTTTAATGTAAGCTTCCTTTGACACACAATGAATATTAAGAGTTGGTCTCTTAAACTTTCCCATGTGAGTGTTACCATCTATTCTCTAAATGGTTATAGGCGTTTTTACCACCTAGTGCATGTATCTTTCTATTTGATTCCAAATAGCAATGAACATAAGGCATTGTTTAATTTTTTTAAACACTTATAAAAATGTCTTCCCCTAGAAAACACATTCAATTATTAACAATTATTATTCATAGATGAAAAACAAATATCAGATTTTTAAGATGATACTGTGTGGTATCTAATGAAAAGGCTTTATCAAGTAAAAGGTGTCAGATAGGCCTATTCCAAGTCATGTTTCAAACTAGCTCTGTTACTGAGCAAGTTATTTCCTATCCCTTGCCATTTCATTTTCCTATCTATAAAATGAAGTTGGACAACATCATTTCTAAGGTTTCTTTTCAGCTCTAACATCTTGTGTGTGTGTGTGTGTGTGTGTGTGTGTTTGATGATTTGTAATTAATTAATTAATTAAATGCAAGGTATTTCAGTAAACTAAAATGAATTGTGGCATACGATTGGATTTATTCTCAAAATAGTTAAACATTTGAACAGTTGAAATTTATTCTACTGATATAATACAACTCTATTCATATGCTGATGAAACTGAATATAAAAGAATGTAAATATACAAGGAATAGGTTAACTAATCACCTGGTGTGATATAATGGAGAGACATTGTAAATTCATTATATTTTCAAAGGCTTCACTTGCCAGCCTGTTAGCAAATATATGAACTATGATAAATCAGCCTAAGGGTAAGCCTTGATCTTGTCTACCATTGTAAATTAGCTTATCAACAATTCACACTAATACAGTAATGTCAGTGAAGAATAAATCACAGGGCATGCATTAAATTTTGTTAGGAAACAACATTAGAGACTTTCAAATTCTGACATCATGCTTGATTTTTAATGACACATAAACTGCAAGAGTGTGTTATGAATGGATGAAAATATAATGGTTTATGTTCTCCTAGTTTGGGTCTCAATTAGCTTTATCACTTGTCATAAATCCACTTTAATCTCATAATTTCAGATTTCAAAACTCACCTTTCATGAAATGAGAGTCAAATAAAAGGAATTGGAAAGTAAAGAAACATGCAATGAAGGGTTGGAGACTATTAGAAAAAAAATGGAATAAGAAAAAGTAGAAAGTGAGCAGTATGATGAAAAAATCCTGGAGTGTTTGTAGAAATGAGGCATGTGTGTGTGTGTGTGTGTGTGTGTGTGTGTGTGTGTGTGTGTGTGCGTGCGCACCCACATACATATAAACATATTTAATTTGTATTTTTATGTTGAATTAGAATATGTGTAGTGGCATTATTAGGTGATTAAAGCAGTTTTTGGTAGGTTGAACAGAAGAGAAACCGAGAACTAGAATTCACAGAGGTGTTACCAATCCCAAATTTGGTGCCACTTGACACCTTAGAGAGCCCAAACTCAATTGACAAGGGTTGGTGAGAAAAGCATTCTTCATTCTAGATGCCAGCAGCTAGGGCCAACTAATGTCTAGAAAAAAACACCTTCCCCAAATCAAGGAAGATCAAGAGGTTTTATAGGCAGGTAGGTGGGAAAGAACAAAGACAATTGGGGATTAGTCATGTGGGTCTCAGGTCTAATAGTTGAAAAATCACATCCTGGGGGTCTTCGGAGACCTCAGGTCTGCTTCAATATAATGTTGCCTTAAATGTGTCATGCCTGGCCAGAGAGCTCTATGTATCATCGGCAAAAACTTCTAGGGAGTTGCAATCATGGGTCCTGATGTCTGGGTGCCTGAGGATTGAGAAATGGCTCTTTTCAGGTTAGGATTCTGCTGATTAAATGGGTTAGCAGGGTATGTGTGGTTGTAAGAAAGGGAACCAAACAGAGTTCTTAAATCAATTAGTGAGGGGAGAAACAAAGAGAAAACAGCTGAGTATCAGGGTGGCTCTAACTGCAAACTAGTTAAATCTAACTACATTATTGATTCCCTGAGTTTCACCCTTACTGAGAGAGGTTATTGTAAGAGTCAGATCTAGAGGCAGGAAAGCAAGGGAAACTACTGGGGATGCCAAAAAAATGTATACACGTGGCTTGTGTTCATCTTTTGTTAGTGGTATATATTGAGTATTACAATTTTAATACAGTTTTTTCCTTTCTTAAAATGTGTGTGTATTTTTGGCACCCTGTGTATTTCAGCACATGTGCAGTCAGTGTGATTCCCAGTGGTTTACAGAATGGGATGACCAAAGGGATATCTCAGCATCGTTCAGAAGAAAACCTGAACTTAAATGATCCACCGTTACTGTGGGTACCTGCTATTCACATTTCTCAAGAGAGATGGTTTGATTGCATCTACTTCCAAAACAGAAAAACAAAAACAAAAAAAAACAATAGCAGTGATAGCCAAAACTTTTATAGTGCTTATAAAACACTAACGGTTCTAGGTATTCATTGAATTAACACTAGTTTTATGAGGTATGTCCTCTTACTATTCTGTCATATTGATGAAGAAACTGAGGTACAAACTGATTATATAACTTGCCCAAGGTCACATAAAGTGAGTCAGAATGTAAATTCAGGTGTTTGGCTCCTCGGTCTGTGCTGTCAACCGCTACGCTCTATCGTCTCTTTATGCTTAGTCTGTATATGCAGTGTGTGCTCCTATCCAACGCAGCACAGTGGGAAGAGTGCAGGCTCTGCATTTGCAGTGTCTGGCTGTAGAGCTCAGGTCTCCATACATTTGGTGTATGTACGTGGATGTTGTAACACCTCTATGTGCTTCAGCTTTGTCATCTTTAAAATAAGATAATAGCACTTTATAGAGCTGAGTAAGAACTGAATGCAACAGTGCTTACAAAGAACTTATCGTACCTCTTCAATAAATGATAGCCAGTGTCTGGGACACAGCATTGGCTTTACTTGATATATATTTTATGCATGAGATGAAGCAACTTTGTGAAGAAAGAACTGTTGCTCGCTGCTTTCTCAGCAGTGGACTATGAACATATCAAGCATTTAGAGACCTCCAGGAGTACCTTCTCAGGGATATACTGATGAGAGATTATTCCTACATGCCTAGATGAAAGAAAGACCAGCGATTTTGAGTAACTTGTTTAGTTCACAGAAGTAGAACTAGAACTACTGTCTTTTGACCCTCTTCTCATCCTCGCTGTCTTTCCTTTGTGTTCAACTTGTAACCTAGTAAAGGTTGGCTCTTATCATTTTAAAACTTGAAAAGGAGAAAAGATGAAAGAGCATTTGCCAATCTCAGCAAATATCTTCAAAAAGTTGGAAATGATACTCAATAATACTTCACTTCCAGAATTGGAAGGTAGATATTGAAGTAAGAGAGAACCAGTCTCAGGTTCTTTTGTCAGTATCCCATAATGGTTGTAAGACTCCAGAGACTAGTCAACACACTGGAGAATGGAGAACGTCTGCAAAGTACAATGAAATAAGCCTATACACAGTCTAAGTCAGTCTCAAAGTCCCAAGTTTATCTACAAGGTGAAATCAATCTCCTGGACCCAAAGAGCCAAATTGGCAACACTCTGAAGTGGGGAGGAAGCTGAACTCACAGTATGCTCACTCTCTCAACCCACCTAAACCAAATCAACTACTGCAAGGACCAATCAAATATCCTATGCCCTGGAGCATTTGCTCAATTTCTGAGCCTAAGAAGCCTTGGGAATAAATCGGGATCTTCAGTAAGGTACACCCTGACCCTCCCTAGGCATTTATTTATTTGTTGATTTATTATTTAATTTTTTGCAAGATGGCTTTTTTTTCTATCCAACTACAGTATTTCTTTGTTGCAATGATTCCATTCTTTCAAAATGTCTTTATGTGGTAGATTGTGTTTTCCAAAGATGGCTACAGTGATATGTCTCATGTCTTCTACAATGTGACCTTATCATCTTCCTCTTACCCCGTAAAGAGCTGGAGACATTTATCCACTCTGTTGAGTCTGGGAAAATCCTGTATCTACTTTGACCAATAGAACAAGCAGGAGTGATGCTGGGCCAGTTGCTGCTTCCTACCTCTCGGATGTCAGCTACCCTGTAAGAATTCTTCCCTGAAAGTCCCATATTGTGAGAAGATCTTGGAAAATCTTTGGAATATAAGATGCTATGGAGAAAGAGAAAGAGAGAGAAAGAGAACAACAGGCAGGGGGAACAAAGATGTCAGATATGCATGTTGGGAAATAATGTTAGTATTTTCACAGTTCAGCTCAGTAAGGGTATATGAACAAAGATTGCTGGTAGGAAAGGGCAAGACAGCAATCCTAAGGAAAGAGACATCAGAGAGATTTAGAGATTTATCTCCCCAGGGTCATTTCTCTACATTGCATATGGTAATGAACCTAGAGACCAGCTTACCCTCCCCCCAGAAATAATTTTATTTATCTCTCTCACTGATTTAGTCTCTGTCTCTGCAGAGGGAAGGAGGATAGGCTGTGCTGGCTGTTTTTACAAGCTCCAATAATTAATACTTTCAGAGTTCCTGTCCTTTGGTACAATCCACTCTATACACAGATTATACCCTCACTATGTCACTTGGGAGGGAATAGGGGTGTTGTGAGCTAGTGCTAAGATCAGTGATCTCTTATCTGAAAACCTCATATTGCCTATAAGGATCAATACATTGAGACATAAAAAAACTAACAATAAGAAGTCATTTTAGAAGTGGATCTCCAGCTCCAGCTGCCCCAGATGCTACTATCTGGGTCAGAGACAAACTGTCCATCTGAGTCCTTCTCCAATTTCTTACTCACAAAATCATGTACAAAATAAAATTGTTGTTTTAAACTAATACATTTTGCGGTGGTGTTTTATACAGTAATAACTAATTGTAAAACAGTGGATGGTTTGTCTAAATGTTATCTTTTTTCTGTTATCTCGTTGTTGAAACATTCCTTTTCACCACTCATTTAAAAATATTGCATTTTTTTTTGTATGCTAATGACCAGGTTTACATATAAGATAAATTTTGTATTGCAATGGACCATTTCACTCTGCTTCACCTATTTTATTTTTTGATCATACTCTCATTTTTTTTCCAACAGATACTCTTTGATGTTTCAGTAAAGTTACTCTTCTCCTTCTCTCTTTAAATTTCCCACAATCTTTTTATATATGTATGCATGAGTGAGTGTTGATATGTATGAATGTATAAAAGTATATATTCATTGATTCACATGTTTATTTATGAGTGTGTTTATTTATTTATTGGTAGAGTAATACCTATGGCTTTTCATTCTCCAGTGAATGTGATACAACTTGCAAAAGATTACATATACATATAGTATTTTGACAGATGATTATGAAGTTCAGGATGATAATAACAAGTAATGGAACTAGATGCACATATTTACATAAAATATAATTGGGTGTGTGCCTCTAGTTGGACCCAGAAAATAATAGGAATAACATAAATGTCAGTTGCCATTGTTTCCACATATGACACCTCTATTATCCTAGTTACCTGAACAATATTCCACTATTAAAGTGCTATTCCACTGGAGAAATCAATTGCATAGGTTAAAAATTAAAAAAATGTAAGCTTCATCAGCGAGTTTAACAGTGTTGAATTCTTGTCCTGACTCTGCTTGTCTTGCTGTAGGAATTTTGAGCAGACCACATGAAAGCCATTTCAAAGTTTCTTCATGTAAAAACTAGGAAGAAGGTTTATTCAGGAATAAAGTTCTATAATCCATGAATTTTCTTCCTAGAGAGGGTTGATAGATAAATAGAATGAACAAGAACTATCAACAGAAGTAGATTCCTGAAAAAGTCATAGAAAAGAAATGAGTGGGGAGGACCAAGAAGGTGTGATATTTCATACTTTCATATTTTATATTTCAACTTAGAGCTGACCATGGGAAAATTCATTCTCAAAATAGACAATTCCCTTGACAGGAATCCAACATTTTGCCTCAGTGAATAAAAATAGTATAAATACCTGATGATCACTTGGGTTTTTAAGGGATACTTTAATTTTGAATAAAGAAAGATATTTTTTTTATTCAAAAAAATGAAATTCAAAGTGGAAATGATGTTATAATTTGGGAAGACCAGCTTTCAGATGTTCTTAACGTTGGATTTGTGAATGAACCCATGAGCTTCAAATTGGTTATTAATCTTCTGAAATTGGATGCAAAATTATGTGCTATTTCATTTTTTTGGAGAAGTTTTATATATCTTTCAACAGATTCTCGAGTAGCATAGGTTGGAAATGAAGACGCCACAGATTTATTTAATATAATTCAAAGTCAGTGAACATAAACATGGTGAACTTTGGGAAAGCTTTATAAATGGATGACATCTCTTTTACCTCTACTTCCTAACACTAAAGATCAAAATATGCAACAGTAAGCCATAAACTTCCTTTAAATATAGATTATATAAATAGGTTTTTGTACTCAACAAACAAAATGGAAGTCATTAATCAACCTTATCATATGTTACCTGTGCATCTCCTAGGGAAGTCAGGGGTTTTGATGCAATACCATACACATTGCTGTACCAGTTGAAATACAGTAAAGCCCCATTTCAATGGTGATGGTCTCTGTCCTCCATGAGTGTGTTAATTTACTACAGAGGGATGTGACTTTGAAAATATTTACCTGCATTTCTTGAGGTAGAGATATGGCCATTGAATTTTGTTCACAAAAATCTGCTACCAGATCAGTTATTGTTAAAAAAACAAATGAAAGGGGCTGCTGAAAAATTTTGAAGGAAAATATTAGTATAACATTTATTTTCCACAAATATGAATGCCAAAACCTGGATATACAAATTTAATGTTAGGATGGTTTTTAGAAGGGCAACTTTCTTCAATAAAATGAGTAAATTAGTCCCAGCAAATGCTGAATAAAGTCCAATTTGAGTTATTGATCTCTTCACAGAAAATAACAAATTAGTGTTTAATATATAGCTAAAGCATGCTTTTTGCAAAGCATACAGTGGATATCTAAGTTATGTGGTTAGATTAAAGAGTTAATACATTTTTAGTAAAGAACCTGTTAGTGGCAGATCCCACTTAACAGCCCAGCCATCCAATATGCAGTACATATAGAGAATTACTTGGATATTTTAATAAGGCCATGTTGTTAGGTTCAATATATCTTGTCTAAGCTAAACAGTACAAATGCCACCTGGGTACAGAGAATTTTAGACTTTTATTGCTTAATTAGAATAAATAGATATTTTCCCTCATCTGTTCTTTTTTATTGTGATCAAAATTTTGCTTACGGGAACATTTCATTTTCCTCATTTTCTTTCCTAACTTCAGAACAAAACCAAAGTTGTTTTGCGTGTAATGTTTTCTTGTAAAGTAATATTATTACTCCATCAGCACTCAGTGGGCAAACATTTTTCAACATTCCTCTTTTAATTAACTTGTCTTACAAACAAAGGCTACCAGATGAACACAATTTATCCACAGCATGTATTTTCAGCTAGGAGGCAGATAATTATTGCTCAGTGCAGAAATAATGTTCTCCTACTTGCTCATGTAAAACAAACTTTAAATGTCATTTTACAGCGATAAAGATTACATAGCACAGGGATGTCTTGAGAGAGGACAATTACCCAGAGAAACCTTTCATTAACCTGAAGGTCAGAGGTGAGAGACAATCACCATCTCTGGCTAACACAAACCTAAATTGCCCTGCTCTGAATGCAGTGTCCTCATAGTCACACGGAAAGTGGTGAGAGTCAAGACTAAACAGTTATTGTGATACATTTCTAAGTGGAATTATACATTGTAGAAAGTGACATGGTACCTGCAACCTTGCCCCTTCAGTTTGGGGACCAGAGCATAGAGGCATGTAAGAGGCTCTAAACGTGAATTGCCTTCTTTAATAAACTAGTGGCAGCTTGGCAACATTTAACTGTATTGTTTCAATTAATCACAGCAATTGCAAAGTGATCCTTAAGCATTAAGAGAAAATGGTGCTTTCAAACAGAGTGCCTCAAGTCTGCCAGCAGTGCTCAGCTGTGCTATGGCATTTCACGACATATATGAGAGCAGGAAACACTAGAGAAAATCATGCTTACTCATTTTTAAGCTGTGAATCAATTTCCTAAGTTGTGAAGTTCTCAAACCTCTTTTGCAAAGCTAGGTCATTTGTTTTCTTAATCTAATCATCTCACATTCCCCTAAAGTATAGAGTTTACTTTATTTTACATTAAGTCCTACCCAGATAAGTCATCCAAGGCAACATCCTGCTTCTTTCATTCTAATACTCTATCAATTCTAAGACAAATGCTAATTTTAGTAATAGTTTCCCATGAGGAACATGAAGAGCGAAGAAATACAATCTAAGGACACACATTGATTACTGTTCTACCACAAGTTTAGTGCCAAACAATTCATGCTTTATGGAAGCTTGGAAGAGCCTGGCTGTTGGCTCGTCCAGAGGCCATACAGTCAGAGGGGAAGTTCTAAAAATGCAAGCATTGCCAAACTATCTGCAAGTGTGTTACACATTGATATAAACAGCAGACATGCAGCTGCTACATGGCAGGTCACACAATTGTCTGGCCAGTATAAAGGCCTTGTAAGAGGATACGGAGTGGTCTACTTCACTTACAACGGAAACAAGGTACCTCTTAATGCAATAAGAAACCTGGAAAAAGAAAATCATAAAGTTGATTAGCACATCCTGGGGAAGGTTAATCTTCCTGGCTAAAGAAAGACAGAGATAAAAGAATAGAGAAATACTTTCTGGTTAATGTGAAATTGGCAGTCACCATGGAAAGGAAATGAGAAAAAGCCCTAAAATTGGCTTTGAGCCTTAAGACCTTTTGAAAGGCAGTTCACTTATCAGGGTTTGTTTTTTTTTTCATTCTTCTGCTTGAAATAATAATAGAAAAAACATTTACAAATGAGCTTCTAGAGAATATTAATTTGGTTGTATACATATATGGAACAGGTTTAACTGAGTAAGGAACACATTCATTAACTGTAAACACACTTTTAAACCATAAATACATTGATAAGCAGTAGGAATCAGAATGGGGAGGCTTTTATCCTAAAGACTCCTATAAAGCAAAAGGGATAAGGGCAGGAAGAAGTAATAAGTTGAAGGGGCAGCTATAGTGGTTTGCAATGTGTGGGAACAGAGCCAGGAGTGCAGTTTCCAGGCTGACTCAGGTAGTAAATGGCCATCAACTGTGATTGGATGGCCATCAGCTGTGGCTACTTGGCCTTAAGCTGTAACCAGTGAGCCATTGGCCACTAATATAACTGCTGAGACTACGCTAGCAGAAAATGGGGGCTAGTAAGAAGATGGTGGCTGAGCTAGCAAGAGCGGATTGCAGAGAGGTGGATGCCGCCAGTGAGAATATAGTGGTATGACTCCCCCATCTATGTCTCCATGGGTGTTCCTTTTTGGCCTCACCATATCCTGCGTTCTTATGTGGGGAGCGAGACCAGAGACCCTGCATGACTCCCTGCATGACACAATGTAATCAATTGGTCCTGGTTTGAGAATATTTTCAAGTATTAAAGGCATTAAAGATTTGTGTCTCCTTCCCCCCACTTATAACATCAAACTATACATTTTATAAGGTAGTAATCATGTCTATTTTTTTAAACTAAAGGAGAAACTTTCTCTTCCTCTAGGCTTAGAAAATGACTTCTGGAAAATGAAGAAAGTAAGAAATATGACCTTGAAATGAGCAAAATGAACAGGCCCTAATGGACATAAATATGATAGAGAGTTTGCCCTGGAACTATAGATTAGCTTGAAGTTAAAATGAAATATAATTGGATCAGTTTCTTCCCTTGAAACAAACTTTTGTTGTTCTGCCCTCCCAGTGTGATAATTAGTCACTTTTAAACTAGTTTATGCTGGTAAGGTGAAAAGAAGTGACTAACAGGAAAATCCATCTGGTTCTACCAGATGTGTGGTGTGAATAGGTTAACTATGACTCCAGCAACAGTATACCACCTACTAACCTAATTTATGTTCATGCAAAATGGGGGGGAATTCAAGTAAGGGAGGTAATAGCTGAGCAAATGATTTCGAGCTTTGGGGGCCTGTGGCTGTGTGTGTGTGCACAAGCCCTTCCTTATCAATCTCCAAAATGTTCTTCAGCCTCACTGTCCAGAGGCCAGGGACTCTCAGAGACACTCAGAGCACCCTGGTATACTCTGACCCTTCCGAAAAGGAAGAAGGAACACTTTACGAAGGCATTTTAGTCCCTTGTAAACATTTTAGTGGTTTATAAATTCCTTCCTAATTTAACGGTTGCAGATGAAAAAATAATTCCTATTTTATACAGGATTATATAATAAATATTTTTTTATATAGGAAAATGGAAGTAAATCCTCTAAGTTTTTACATAACTTTGAATAAATAGTAAATTAAGTAGTAAAAAAAGTAAATTAAATATTAGTGTAAAAAGTTCTAATATGTTACTTAATTTCTCATTGACGTGTTTTAATGACCTTTGGAAATTATTTCAATACAAGTGTCTCAATATGAGGCTAACTCCTATGAAACATCATATTTAAATTTGAAATAAGCAACTTAGAACTTGACAGAGAAATGATTATAAAAATACTTCTATCTCTGTCCTCATGTCTTCAAACACTACACATAAAATAGCATTATTGATTTAAAAATAAAGCATATCATTTGATGTGACACTAGAATGTATCCTGAAGTGAAGAAAATTAATTGTAATCAAAGTACATATTTAGGCCAGTTTTGCTTAATCAATCTGTACATGTCTAATGCAGGATGTTACCCTTCTTTATTTCAACTTCCCAATGTATATTTGTATGCTATAGGATGGGCTGTGGAAACAATTTCTCATTTAAACAAACTTTTTCTCATACCTAGGACAAGAAGAAAATTATGTAACTAAACAGTAGATGACAGATATAAAACATGAAACATGACCAGATGACACCATCCCGTGGCCATTCCCTGTAGCTTACACTGAGGATTATTTGGGAAATCATGTGCTTCAGTTGTCTGAGATGGCCTCTGCTGTATTTCTTCACATAGGGGAAAAAAGGACTGAAAGTCCGCAAGAGAGGCTTATTTGTCTGCCTGCTTGTTTGTTGTTGTTGTTTTTTCACACAAAGAAATCTTAGTTAACAGAACAATTTGAAAGCAGCTAAGACACCAAAAACAAATCAGTTTGATTAATAATACCTAATTAAATTACCCTCTTTTTAAATAAACAATGCTTTAGCTGATCATGCTAAGTTTATTCTTTCTTTTCCATTGTTTCCTCCTTCTTCCATTTCTTGTCCCTCCCCTCTTTCCTCTGTCCCTCCCTCCCTTCTCCTTTTTTTTTTTTTTTTTTCCTTTTAGGCTTCATTTCTTCCTCTCCTTCAGAAACCCTCCAACCCCCGCATCTCTGTCTCCGTCTTCTTTCTTTCCTGAAATGTTTCCAACAGTTTTAAGGACAATTTTTAATCTGTTATAATAATGTAAAGTTAGCATACTCAAAAAGGACAACTGTACAATATAAATTTAAGCAGATTAGCTTGACCATGAATAGTGGGAGGCAAACATTTTTTCTTTTCTGCTTATTTAAAAATAATTTTCAAATTTCATAAATATTTGAGATATTTAAGTTCATAGATTTATTTCACTATTGCATTTTTTATGCATTCAGGAATCAATATTTTAAATATGTGTATTGTGATTTTAGTTAGTATTTTAATATTTTTGAAATGGAACAATAATATAATAGTAATAAGCAAATAATTGAGGAGTCACCGAGCATGGTATATTGTGAACATTCTATTATTTAAAGTTATATATATATTATTAAGGTAGTATATTTAGCTTAGTCAGTTCTGGCTGCTATAATAAAAATACCATAGACAGTTGGTTTAAACAACAAGTATTTATTTCTCACAATTTTGGAAGCTGGGAAGTCAAAGATCAGGGAGCCAGCAGTCTGATTCTGGTGAAAGCCCTCTGATTGTTTTTGTCACATGGTAGGAAAAGCAAGATCTATTTCATCCTCTTTTTATAAAGTAATTAATCCCATCATAAGGGCCCCGCCCTCAAGACCTCTCTAGCCCTAATTGCCTCTGAAAGTCCCCACTTCCAAATACCACCACATTGGCAATTAGAGTTTCAATGTATGAAACGTTGGGGAAAACATTCAGTCCATAGCACAGGTATTCCCAGAATAGTGATTAAAATTTTGTTATATATATATATGTTGCTTATGTTGTACCCATTTCAATTCTTCTAGCAATAGTCTCTAAATTCTTTTGTGCATATCTCCCTACCCAATCCCAGATCATACATTCCAAGTAAGGCTTTGCCAGCAACTACAGGATGGTCATATAATATAGACCCAGATCAATCAACAAATCCTATGTTTTTGACTGCAGCCATGGAATCTGTGATGGGCATATGCTTAACAGGGGTTGTGCAAGCACATATGCCTACTGGATTAGATCTGATAAGAGGCAGGAGCAGGAGCTCTATGTTATCATGATATGATACCTAAGAGTAGAACGTGTTCACAGAAAGTGGAAAATAGAGATAGAGATAGAGCAAACCAGGCCTGATGGCCTCATTGAGCTTCTGTCTTCTTGCCCAAAACCAGTCAATTTATTAGTTCATATAAATGCTTTTCCAATGTTATTACCTAATTGATTTTCTTTTTGCTAAAGTCATTTTGAATTTGATGTTTAGTCTTTTGCAAGTAACAGAATTATAATTGATAGATTTTATTATTTACACAATCCAGATAATCACTTTTGGATTGACTCATTCTGCTTCACACCAGTCAAGGACTGTCAGATATGAAAAATAGCATTCTGGACCTTTACAATGTTCTTTTCTTTGATACATTGAAAAAATATCCTTTTGATAATGATTCATTGACAATGTTTCAGTAATGCATTTAGTACTTTGATTTTTAAATTTGTAAGGACTTTGGGGTTGGGAAAGATTGTTTTCGAAGGCTTTGAAAAAAAGGTTTTTGGTTTTTGATATGTTTTTTTTACTTCTTGAAATGTGACTAGCAACTACTGCTGGACTTTTCCTCCTGTGGCCCTTTCTGTATGAATGGACTTTCTTGTATGTCATGAACCACTTAAGCTTTCCATAGGCAGGAATGAATCATACATCATCCAATATTATTTTATATAGGCCTTCCACTTGGTCTTTTAAAGATTATCAAAAAGTTCTTAGCCATTCTTTCTCATCAAAGTCAAGAAAGGATATTAAAATAATGAAAAGTACCAATAATATATTTATCTGTTCAAATGTAGTGCCAAGTTACTGGATTTAGTTTATTAATTGTACCAGTAATTTTTTAAAGATTGAATTTTACAATATGACTGACAATTTTTTATTATCTACACATAGCCACAATTTCTCTATTTGATTTTCTTTTTTGATGTTTGGAAATATCAGCATCAAATCTATGTGTTTGAACTTTCTGTTTTTATCTCTCCTTAAGAAAGTGAGTTCAACTCTGGAATGATTTACAAATGAATTTCAAATAGAGTAAACCATATATATATATATATATATATATATATATATATATATTTTTTTTTTTTTTTTTTTTTTTTTTAAAGTCTCCACTATGCAACAATATACTGGTTTGACTAGAATTTATTTTACTATTTAGTTGGTAATCATATAATTGGTTATCATAACTTGTGAATGTATAGAAATATTATGTTGCTTTTGCCTAGGTTTATTGAGCAGACTAAAACGTTCAGAGAGGACTTCTCATTTATAATTTTGTCATTGCCTCTTTAAAACTGATTATTTAATAAGAACTTTTCAACTAATCATTAGTCTTC
This sequence comes from Rhinolophus sinicus, assembly GCF_036562045.2. Classification (NCBI taxonomy): domain Eukaryota; kingdom Metazoa; phylum Chordata; class Mammalia; order Chiroptera; family Rhinolophidae; genus Rhinolophus; species Rhinolophus sinicus. The sequence goes on from NC_133753.1 coordinate 129,819,831, forward strand.
ATAATCACTGCTTTCTTACATATTTCTCATCAATAGTTTTACTTTCATGACCTCCTGATGATTTTTGCTTTCATTTGTGAAGTTTGAAAAAAATATTTTTCTACCTCTAGAATTGTTCTACTTAGTTAAGGCATAACAGAAGTAAATATTTTAAAATTTATTTTTATGTGGTGACTTCTAAAATTGGCAAAATATGTATTCTTAAATGCATAGTTAAAATATCAGTTAACACAAGATGGATATTAAAAGGTAAATGCAAAAATAAGTAGGATATAGTTTTCTATATCCACAAATCTACATTACTAGGAAGGGGCCACACTTCTCCTTTCTCATGGAGTGAGAGCAGGGATTATAACTGTGACGGCAGCGTCCTATCCCTGCTACTGCAACCAGAATTAGTGGACTTCTTCTATTTTACATATTGGGCTTCTGCCTAAGGTTTTGTTTGACTAAAGGGCTCTGTGGAAGATGATGACAGATAGATAGATGATAGATAGATTGATAAATAGATAATAGATATAAGATAAAATTCTTAACTTACTCTATTAGAAACTTTTAAGGCTAGCGTTCCTAATTCAAAATTTACTGATTCTAAGTCATCTTCATTTCTTCTCAGCTATTAACACAAAGCTGTGCATATTATAGGTGTTTAATAAAGATCAATAAATTCTACAGAAGATAACAAGACATAGAAACAGGATGCTTATGCATTAGAAAATTCTTGGCTCCAAAGCTCAAGAGTCAGCTCCTCTATCAAGCTTCTTCTTTCCTGCCTCTAGGAAAATTAGAGAATGATTCTTTCTTTCTGCCAATTATAACTTTGAAATACTTCTAGTAGTTGTGTATGCTGCTACATTGCACCCATTTATAAGCCTTTTTCTACCCTCTCAACTAAACATTTTGAGGCCAGCCACAGTCAGTATCTAGATATCTTGTTGTGCCATGTGCCTGAGGAGGTGCTCTATAAATGTTGAGTGGAATAAATGGACACACTTGATGACTCCATTACATGGATGCATTAGGTACTCATGGCCCTTTGCCTGGGACACTCCCCTTTTATTCCTCACTTATATAACTCTTCCTGTCCATCCTCTAGGCTATAGCTCACATGTTATTTCTTCAGTGAGAGACTGTCTGTGAAATCTTGTCTGTCACATATTGTTCTCTTTTGAGGAACTCTTGCTTTATGGAACTATCATAATTTGTAAAAATATATCTATTGGTGGATTTAGTTATTTTATGTCTTCTTTCCTATTTATAATGCAAGCTCTGTACAGAGCTGGAGTGTGTGTATGTGTGTGTGTGTGTGTGTGTGTGTGTGTGTGTGTGTGTCCCAGAGACAGTCCAGCATAGAACTTTCAGTTGCTCTTAATATATATTTTATGTATGAATGAAATTAATAAAACACGTGATATCGTGATATAGAAAGGTAAATGAGGAACTTTTTGATTTAAGACATATTGTGCTTTAATATGTGCTTCAGTACTTTTCATGAAGGACAATCATTAAGCATAAAAGAGGGAAAGAAAGCCTTTGTGCACATAGCTAATGCATCCTTTAGACCTTTTCAGAAATGAAAAATCAAGGTAAAAATAATAGAGAATGAATGTATTATTAAAGACAGTTCTGAGAACCTTTCATAACCTTTCTTTACAAGGAACCAGCTGCCTTACTCAAGAGTAACAATATAATTTAAATAATAAAAATGATGCCTCTTTAGTTTACTTTTTAGTTACTCTCAAGGAACACAATGGCTCAACAGCAGTGATTTTTATAAAACTCTTCTCATGTTTTATCAAGACTGTGTTATGTTGAAAGTGAATTTGTCTCATCCCCAGTTTAGAGCTGTAGAAGGGTAAACCCGCATGGAGCAAACAAACAGGCATGGGGGGAAGTGTATCCTGAGTGGGAGACCCAAGTACAAAGACAGGAAGGGATGAATGAACTTGGGGAAAACAGTTAAAATGAGGACCTATATATACTAGGTACTTTAGAAATGGCAATTGTAGCAGACTAAAGATTATTATTATTATTTTTAATTTATTGGGGTGACAATTGTTAGTAAAATTACATAGATTTCAGATGTACAATTCTGTATTACATCATCTATAAATCCCATTGTGTGTTCACCACCCAGAGTCAGTTCTTCCATCACCATATATTTGATCCCCCTTACCCTCATCTCCCACCCCTCACCCCACTTACCCTCTGGTAACCACTAAACTATTGTCTTTTGTTTTTCTCTTTAGTAATAGATTTTTTTTTTTTAATTTAAAATTAATTTAATTGTGTTGTTTGCTGGGCTCACTACAGTTTGGGACAAAAATACTACCTTTTCTATCCTTCTTTGCAACTAGGGATGTTGTCATTGTTCTAAGTTCTGGCCTTTGATATCTAAATGGGAAAGTGTAGACTTCCTCTAGGAATAAGGTATAAATGTTTAGATGGACAGAGGCTACTTTGGCTCCACTGCATTTCATGCTTCTTCTTGCCTGCACACCAGCCCTGGACTGAATGCTTACTTCTCGACCTCTAGACTTCTTTTATGTAAGAGATATATGAATTTCTATATTGTTTATGCTGCTAAATCTAAGACTAACCAATGATGGGAAAAAGAACCAATAAAGACAGGATCTCTGATCTCCTGGAACTTAAAGCCTAGTCAGGAACTATTTGTATCTTTAGAATGTAAATTTCCTAAAGTTTAGTGAAAATTAGACTCAATAATCAAAGAATTAAAACCTATGGAGTAAAAATGGACATAAATACCCTGCTAAGTACTCATAAGATATGTGAATCAATCACTGGATCTTCTCTATGAACTCAAAATCTAATGCATGAGGAAAATATTTAATATCAATTCACTCTTTCATTTTTTGAAGGCACAGATACCCTTCTTTTTCCCCAACACAGCTCCTGTGCTTAGTTTAAAATGCATTTCACGTCAGTGTTTGGGGAGTGATGATTGGATGAGAGTTGATTTGATCTAAATCGTTCTATCACATTATATATTTTTCCTCAAAATTCCTAACACATTTAACTATATTCATTGGCTTAATTCATAACATATAAGCTAGTTCATGTTACTTTTACAAAGTATGTTCTGAAATATGAACAACTTACAGAAAAGAGCCATATGTCATTTGACTTTGAGGTGATGGCAGAATTTATTGTTTTTAGGTATTTAACAATATTTTTTAAAAGAATTAATACAATCTATGTGATGCAGAATAAATTTTTTTTTTTCCTTTTTGCTAATGAGAGTATATGAGTAGATGTTTCAACAATGTGTCTTATTTCTTTTTGTTATTTTGGATATATACCTTAACTTTGCCCTACACATTTTCTTGTTTCTAAATGGATTATAGCATACCCTGTAAACTCCAAGAATTTCTGAGTAAATAAAATGAGAAATCATGTATGAAATTCAGACTTAAGTTGTAAAAAGTGTAAGGGATCTAGAATTATGCAGACTTAAGTTTATATCCTTACATACCCACTTAATGCTAATGTTTGAATGACTGGGAACATTAGGCATCTGAGCTTCAATTTCATATATAAAATGGCAATATTAACACACAGTTGACTGAGATGTTGTGATGTCTTTCTCCATCTCTTAGCTTTTTTTCCTCTCCATTGGTTCTATTCTCAACAATCTGTTGTAATATATACCGCGTTTCCCCGAAAATAAGACCTACCCCGAAAATAAGCCCCAGTTAAGATTGTCAGCCAGATGGACGCATTTAGCACATTATGACGATGTTCCAGAAGAAGATGACATGACTCTATTTGAATAAATGTAGATTAGTGTACATGAAGAAGTAAGACATCCCCTGAAAATACGCCCTAATGTGTCTTTTGGAGCAAAAATTAATATAAGACCCAGTCTTATTTTAGTAATTATGACCACTACATCTCCAGACTGCCAGCTAACATTACTAGGGAAAATGCAGTTCTACTTTCTGATTGTTTTAAAAAATCCAATAATACAGCTCTCATTAGAATGGTTTAATTATGCATCTATCTCAGATCCCACTGATCTGTTTAAGGGAGGGAGTATTCGGATTGGCTAGGCCAGATATAGAAATTAAGATATGATTGGCCTCAGCCCCAACCAAAAAATGGAAACTAATATTGGGGCAAATTCAGTTTCCCGAAGGAATGTCAAAATCTGAACGGCTACGGAATAGAAAGTTCACAATGGTGTTTTTACAGTGAGTACTTCAAACAATTTATCATTTATTTTCCAAGTTAAAGTTGTTAAACTGAGTTTATGTCTTTACTACCTTGTTTTAGCCTTTAACCTCTTTGAAATTTCTCTTCTGACAGATGTCAGGCAACTTTCCTCTTGATTGATTTTCTACATGCTTTATCTCTCATCCGTCCAGTCCCCATTTTCTTCTTTCACTGTAAGTCCAAATGTCAAGTTTATGTCCTGAAAGCAAACATATATTTTAAGTACTTAATAAAATGACCAGATTCTTATTGTACTGTACCAGAAAATTAAGTCTAACATTGAGAGTTAATTGATCACACTGTACAACAGATAAATGCTCATTTCATTTATGCTGGTTTGGCTTAATTAAGATCATTACAATAGTTTTAGCCTTTTTAATAGGAACTACTCATGAAAATGGTGGAATACTAGATAATGTCTTTAAACCCTCTCTTTCATCTTCTTTTTATTTTGCTAAGAACTATAACTCTTATCTCCTTTTTCAGTACTCAATTATAAGAATAACAAAAGGTGTGATATGAAGGTGATTCAGTGGGCATAGGAAATCATCTGTATTTTTTGAAATAGCTTCAACCTTACTTTTCTGAACGGGATGTTCACATATCATCCCATTAAATGTTTAGACAATGGGACCCTTTCTCTGTATTTTTAATTTATAATTCCCTGTTCAAAGAGATGATTTACTGGTTTCTCCCTTCTTGATTTCGTGAAGTATTTTACCCTGATGACGATCATTTTCTTTACATAACTCTCTCTTCCAGTTTTTTTTTTTTTTTTTCTGTAACATAATTCCTTTGGTGTTTTTCCTACCTTTTGTCCTATGATATGCACATTTTATTCTTTTCATAAAAGAGGAGAGGAGCAAGTACCTCAATTCACACAATATGTATTATTTTATTAATACACTAGCTCTTTAACCAGAGGCCAATATTTGTCTTCTTAATCCTAAGATTTTCTATTAGCATATTCAATAAACATCTGAGAGGAACAGGGGTCTAATATGGATTTCTGTATACACCAAGTACATAGTGGGAGAAGTGAATACAAAATCAAAAGCTATGCCCACTTTTACACATAGTAAATTTGTTCATATTCTATTTGGAACAAAAAAGGTCTCTGGGGAGTCTAGCTGTAGTGGCAGCAGTGGATATGGCAGCCTAAAAACTCAGTTTATCCTACATAGTGAAGAAAAATATACCATGGCTCCTGTCTTGTCAAATACACTATCATATGTTTGATTTGAGAGAAAATACATAAAGACACATTTTCAAAACTATTGTGAAGAGCTGAATAAAGTAAGTGCCAAAGAACCAATATACGTTAGTTCGAATAAGAAATAGGCCAGATACAAGTCAAAAATATCAAGGAAACCTCCAAGGAAGTATAGGATTATGATAGAAATCGTGTGAAGTGGGTCAAATTTTGAAAAGTAGAACTGGAAAGGGGAAGTAAAGAATGGAATGGATGAAATGAAAAAACACATATCTAACAAGATTCATATAAGTCTAGGAAACAATAACAGAGTTCATAAGAACACAGAAGGAAAATGCAAAAATATATTGATTTGTTTCCATTTCCTACCTCCATTACAATGACCAATGCCATAGATTATGTTATTGTTCAAAATATTTTCTGTCCCTATCTGGGTGTGGACTATACTACCCAATCATGTTGACGTCATGCCTGGCCTTTTGACTTACGGTACGTCTCCCTCCTGTTGACTTCAGAGTGGGTATATGAGTCACTTTAGTCAATGACTGGGGAACAGAAGTGCATGAATAACTTCCAAGTTAAAGCTTAAGAGTGAGTTTGGGTTTGTCATGTTTCTCTTATAACTTTCCTAAAAGACGAGCAGGATCTCAGGTACAAGCTGTTTTGTCATCAGATGACATAGAGCAGGGTTATAGCAGACCAATCGTAGACATAAAATACAAAAAACAAGCCTTCGTGGTTGTAAGCCACCGATTTGGGAGGGTTGTATGTTAGCCTAAACTGATTGTTAGAAATGTATCAAGGGGTTCTTCGTGAAAGAAGTGGCTTGTGAGTGAGTCTTGACTCATAGATAGGATTTCCACAAATAGAAAAGATAAGATAATGTCGATAATAGGAGAAAATGGAAACAGCAAACACCTGCATTGTTGTTGCTGTTGTTGTTGTTTTTTTCAGTGTAGCAAGTAATAGAGTTGAATAATAACTTAAATATCTTTTTCAAGTTTCTTAAATTGTTCATAACTATTTCTGAATGTTTGAGCAAAAACTCCGACTTAAAAAGTGATAAGTATTGATATAATATTTCTCCTATCTAAATTTTTGATAACCTTAGAATTTAGTAAAAAAGAAAAGAAAGTGTTCATTATCAATAATTACTCACAAGTTAATTGTTCTAAACTTTGAGGAATATGATACAAAAGTGTTTGTAAGTGGCCTACCAAAGATGAGCCATATACTTGAGAGCAACAAAGTTTTTAACCAGATGGACAGAACAGAAGATCATTTTTTGGAATGGTTGTGAAGGAAATTAGTCATGGTATGAATCAGGAAAAAGAATTACTCCAACTGTTGAATGAAAATATCATCATATCAATACTCTAATGCTTGTGTATCTTTCCAAATAGATTTTTCTTTTATTTTCTTTCAATTATAAAAATGCAATCTATGGTAAAAATTTAAAGAGGATAATAGGGTATATAGTAAAAAGCAAAAGTTCACCAAATTGCAGCACCCCTCCACCACTACATACACAAGCCATTCTGCTGCCCCTCCTACAATGTAAGCACTGTGTATTCTAGACAAGTCCTGAGTCAGGATGGGGCAGCCATAAAGACAAATCAGCTTAGGAAGCAAAGCCAGCCCTCAGCCTTGGCAGGATAGTGGGACTAAGAGGAGCTCCAGAAATTAAGTTTATCTGGGGCCCAGACTATGTTTCATGTGAAACATAGTCTTTAAGGACCCAAATTATCAAGCAGGAGGACATTGCTGGGTGACTGCCCACAGACTTTTTCTGATAAAGAATTCAACATAGAATATATTGTGTAGATACCTTACATGAGATTATTAGGTAATATAGTTGAAAATATTTTCAATTATAATTTCACTACACATTCATGGAAAGTATTAGGTTAGTGTAAAAGTAATTGTGATTTTTGCAATTATTTTAACTCTTTAAACCACAATTACTTTTGCACCAACATAATAGTATATTCACATTACATTATCCAGAAATATTGCATGTTTAAGAATAGAATTATCTGTGATGAAAGTCTGGATGGACAATAAACCAAAAGGATCAAGGAAATAAAGGACTAAGTAAAAAATGTGCATGAAACTCTTCCTTCGGGAACTCACAAGCCAAAAAGAGCAGCCTCTCTATCTTTTGAATTTTGTGAGTACTTTCTCTCTGGTTTAATAATATTCATGATGTCTATACAAAACTCTATATTCTCTAATTCAGTGTTAACATTTAGATTTCAGACACCATGTTTCATATTTGTCATCCTCAGTATAATTAGCACTGAGTTTTCCTATAGAAAAAGCTCAACACATGTTTTTGTTTTTGTTTTTTTATTTACATTTATTTTATAAACATAGGGAAATAAAGGTTAAATTAAATAAATATATTCAATTCAAATTGCAAAAGCAATTAAATGATAAGGCCAGAAATATGAATGAGGTTTTAGTGGGATTTGAATTGTGAAGGACCAATGAAGACTTTGAATAGGAAAGTAATATAATTGACATTATTGCTGGAGTATTTCTTCGGAAAAAAAGAAATACATGAGAGAGAATTTATACAATAATGTAGATTGGTGACCTTGGTGAGGAAAAGGAAGAAATTGATATAGAAATTGAGTGAAAAGACTCATAGGACTATTGAGTCCATAAATCCCAAGACTTGTTTTGTTCATACTAAGAGCTTAACACAGTTCTGGAACATGATAGTTTATGAATAAATGTTTGTTATCTTAATGTATGGATAATGTAGTTCCGACAGAAAGGGTAGATAAAAAAAAAAATAGAAAGAGATAATTTCAGGCTTCCTACCTGGTTACTTAGGAAACAATCCTCCATTAACAAAAATAAAGTTAGAAAATGCCGTCTTAATATGAGTTAAAGAATCAAAGATTACTTGCTAGCTACCTTTGAAACAATCCATTGGCAATAATTAGCAGGCAGGTAGAAGGTTTGACCAGAGTTAAGGGACGATTGGGAGGAAGTCATTCAAGTTCTCTGGGACTTGTTTTCTTCTCCCATAAGGTGAAAGGATTCTGCTTAGAGGATTTATGAAGGTTTACTCCTATGTAGACAGTAGTAAGAAGTGAGGCTTGGTAATTTTTAGGGGTTAGTGGAAGGGCATAAACATTTCACTTGGATTGTGTGTTTTTTAGGATAGTATCATCTATTACCTTTGAAATATTGGGTGCCTAGTCCACGGTTAACCATATTTTTTTTCCCAATAGATTTACTCTTTAGACCTTTAGAAAATGTAACAGGAGAGTAACCAGGGCAGTATACTAAGAGAGAAATAATTCTTAAAGGTGATCACAAAGTCCTAGTGTTTCAGGATTTCATGGAAATTCTATCTATAAGTTTTACAATTTCTTAGATTTCCTTAATACTAACTTAGAATTCATCATTCTAGATTCAAAAGTTCTAATGATTCTAGTCTATTAGATGAACTCTTCTTCCCTCACCTTATTGTTGTGTTCCTCTTCTTTAAACTTTGCCTCATTTTCCAGAATGCCTTTTCTTAGTTATACAAATCCAGAATGCACATGGATGCAAAACACCCATTCTCTCAGAAGGTCATGTTGTCTAAATTTTCTCTAATACCTATCCTGATGCCACCATTATTCACTAGGGATTATCAACCATGTGTCATATGATCCTTTTCTAGCTTGTAATTGTTACCTCTTGTCACATCATGTCAAAAGGCCAGTATAAGTTTTTCACTTGACATTTTGTTTTCACATGCATTAATTTTGTCTGCTATTTTTCTACTCCTGAGTAACATAAACATTGCAGATCTGTATTTTCTTATACCTATCTATAAATATTATAGATATTTTGCAATTTATAAATATCAATGGTAGCTACAAACTTAATATGTCATCATCTACCATTAGATAAGCAATCAGAGGACCATAGTATTTATTTTTAAAATATCTTTCCTCAACCCTTATTACATGCTATGTATTTAAACAATAAAGTTACGTTCCATACACGCAGGGATGCAACATTAACTCCATGGGGGGAGGAAGTGGGTGGGGAAAAAAAACACATCCATTTAACCATAGAACACAAATTCAATATACCCCTTGAAATGGCATAAAATAAAAAGCAAAAATGGAATAAGCCATTTTCAGAATATCATGGCTTCATCTATCATCTCAGTACCATTCCCTGACCACACTCCCCTCAACCTCACTTACATTCTGAGTAAAGTAAGATGATAAAATGCCTTCAAGGCAGATGAAAGCTATTATACTCTAAGCCAAACTGTGTCTTCAAGAAAGCCCCTGGCTTCAGTTCTGAGTCAATCTGGCGAGTTTCTGAGCATGCATTGTATGAAGGAGAGGACTATTTATCATGGCAGAAATGTCATAATCATCCACAACATCTTGCATGTGCCCTCTTTGCAATGTAATTTTTCAGCTCTTCTCATCAAGAGGTAGAGTCCATTTCTCCACTCTTGGAATTCAGACTGCCTTGTGAATTATTTTGGCCAATAAGGAGGCAGAATGATATTGATCTACTCCTGAGCCAAGGCTTATAATGTTCTTTCTCTTGAAATCCTGACAAACTATCACATGAATAAACCTGGGCTCCCCTGTTGAATAAGCCACAAACCATCCTATCTGAGGCCAGCCTAGACCAGCCATCCCCTAGCAGATCTGGCAATTAACTGCAGATACCTAGCGTAGCCCAATCAACACCAGGAAAGAATTTTAAGCTGAGCCTAGAACAATTTGTTAAGCTGTAGTCTTATGGTTATTGTTTTAAGTCATCTAATTTTGGGATGATTGTTACAGAATAGAAATTAAATGATACAGTCATAAGGCAAACATCTGGAATTACATTACAACCCATTTCAACTCTCATGTTTGAACATGAGTAAAACCATCATCCTTAAATTATGGCAAATCATAATTTTAGAAAGTATGACAGAATGCAGAACTTTTAGTAATTCCCGAATTATTGAATTTATATGTTTTCTGAGATAAAGTAATAAAAATAATTCCTAAAAGACCATTGCTATTTGTATAATTGTCAGTTGTATAGGTAAACATTGTCTCTGCAGTAAAATATAGCATTCTTTCTTTTTCTTTGGACTATCACAGTTTGAAGCCATGTCAGTCAACGATTTCTTACCTTTTCTCTTTCACTTCCTTTTTCTTACCAGGATATTTTGGATAATTCATGAGGTGTTACATTGTTTCCCTAGTGTTTCAGTTTATAATCTTTGTTTACATGAATCAGTTCACAAAGAGATCAAAATCTTTTGCTGGGATACATTTACTTCTGGAAAAATCATTACACTCAGTGCATCTGTATATGACATTTGAAAGACTTAAGAATGACTTTCCAATAGACTTCTATGCAGTAATTAAACATTATAATGCAGTAAATGACGTGGAATATTCTAGTGGACAGAAAACATCAAGCCTAAGTGTTTAAGCATGTCACATTCTACTCAGGGTCCTTATTCAGTTGATCTGACTGGTCATTATCTGTTTGATAAAACTTTCCAAACAACTCATTAATATTTTAAAAGCTATCCAAATTATAAACTTCAAACAGCAGAATCCAAATGTCATTTATGCATAATTCAAAAGAACTTTGCAGAAAACAATCTTTGGATTGCAATTGCTCTCTAATCTACTTTTTGAATTTCTACATAAGAATTCAATGCCAATACAGTTCAAATCAATTCATTCATGGTTGATGTTAAAATTTCCGCTATAAAGATAGCATGGCAGAAACAAAACTGTGAATTTAACAAGGTGTGTGTGTGGGGGGGAGGATTGTAGGTGAGAACTGTTTTCTGTAAGCAAGCTGCACAATTTTCACATTACTTGGTAGTTGCTGACGGTATAGGTATAACCAAATTCTTACTTAAATTATTTCTGTGAATCTTCTTCAATGGTTTAAAATAGATTCTCTGTTCAAAATTGATACAGTTCACTATTAAAATCTAATATGACTTGATTTTATTAGAATTGACTTGACCTGTAAGATTAGTAAAATTCTTGAGCTGTCATTGACAAATAATGGAAGAAAGAAAATTATCTTAGGTCAGCATTGATCTCTCTTTACTTCTCTTGTTTATATATATTGAGCATTAGTTGCTTACTAGTTTAAAGAACGTTTCTCACAGGATTGAGGTGAACAGTTTATTCCTGTGTAGCCAATGTATTATCACATAATAAATTCAACATAGGAATAAAATATATCCTTGTGATAGCATCAAAATAAGTTTTTGCCTGATAAAGCATAGTTACCATAAAGACAGATTATTAATATACACAAGGTGAATAGTTGAAATATTTGGAGTTATGGACTATATTCTATATGAATAAAAAACGGAGTCACTATGATTAATGTTACCTCAATGAATACAAAATGAATGAATAATTACCCTCCACTTATTTTAAAATATTACCTTCAGTATATAATTCACATGAGTTATACTCAATTCACAGTAATGTTAAGAGCTTAGTTTAAACTGACAAAGGACAGGAAATCAGAGTCAAAGCTGAAACTGTCTTGGAGTGCTGGTCTCATAGCACATATGGTAAAAACTATCTGTAGTATGAATTCACATATGGTAGGTCTTTGAATGGCTTCCATTTCCCTGAGGAAAGGGAGGTTTCCTGTGAGATAAAAGGAAGAAGCTCCTATATTATGCTTATTTGAAAAATGGCTATGTGTGAAATTTAAATGCATAATGTGTACCATATACTTTAAAGATTCCTGTTAACCAATAGCATGCAAGCACAGACAGAAGTTAACAATATTCCCTAACCTCAGCTGTCAGTTCACTAAAATGTGCTATAAAGAGCAGAAAAGTATGGATGACTCAGCATAATCTGTCACCATGATTTGAAAAACAACTAGGAACCACCGAGAAAAGCAAGTACATGTTATTTAATTTCCAACGTTTAAAGGTACTTGGGATACTTCTTCGTCTACAGATTTATTATGGAGTATAAGTTTGTGAAGTTTTTAGGAAACCTAAAAATATTGTTACACTTTAAATATTTCATAAATTATTTAAATGTATATAAAATCTACACTTTAAATATATATAATACCAAATATTGAACACATTATTTTCAGTTATTTTAATATTTATTATTTTGATTTTGCATATGAAAGGTTTGGAAAATGTGTAAAGTTATAAGGGCTGAGCATAATGTGATATATATGTATATATATATATATATATATATATATATATATGCATATATATATATATAAACACAATATTTTAGAAGAGAGATATTAGGTCAATGGATAATGAACATAGCAATATTTTAAAGAGCATTATGCAATCAGAACAATATTCATATCCTTCATAAACATTAAACTAGTAGAATTTGCAGAAATCTAGTTTAAATACCAATAAATGAACCATAGATCAAAATGTTCAAATGTATGGGACCTAGTATAATTTTCCACAGTGCAGCACAATCATACAGTGAAATAGGAAAAAGGTTGACTTTTGAAATAAGAAACATCCATTTGTTAACTATTCATTATGAGCATCTAGCTCTGTAAATTAGCATAAGCTTAAAGACCCATTAGCTGGTAAAAATGGACTAGATCTAAAAGGAATTGAGCTATGCAATTAAATAAAACGCAAAGCTCAAAACGTGGATAATTAATTTGTTAAGGTTATTAATAACATATCTAATTAGATACAACAAAAATAACTGTCAAAGGGTATATATAAATTAAAACGCTAGTAAAGTGTTGATGAACTTTATTTTCTAATTTCAGTTTTAAAAATTAGATAATAATAGAGAATTTGCAGTCTCTAAGTAACTATAGATTGTAGTTTGTCGTCACCAATATATTGTAAGATTTGGGGAATCAATAAACTATTGTCAGTAAAATTAATTTGATGACAAAATGAAAGTCTCAGATGAAACCTAATGAATCATCGAGTCTTAGCTCTGAAAATATCTTAACTAGTAGCGTCTGGATCAATTTCTTCAACGTGTAGATGCAGAAAATATGGCCCAGAAAAGTTAAGAAATGGATCCCAAACTGTAAACTAGTGAGAAGTAGAGCTGTATCCAGAACTGTTTTCCAATGTACCAAGAGTCACTTCCTAGTAAACTTTACCATTAAGCGTCTCCAGTTTTCCCAATCACATGAATTGTGAGTAAGTAAATCCATTATATCATTCAACACACATGTACTGCCTTCTATGTTCCAGGTGCAGGACAGACCAATGAGCAGCAAATACAGCACACTCCAACCCAAGTGCACATGTACTTTAATAATAATGAGTGTTACTTCATCTTAATGCCCAGACTAGCTTATACTTTTCAGTGCCCCTGGAAGAGAAAGAAGTTGGATACAGAAAAATCCTAATATAAAGAAGCTACACACATTAATTTAAGAATAAGGATGCGTGTGTGTGTGTGTGTGTGTGTGTGTGTTTGTGTGTAAAGAGAAGCATACTCCAACACTACTGGAAGTTACCATATTCATCTTGAGAAGAATGTGTTGCCTACAATCACTGCAGCAAGGGATTATGGGCACAGGTATATTCGGGTTAGGTTGTGTGCCACTTCTGGATGTGTCACTGCCCAGTTCTGCTGGGTGTAGTTTTCCTTGCTGTTAGCATCAAAGCTACCTAGGCAAGATTTTAATTGTCCCTTTAGAATCAACAAATCCCCCAGTGCTATTCATGCAATAGATGACCTGACAAAATCACTTTTTTTTCCCACTTCAAACAAAACAAAATAAAAACAAACATACAAAAAAAAAAAAGCTGACTTTCTTAACAGAAAATGCTAAAACAAAGGCTTCAGACACCCAGCAGAATAGAATATTTGTTTAGAAATGATTTTTTATAAAAATTAAGGTCATTTGACATAATTTTGGTATTGTCTTGGCTATTTACTTTGACGAAATACAAGAAATGTTCAATCTCCACTTGAGTTGGTAAATATCTATATTTCTGTAGGAAATATTTGTTATATTCTCCTTTGTACATTACTCCCCCTTTATCTGCAGGGTATACATTCCAAGACCCCCACAGGGGATACCTGAAACCATGGATAATACTGAACCCTAAATATACTATGTTTTCTCCTATATATACATAGTTATGATAGTGTTTAATTTATAAGTTAGGCAGAGTAAGAGATTAAGAACAATAACTGATAATAAAATAGAACAATTTTAACAATGTACTACAATGAAAGCTATGTGAGTACCTCTCTCTCTCTCTCTTTCTGATAACAAAGACAGCTAAATGACTAATGGGCGAGTAGTGTATACATCATGGATATGCTGGACAAAGGGATTATTCACTTTCCAGGGAGGAGGAGGGGACAGTGCAAGACTTCATCATACTACTCAGAAAGGCACACAGTTTAATACTTATCAATTATTTATTTCTGGAGTTTTCCATTTAATATTTTCAAACTGTGGTTGACCACAGGTAACTGAAACCAAGGAAAGCAAAACCTCAGATAAAAGAGAATGCCCATATTAACTGGCCCACTGGTGGTATCTTTAGACCAAAAGGTAGTAAATTTGATTTTTACTCTATTTTCTTGTATCCAGAATCATAGGTATGTCACTGGATAACTGACACTTCTTCCATTCAGAGTCTGTAGTCCTTCCCATAGCCAAATTTGTTAGGACATTGTTATCCATGATTATAACGATCAAAATTAACTGACCAACTTTCCTATCACAGGTCATTTGGAAAGGGTAAGTGTTGAAGCCAGAAAATAATCAGACCCAAACAAAGTGTTTTTCATGTGATTAGTGAAAACCAGTCTCATATGGTCATTACACAATATATTTATCACTCAAGTTAAGAAATTATATTTATGCTATGTACAAAAAAAAGAAAGAAAACATCTTTACTAGTTTATATTTTTACATTGCTGTAAATGTTGGAGACATTTATTTGAATGTGCTATCAGGAATGTCATAAATCTACTCAGTGCATTTATTTGATTGATTGCACATCACGTATTCAAATAAACATGTACTACGTGATCACGTATTCAGATAAACACACTGCATTCATTTAAATGTCTTCACATTCATATTAGATTGAACATTCAAATGCATTTAAATCAGTCTCAGAAGTGACTCACTGATGTATTGTTAAAAGGTGAACATGATGCTTGCTAATACTTGTCTGTTAGTTTTGCAAACAGCCCATTTATGAAAGGCTGTTGTAAATACAAAGGACCAAGCCTTTGCTAGAGGTAAGTTTGCAAGGAATTCTGAGCAACATATCAGTTATTTCCAAAGAACCTAAAATAAACTTTATTAAACTTCCACAGAGGATGCAAACTCTTGTAATACAAGAGTCAGGTTTTGAGAAAGCCTAGGCTTTATCCAGACATACCTAATAGCAAGTTTAGGTCACAGCACATTGAAGTTTTCACCTGCCTCACTTAATTCATGAGGCTCATGACTAAATGAATACCTTCCATAGTAACCCACACACACATACTAAAAGAGTGAACCACAAAATAAAACAGACTAAAATAAAAAATGTAATGACATGCTTGATTTATTACTTTAGTTTTTAAAATCTTTGGGCATTTTCAAACAGGTTTTAATAACCAGATATTATGACAGATAGTGAGTTGCACTGATTTTTTTATAATATGAAAATTGTACTTCGTATCCTAATATATGGAGAAGAAAAAATATATAAACTATGTATTCTTATTCTAAAATAACCTCTGTTAAAGTACAATATTCAGGATTAACTTCTATTTTCTGTGTAGATTTTTTTCATGACTCTAATGAATGTGGTTTAGATGCAGTCATGTTCAACCTTTTGAAAAGACTGTTCATTTGAAGGATGTGGCCGTGCTTCTTTCAATGCAGTAACTTCTAGTGAGGGGTTCTCTGTCTTCAGTGCAGGTGGTATCAAACCACAGTTTGATAAATGCAATTCTCATGCACATCTCCTCTTACTCCCCAGGGAAAGATAACATTTTCATCTTAGGTGCTAGAGATATTAAGCATCAGCATTTAGCTAAACAGGATAAGGGAAGGCTATGAGATTCCAATGGCCAAGGTTGACAAGAAGCCCCATATGGGCAATTTATTCATGATACCCCTTTCCTCTCCAAAGTTACACAAGTATATTAGGGATTTCAAGCGTCTCTTAGGTGGTCACCCAGTCTGTTACTGGGAATTAATCCTCTGGTACTGTGGTGTTCTCTGAAGCATTCTCTTAGCCCAATCTCTACTCAGGCAAGTATGTGGATGATAGTGGATGATATCAGAAGGAGCCACAGTCCCTGTCCCCAGGTTACCAGCAGCATACCCTTGCTCAGTTCTTATTGATTGTTGGTACTCTTGCCCTCACACTGCACTTTAGGGAACACTTTGTTCCAATTCCCACTATTTGGATCACACATATCCAGTACCATTGCATAAAAAAAAAAGTTATTCTTCCTCCATCCAAGATAATAAACCATAACTCTCCTCTATGAACCTAAATTATTACAATAACAGTTAACTTCCAACACCTTCTTTTTCCTCTATGGGGTCTATGGATCCTGGGAGGTGGGGAGAAGGCTGACTCTCCCTTTAAGTGAGGTTCCCAGATTTAACAGATACTAATATAGATGCCCAGTTAAATTTGGATTTCAGATAAAGAAAGATTGATTTTGTGTGTGTGTAAGTATGTCTTATGCAATATTTTATAAATACTTACAAAAATGATTTGTTATTGATCTGAAATTCAAATTCGAGTATAATTGGACACCCTGTGTTTTATCTAGCAACTCTGCCTTTAGTGAAAACGTAGAAGGAAGTTACTTTTCTAATTACTTGTTGATAATTCTGCAGGATGGAGAGAGAGAGCAAGGGTGCAATTAATATTTCAATCACTCATATTGTTACAATTGATGAAATTGATTGTGCAAGTTGTCTCACTTTCCTCTTAGTTGGGGTGATTGTAAATGCAACTTTTATTCCAAGTTACTGATGTGCTGCTAATGGATTGCTGTCTCAATGTTTGTTGTAGTCTCCATTCAGTTTTGTAAGGGTTTCTACAGGACAAATGAGAAAGCAGTATTCTCAGTGCAAAAGGACAAACGTGCCATTGTCACCTTTATTAGTCCTGCAGTTGTTACAGTTACATGACAAGAGTAGGATCAACTGAAGCATGTGCGGGCACTTCTCCTTCTCGTCTTCCTCCTTCGTTTTCTACTTTTCCTTTTCTTACTGTTGTTGTATCCATCATCATCATTATCATCATCATCATCACTTTATTACACCACCTGAGAAAATGAAAACTAAAAACAAAACAAGCAATAATCTTCTCTGGCCCTGTATCTGCTAAAGAGGAATCACTTGATATTTCTGCACCCATCAATGTAATGCAGAGAACACACTGAAAAACATACTTCTCCAAACAACAATGGGGACCCTCAATAGCCTGCCAGTAGGGTGCACTTTACACACCACGACTAGTATTCAAACATCACAGCAGACTCCTAAAGGACTAACTTTCATAGCATTTAGGAACCTTTATAGCAATTTAACATTTCTGTGACATCCAAATATGTGAACATTTTTCTAGCAATTCATTTTTATTATATCATACAAAAATATTGGTCTCTGAGATGAGAAAAAAAAAAAGTGCTCCTGCAGATATTTTGAGAAACACTAAATTCTCAAAGCCAAGCATTGACCTATAACTTTGGGTTCTTCACAGCTTCTCACCCCAGCACTTCCTGTGGGAGAGTGAGGATAGTCAGGGAGGGATTGTTTTTAATATTTCTCAGTTGGCAGGGGAAACCCTAATGTTAAAATTATTTGTCTTGTCTAGCTTGTCTGGTTGTGTATTTTTCATGGGAATGTGCATTGAGGGGCAGAATGAACATGCTTTCTGAAAGCAGAGGGTTAAATTTTCTTAGCATAGTGATTTAAGATGAAACAGCATGATGGAGATGGGTAATAGATAAGGGGAGAGAGGTAATATTAAAGGCAGAGGCAATAGATGTTTTGTAGTAGCTCTTGAAATTTAAGTTTCAACTGTTTGCAAATATTCTTACTAAAAATACCTCTTTCAGAATTGATAAAATGACTAAAAGGAAGAAATGCTATACAATGCGTATTGCCAGAATGTGAGCATTCTTAAATCAGATTTGCATAGCTTTTTCCCCAAAGCTTACTGCAAAATTTACAGAGAAAATAGGTATTGTGCATTTATGAATCCATACTAGAATGACTCTCAGAGAATAAAAATAATCATTATACCAAAGTTTAGTTTAGCAAAGAATCATCATAATATACAGTACTTGCCATTTGGAATAATGTGTCATATACCTTCAGTTTGGTTTTAGTAGAATTCAGTGCAAATGAAGAAAAAACAGATATAGATAGATAGATAGATAGATAGATAGATAGATAGATAGATAGATAGATAGATATAAACTCCATGGTAAGATATTAGCTACAGAATTTGCCTTTTGACACCAGGGAGGACTGAATTATAGTTAGTTAAAAGACAATTGCTGTAATGCTCACCAAAAAGTTTGTTTTAATTCTTTTTGTTCTTTTATTTTTCCATATTACATTAGAGAGGATACATTTTTCTTAGATGCACTTTTCCTAAAGAGAATAATTAAAATCTATAGGTGTTTAATTTTTCAGGGGAAATGCTTTTAATACTACAGGGTCAGCTCAGAGGATTAGGTCAGTTAAATATTAAAGTATATAAACTACTGGAATCAAAGTTGAAAAAGCCCTATCAGTAGAATTGTTCATTAGGTACCCTTAGTCTAAATTAGAAAGTAGAACAGGATCCTCAGAACTGAGACTAAAAGTAAATTCTTAAAATCAAAACTCCTGCGCTTAAGAAAGAACAATTTTAAAAGAACTTTCAGTACTCTAATTCTTGACAAGTGTGGCTCATTTTCACTTGCTTTAGATGAATGCTTTATAAGTTACAAATGATTTTACTCCTCAGAGAATTTTCAAAATACATGTGGACCCCATTATACTATGATCCTCCTCCCCATTCCATTAAAATAAAAGAAGAAAAAGAATAACTAAAACCTCATACACAGAAAGTTATGATTAATTTTGAATGGTCTTTGTTAAAGCCTATTACACTAGCTGGTCAGTCCCAAGTGGTAGGTAACTAACCGTTCAACTGATTCTTTTTTTCGTCAGCAAGGCATATTTGCATGAATGCCATTAATATTCAAGGACAGGCACACTGATAAGCAATCCTAAATCTCAATTTGCAAATCTCAGTCTTAGATTTCCAGAGGACACGGAATAATTTACAAGACCTGTTTAGTGCTGGGTCACTAATTTTTTTAAATGAATATGGAAATATGTATATGTGTGTGTATATATATACACATATATATGTATGTATATATAAAATCTCCCATATATATTAATATGAATGTATATGCACATATAAATTGAATTTTCAAAGAAAAATATTTTAAAATTGTGTCATTTGCATGCAAATTTAACTTAAAACATCATTGTTATTTTAAAAGCTCAATCTGAAAATTATTGCATATTAATAAGTAAATATTATGCCAGAAATGGATTTTCTGATCTTGTTTTGAACCTTATTTCTGTTAAGCTTTACACCTTCATAATCCCTTCTTTTCAATTCTGCTTGTTTTGCCAGGACTTTAGGAGCTTATGTCATCAAAATAAATAGCCCGTAGAATTGAATAAAAATGAATAAAAATTTGGGCCTGTTTAAAGGCAGACAATACTACATCATAGGAAGATGATTTAATACAATTTTCATGAAGAGAAATAATTTACCACCTTTGAAATTAGTTTGAGATGAGTCACTTAAAATCTAATCTAAATAAAAATCTTACTTATTTTTAGCAAAGACTTTAAAACACTGTACAAGTTCATCAGTTCAAGGGCTTGAGAACACACTCCAAAGAGCTTCTGATACTTTTGATGTTTCCTGGTAGTGCAGACTCCCTTGGTTATCCTGCAGATCCACTTTAGAGTAGAAGCAGCAGAAGAAAAATACTACTGTTAAAGGGGAAAAATCAATTAGAAAATGACAATACTGTGTAGGTTAAAAGCAGTCTGACATAGGCTAGGTAGGGATAAATGTTAAGGTTGCTTTCCAGTTTTTAGGAAAATTCCAGAGCAGGGTCAAGAAATAGAAGAAGTCACCCTAGAATCCAACTTCATGAAAGGATGAGGTGTGTGGTGGTGAGGATTAGACGGTTCATAGAGTAAGGAAAGAGAAACACCACTTGAAGAGGAAGATAGAATTATGCAGGTTTAGATTCGTAGCATAATTCATCCAATTAATGTGAAAGAAGTAGTTAAAACAGAATTTCTACAGCCTTGATATGCTTTCAAGTTTTCTAAATTATTTAAACACTGGATCATTCTAGATGGAAACATGCTACAGTTTTTGTCAAACCTGCTATGATTTCTTTTAGTATGTAGACGGGTTACTGCATGCTCAAATTAAAGATCTATCTTGTTTAAAATAGAAAAACAAATGAACAAGAGTGGAGAAAACACACACACACACACACACACACACGCACCCCAATCTGATCAATGCTGAACCAAAACTACAACAAAAGTTCCTATCAGATCATTTTTCTCTAAGAAAGGAATTATTTACTATTTGCATTATCTTTTAAACCAGAATAGCCATCATGATTCTCAGCCAATTATGTTGGTCTTTTTTTTTTTTAACCTCTTCTCACTGCTATTGTCAAAAGTGGCTGTAATCTCATGCAGATGAGATATTGATCTGTTGCTGATGTTCACTGAGCAGCCAAAGGGGAATCACATTACCAGCTACAAACTCCATCAATCATAGTCTCCTTAATAACCACATTTAAACGATCTCACTTGGCATTAACTTACGTTACATGGCTGGCATCCAGACTTCAAAAAGGAAAAGGTTCATCTTGAAGAGTAGGTTTTAGGCCACTATGGATGATTTAAATAAAAGGTCTCATGCATTGCTCAGAAAAATGGGGTTTATTAAATGAATTAATTTAATCCAATTAATTTAGATCATGTCTATGGAAATAGGGCAAAAGACTCTTGTGCTTGTTTATAGATATAGGATTATGTCCTCAGCATACAAATTAAATACACACAAGTGAAGCTTGAAAGTGTGCATGAGACACGAAGGCGTGTATTTGTATTGAATCTTGCTTATTAAATGTGTCTCCTTTCATCTCCCTTCCTCCCTCCCCTTACATGCACACATTTGAAATGTTACCACGACATAAAAAGAGAAGGAAAAAGGGAGACACAAAAAAGATAAGGGAGTAATAAAGTAATAATGATAACTTAAAAACCTATCATTATTACTTCTGGAGGAACTAATGAACTATTATTTTAAGTGGCATGCCTCTATCATAGTATCAACTCAGCTGTTCCACTTCACTATTGGCAGACAGGCAGAACAGGAAATCATATGGAGGATATAGTAAGCATAAAAAAAGGCATTTCCTTCTCACTAGGTATTATCTCTGGCTCTTTCCTGGTCTAAAAATGCCACCAATTTGGAAATAGGTCCTGGAGGAGAAACTATTCTTCCTGCCTAAATCACACCTATATACAACCTAGCTTCATTACTGCATTTGTGTCCTCCCAGAATACTTAAGTTGGGTTCAAGTCCCTATTCTCAAACTTCAATGGAATAACACTTCTTTGGATAGATGATTAAAATGCAGAGTCTTAGGCTCCTCTCCAACAGTTTCAGCAGATGCTAGTGAGGTAAGGCCAAGGATAGGGCATTTATAACAAAGTTTCAGGAAATAGGGATGGTGATCTGTAGAAAATTATATAAGCAGTTGAGGTCAAGAATGAGAAGATTGCATTTTAGCTGTTTGTGTGGTTTGATTTATATCCAGAAGCTATTAAATCTTGATTGCTGCAGCAGCAGTTGGGAAGGGAATGTTATTTGATTTTCTTTGTGTAAAACCTTATGTGATAATGATAGCAACTCAGTAAAAACTAAGACTAAAACCAATAAAAACTGTGAGTCAATGAATAAAAAGTAAACAAATTGCTAATTCTAAACTAAACCACCCCTTTTTATGTATGTGTGTGTGAAGTAGATGGTGGTGTATGCATCTAGCCAAGTCGAATCATAAGCAAAGCAGAATTTTGTGTATCCAATCACCCCTGTTCCAAAACACATACAACAAAATGTATACATATATATTTTGTGTGTGTATATATATATATATATATATATATATACACACACACATGCATACATATACATATATATATATTTTTTTAATGAGCACAGCAGATAAACAAATATGAATTAAAACTAGATATCCCAAATTGCATTCCATAGAACATCAATCCACAAGAAGTCCAATAATTAAAGTTCCTGTGTTCAAATTAGTATAGGGAATGTTGCATTCTAATCCCCATGTACATCAGTAATTTGGAGACCAATAAATATTTATTTAATACAGATTTCCTAAACTTATTTACCCTATGTTAAATATCACAAGAAAGTGCTGCTCTGGGGAACAAAACAATAAGACGTGTTTTTTTCAAACTTATACTCATAGTAACTCATGTTGAAATTTTAATTTAAAAATTGTTTCTTTAGGAGAAAAAGAAAAACAGACTATAGTTTCTTATATAAAACAGTCTGCCATTGAAATTTACAAATTAGTAGAACATGTACTGATGAAATTATATAGACGGATATATCATATATTAAATATCATTTGTACAATAGAAAAATAGACTATTTCTAAGAGTGTTATTCATCATATTAACATACAAACAAAAAGCTAATATCAAGTGTTCAAAGTATTAAATGAAACCATAAAGAAGGCTTGCACACATGTGTTTTCCCTCTTGCATTTGCTGGCTACATAATTCACTATAGAAAATCAGAAGAGAAAAATACAGCAGGGCATTTATAAATATTTGCTGTATCCAGGTTCTTTCTTTATGCAAGAACCTCATTATTGCTATAATGTGCTCTGGCACATTTGGCCTCACCTGTTCCACCACGTGGATGACAATGTGCAATTTAATGTATTTTTACTCTAGTTGGCTATACGTCTTTCCTTGTATGCAGTGTACACATATGCATATTGTGTGTACACATATGCGTGTGTGTGTTTACTCTCTTTCTATAGCTATAAACATTGAAAGGCAGCATGTGTAAAATCCAAATCCCTGAAAATTGAATTCTACTTGCTGACACTGTTTCCCACATCAAAAACTCCTCCTCCCTTTCTATTTGAATCTTACTAATCCTTCAGAGACATCATCAATTCTATTCTAGTCTACAAAGCTTTCCTTAAAAATGCATTAATCCCTAAACTCCATCCAATTTTCCTAACCACATTGGTACTTGATTATACTAAAACTGTTATTTTTATTTGTTTAAATGTGGACTTAAAGATTATTCATTTTTAAAGACAATATTGAATACTTTCCTTAATGCACTTAATATTTACTTTGTTACATAAAATGTATTTGCTCTATGAACAACTTTGTCCACTTGTAATTCAGCATCACGTATTTAGTGAACGCAAATTAAACTGAAATATGTGGAGTATAATAAACTTCATAGGCTAGTATTTTGTATAACCTGGTGTTTAAGAGCATAGATTCTAAAATCAGTCTTTTGGGTGCCCACACCACATATTGTAGCTGCATGATCTCAGGCTAGTCATTTAACTTCTCTGTGCTTTAATTTTCTCATCTCAAAAATCAGATAATAATTGTGTAGAGAATATATAAATTAATACAGGCAAAACAGTAAAATAACTAGCATATATTATGGGCTTAATAAATGTTAGCTCTTGATATAGGTTAGACTTCTGGGAAAATACATCGTACGGGAAATGTTGGGCTATGATGCGTTTTCAACCGTGGCCTCAACTAACTCCATAGGGAGCTCTGAAGCTGGGATGGCTTTCAGAGTTGTTCCCTGGCAGCTAGGGGACTGTGCCTTTATATTCCTGCATCAACTACTTATTAGACTCAGGCTGCCCTGGAAAGGGGACATGAGTTTGGATTAGGCAACTTTTTCTTGCTTAGGATGGAGTGCTGCCGGGTGGTCACCCAGCAGAATTCTCAAGAGCTGGATAAATAAGTCTTTTAGCCTTCAAGTGGAATTGGGAAAGGGGCAGAAGAAGGTAGGGGGTGCATCTTAAGTGTTCACTTCACCTCCTATTGTTCTTGCTGTTGCTGTTTAAATAAAAATACACCATGTTGTAACCAGCTTTCTAAATGTAAATTCTATAAAGATTTTAGAGGCAACTGTGAACAGTAAGAACACAAAAGAGTGCCAATTTCCCTTTCCCGTTTTTATACTGCTTCCATTTAGTACTGATTTGCTCTGCTTGCTCCTCTACAAATGTTTTGGGTGTGTAAGAAATCAGACAGATTTTATTTTAAAGTATCGTTTCAGCATATTTACTCAGCATGGAACTTTTGTTTTAGGTATCATTTAGAATCACTTTCCAGTGATCATAAAAATTATAGTTTTGGAAACTATTTCTGAAGCATTTGTATATTTTTATATGAAGAAATGGCCATAATTTCCATGAGACCAAAGTCAACATTGTCACTGCAAATAAATTGACCTTTTTTCCAAATATATTCAGTAAACTTATTAATAAAAAATTACCAATTAAATATAAGAATAAAATAATTTAAAATGCTCTATTTAAAAACATTATGCAATTATGTAATTATTTTATGTTTTGCAAAGCTAAAATGCCCTAGAAAATATTTTAAAGTGGAGGTAAGTAAAAGTTGCATCAGGATTTTATTGGTTATATTCATGATTGTATGGAATAGCTCTTGATATTTAGTATTCCAGTTGATAGCTGCTGTTTATATCAGGTAAAAAACAGAGAGAGAGAGAGAGAGAGAGAGAGAGAGAGAGAGAGAGATACAGAATTTTTCTGTGCTATTTAGAAAGGCAAGTTTTCCTTGTTTCTTTTTTAATTGTTTTTGATCCTAGTCACTCCCTTAAAAAAAATCGTATTCACACATACACACATCTATACATGCATGCATGCAAACGTTTGCATACACACATAGAAAAAAGTAGTTATTTAAATAAAAAAGGAAGAGTCAAAACTTCATTTTGTTTAATTCTGTTCAATATTTTAAAACTGTTTCATTGTCAATGAGTGGATCAGACTAGTTCTGTTTCTTTTGTACATAGAGAAACAACTTTATATTCACGACAAATGCACTAAGGACAGAAAACGTTTTCTGGATAATCCAGTTCCCTCTACCCCCCCACCCCCCCCAAAATAAAAGTCATGCTGAAAATTTAGTCTTAGATAATTGAGTATATCCTATAAAAATGTTGTCTTAAATGTGCTTAGAAAATAGTTTTTAGACACACAAAGACCTCACATAAAATCTCAGTTCTGTCACTCCCCGCTTGTGACCTTGAAAAAATTATTTCTGTCGGCATTTATCTTATCACTTCATCTGTAAAATGGGGGCAATATCTAGTTTACCAACCTCACAAGGTTTATAAGAGGCTTAATGATGTCTTTAAAGAGCTTGGCACATTTTCTGTTATAAAAATTGTAGATAGTAAAAGACTGGTAGCTTCTATTTTGTGCATTTTGACGCAGAATTTTTTTTTTTTAATTTATTTTTTTTTACAGTTTATTGAGGTGACAATTGTTAGTACAGTTACATAGATTTCAGGTATGCAATTCTGTAATACATCACCTGTAAATCACATTGTGTGTTCACCACCCAGAGTCGGTTCTCCTTCCATCACCACATATTTGATCCCCTTTACCCTCATCTACCACCCCCCTGCCCCCTTACCCTCTGGTGACCACTAAACTGTTGTCTGTGTTTATGAGTTTTGTTTCTCATTTGCTTGTCTTATTCTTTTGTTGTTTTTAGTTCATATACCACATATCAGTGAAATCGTATGGTTCTCTGCTTTTTCAGTCTGACTTATTTCGCTTAGCATTATAATCTCAAGATCCATCCATGTTGTCACAAATGGTCTTATTTCATCTTTTCTTACCACCGAATAGTATTGTGTATATATAACACATCTTCTTTATCCATTCACCTATCGAAGGACATTTTAGTTGTTCCCATGTCTAAACTACCGTAAATAAAGCTGCAATGAACATTGGAGCACACGTGTCTTTATGGATAAATGTTTTCAGATTTTTTGGGTAATACAATTTTAACTCATGGAGCTTTGTGTAGTTTCTGTGTTAGAAATCATGTTAAGGTTCAATTATGTTGTGTAAACATGTTTATTCTTAGAATTTGTACACAGGAACAGAGGATGGAAGGTTAAATTTTGTGTAATAGGAATTGTGCTCTTACTTTATCTTTCTCGTTTAAATGTGATGCTGGGCTGAAATGCTGAAGGGTAGCCAAAAAAGCCCATTGGATTATAAATATAAACATATATAAATATCTGATGCACAGTCATAGGCATTATCATCAAATGTATAATTATATAAATACGTTAAGACAAGTTTATTGTCACATTTTGAAATAGATGAATGACATGCAATCGTGTTGCTTAAATACAAATACATTTTGTGGGAAAAGAGCATTCTATAGAATAACAGATAATTTAATCCAGCTCACCTAGGTGAACTCCATGTTTTATCTCCCATGAAACCATCAAATCAAAAAACTTTTTATGCTATAAACTAAAACCATTTTGAACTCTATAAAATTGAATAGCTTGTTCTACTTTCCTAAAAAAAAATAAAATTTGCATACCTACACAATAAGTCTCTTTCTTATTCAATGTTTTGATTTAGAATAATGAGGTTGCCCAGTCATCATTATTTATATTTTGTATTTCAAATATCTTCATGTCATATAACAGATATAGTCAGGTATTGTTTGAATTCATCTTTACCCTTTTCTTTCACTGGTGAACATTTTAAGTAATATTTTCTACAACCGTTGTGCAGCAGGAAGCTTAATAGAGATGCTGTTTCCATAACAACAAATAGGATTTGAACAAAAACACAATGCTCAGTGGCTACTGTTCCTCACAGTAGGTAAAAGCAGTTATTCAAAATTACCAGCAGCATGGCATTGAAAAAAGTAAATTAAAGCAAGGGGTGCTCAGAGTTCTGTTCCATATTTAGTAGATGCTTAACTCATAAATGCTTGAGGGGGCAGCTGTAGTCTCCCACTCTAAGCAGTATTTTCCCTCATTATCATGAACTAAAACAAAGAGTAGGCATGGACATTCATTTTGTGGATATTATGAGTTTTGTGAGTCTAGGAGGCACCAAAAATGACAAGGTAGAATCCTTTTAATTTGGCTAACTGCTCATATTAGATAGTGTTTTATGTATAATTTCTAAAACTTATAGTTACAGATGTTTACCATTTTCCAAAACTACACTTTACTTAATTTTGTTTCTTAATTTAATTTATTTAAAACGTAATATGTATCTATTAAAATTAAAAATTCCCCGAGGAAGTTCCAAAATGTTGTAGAGTAAGGGAAGAAACATCATCTGAAAGACTACATTGTTTTCATCGATTACTTCAAAAATCGTCTTCCTACCTCTTGATTCCATATCTTGGCTCCTATGATTGACCTTTATTTGAAATGTACACACTTTGAGTGTTTATAGATCCATTTACCTAGATTAAAAAATAATAATAATAAGGTTTGTCTTTTAAATGTAGAGGACTCTTAGAATTAAATTAAAATACAATTTAAAGGTACAATATAGTAAAAATAACAAGAACAGATTTTTCTTTTTTTTTTACAATATCAAATTCACAAAATGTGTGGGAAAGAGCTTGATGTGTAGTTAATTGAAACACAACCCCATTAACGAGTCTTTTTTTTATTATTTCTGAGGAGTGGGGATTCAGCTCTATGAATAATTTCAGGAACTCGATTTATTGCTCCTCAGTCTGTGCCTTTCCACTTACAGATAGCTCTAATTGGCAGTTCTTCTTACTCTCAGTAAAGTAGTTAATAAACTAAAATCTTCCTATTTATATTATCTATTCACTGTTGAAAGATGGATCTTTTTAGTCCATGGTTTGTCTCTTGTTCTGTTTAGTTACGGAAGCTTAAGGTAGCAACTGCCTCCATGCAGATGACTATGTGTAATTTATAAAGTGAGCCACAAATTGTTCAGTCCAATATCCCCTTTCTCCTCATAAATTTCACAATATTTATTTTTGAGCCTCGATAATAAAACATAGTTTTATTTGTATTATATTTTGAAGGGTGGTGTTTGCTCTCTCTTCTTCACTAAACTAATTTCCTTTAAGTACAGACCGGGATCTTTTCATCTTTGTATCCCTAC
Organism: Rhinolophus sinicus; assembly: GCF_036562045.2. Classification (NCBI taxonomy): domain Eukaryota; kingdom Metazoa; phylum Chordata; class Mammalia; order Chiroptera; family Rhinolophidae; genus Rhinolophus; species Rhinolophus sinicus. Next base: position 129,848,607 of record NC_133753.1, read on the forward strand.
AGCAACCATCACATCTTGCTTATAGAAAGTATTTAGTGACTGACTGTTTAATGCAATGGGTAGAAAATGATGAGGCATAATGATCAAAAATCAAGGTGAGCAGAGAAATGGCTCAACTGTAATCCCACTGCAGTAGACAGAATTCTAAAGTCCCTGTGCTTTCTATGCCCTGGTATCCACACTTCTACATAATTCCCTTTCTTTGATTGTAGGCAGAATTGGTGACTTGCTCCTAATCAATAGAATATGGCAAAGGTGAAGGGATGTTGCAGATGCAGTTAAATTATCTACTATGTTGACTTTGAGCTAATGAAAAAGGAGATTATCCTGGATCAGCCTGGTCTAATGAGGTGAATCCTTTAAAACAGGATCCAGATCTTCTCTGAAGAAAGAGACTCAAAGCAGCCAAAATATTCTCTTGCTGGCCTTGAAGAGGCAAACAGCTATGATGTGGACTACCCATGGAAAAAGCCACATGTCAGAGCACTACACGCAGCCTGTAGGAGCTGGGGCCTCAGTCCTATAGCCGCGAGGAACTGAATTATGCTCAAAACCATGTAAGTGCAAATGAGGACTCCACACTTCAGAAAGGACTACATCTTGATTGCAGCCTTGTGAGGCCCTGAGCAGAGGACCCAGCCAAGCCAAAACCAGACTTCAGACCCATGGGATCAAGGAGATAAAGAATGGGTCTTCTTTTAATCACTGAGCTTGTGGTAATCTGTCCTACAGCAAGGGAAAAACCAATATAACCTCTGAGGAAGCTTTGACTATGCTGTAGGGTTACTCTATTAACAGTCAGAATTTTATTCCCCCAAGTATGTAGACACATACTAGTCGGGTTCCAGCATATCTCCCTCTCTTATTCTACTTTCATGTGCTTAGCAGTTGCAAAGTTGCAAATTATAAAATTGGATTGAATTGATTAAAACACTTTGAAAAAACAATAAGTTATTATAAAATGTAAGGAGGGGGTTGCATTTTCACATTACCATCAACCCCTATTATTCATTTTGAACTACACTATTAGTGAAAATAAATGTATTTGTTTCTCCCCTCTTCTTTTTCTACTTGAGAGTATACATTTATCCAAAATATATTTGTTAGATAAATGCTATATGTGTAAAAATGTTTTAGATTAATTTGTAGTCAAAATGTGTTTAAAGAAGAGTTAGGAAACAATTTAATGAAACATTATACAATATTATAAGAGGGTATAACTATCCAAATAATGGCATCAAATCTGAAAATTCCTCCATAATCAAGACCAAATCAATCATTGTAACATGTATGATGTCTAAGACTTCGTTCTAGTCAATTATACTTTTTGGGGAAATGAGAATTTTATTTCTATATCTACAATTACAAGGCAAATTTTGTGTAGCTTGTAGCTATGTGACCATGAGAAATGATGCTATTTGCAAAAATTTTGATAACCTAGAGCTTTTGTAGTAATCAGTTTAGAATTTGAAAATATGGTTTAAATGAAAGATACAAATTAAAGGGAAAATTTAATCACTGTTCATTTGAATACATAGTGCTAAAATCTGCATGTTAAACACTGTATTTGATGTGTCTATTTTTACTCCAATTTCAAGTGTGGACAACGTTATTTATACCAATTTTTTCACACATGGGCTATTCACAGAATGTTGTGAAAACGTTAGGATGTACATTACCAAAGCTCAAATAAGTTCACCAAATCAAAATAAAGTTGGAAATTCTCAAATTAGAGGCTAATCTCTGATGAAAAATTTGATTGATCCCATTCTATTATTTACTCACTAGGAGGAGATACACACTTTCCGCCAAAACAAGGAACATTGTGGTATCCAATAGATATCATCACCAATAACTTTCTTTGCCTTGTTTAGGAAGCAAACAACTGTATATTCAAGCAGTATTACAGTTTGCATACCCCTGAAAACAAACTCACTATAGAGGTTTCATAATTGCACCCAAGCAGATAATTAGACAATTAGAGCTATTAAAAGTTGACAAAGCACCAAGACTGGATGAATTACCCCTATTTCTAGGCAAAGCAACAGAAAATAAGAAGACCTCCAGTGCATCTGTTCAATAGCCAAGTGAGGAAGAAAGTTGTGCCCAGAGGGCAAATGGTGGGAGGTTCAACTTCTCTATTCTCATCCCTAGGATTCAAGAAGGGATCAAGAAAGGATTTGCTGAGATGAAAAATATATCATTTTCACAGAACTATATTGAGCACATTAATAAAGTGAAATTAACTTTGCAAAACATGTACTTGTCTAAAAACATGAGAGGAAAATAAAACAATGAAATTAATGATTTAATTTTTGAAAAGCAGCTGATGCCTTGGCACACATCAAACATATATCTGAAACAAGCTAAGAAGCATGGCAAGGAAAATAGGTTATTAAGAAGATTTTGTTTTAAATATGTCAGAAACACAAGAGATTAAGATGAATTTTGCAAGAAAATAATATATACTGGTAAGATGGACAAACATAGTAGCCCTTGACTCCCTGATCTACTTGTTAAATTCACAGTGATTATACATGACTTAAAATTATTCCAGTTTCCCAAACTTAAAATTGTATTTGCCAAGACTGATGAAAGAGAATATTGGGATACTGCTTTGGATTCTGTTGGAAAGTATTTAGGAGTTGACAGATGGTGCATACAATTGGAGGTTGAAAAGGGTAAGAAAGTAATGAGACTGGGGACCAACAACAATTGGAGTGTCTTAAGCCTCAAACACAGCATAATTGTGGTGTGGAGTAGGCAAAACAATTGAGTTTAATGTATTCGTAATGTTTGTTAGAAGTATGAGAAACAAAACCTGGAGGTGTAGATAGAGATGAAAGCATAAGTCAAATGACTGCAGAACACTCTACTCATTCAGTCACTAGAAAATTCAGGAAACAAATATTTATTCATGCAAAATTAATGAAAGTGTGTTCTTAATGACTTTGTATACATGACATTAATGAACATCAGCACTTATTGAACAAAAGGAAGTGGAAATCACCAACTATTAGACTCTATTTGAACAAGATTAGAGGAGATAAAATAATAACTAATAATAATGTTTGGGTGATATGATGAAGAGTAAATTTGACTGAATATAGATGGAGGAGGTCTTTTGAAGGACTAAAAGAAGTATAAATAAGATTTATTAATTAATTGATACCGAAGAACTATCAAAGGAGTACAGTAATCTCTAAGAACATATTTGGAGGCAGTATTGACAGGAAACTATAAGTAGAGGAGGGTGACATAACCTGATTTTAACTCAATAACATTTCATTTGTTGGTAATTCATTTACAGTAAGAGAATCATTTATCTCTAAGCTTCTTAAGCATGGAGAACACATCTAGTTTATCTTGGTGTCACTGTAAGTACATATAAAAAGGCATGGCATATATCAGGCATCAATACATACAGAAAAAATTGGGGTGATGTTATCAAAATGGCAGCATGAGGTGAGCCTCTTGAAATCTCCCCTGGAATTTACAACAAATTGAACAACTATAACTCCACAAAAGACTCCCTGTGCAGCAGACAGGCAAGACTAAGAGGCAAACTACTGAAATCACCTAAAGGTGGGCAAATTGCGCTAGTGGGGAAGGAGGGAAGGGAGAAGTGCTGAGACGGGGCCCTGCAGGCGCAGGGTGCAGACCAAGCTCAGTTCTCCGAGCTCCCTGCACCCTGGAACTATCACAGATGAGGGAGAGGGAAGAACTCAGACTGCTATGGCTCCATTTATGGCCCACAGGGCTGAGGGGACAGCATAACATGGCTGAACCCAATGCTCACTGCAGAGACCTTGGAGCGAAAACTGAGGGAAGAAGGCTGAAAACAGTGGTTTAAGCCCTCGCTGCCAAGTAGAGAATGGAAGCTTTAGGCACTGAGCCTAGCTGCTCCCTCCCTACCCTCCTAGATCTCACTCTGTCCCCACCTGCCCAGTGCTAGAAGTGGAACAGTAGCAGTGTCAGATCAAAACAACAGAATATTTGCAATTCGGAGAACTACGGTCCACAGACATGGACTCACAGCCCAACTAGTTCTGGCAAAGGGAAGGGAGCTGTGGAAGCAGGACTGGCTGTGGTGGTTGTCACCTCCATTGTGCTGGGCCATCTCTCACAACCCAACCCTCCCCTGGCACCACCTATCTGGGTGAATCCCTGCAAGAGTAAACAGAGTTGCTGAAACGTGCAGGCTCTGAATCTGGTTCAGGAAGAGCTTTGGAACTTCAGAAGCTCTCTGCATCCCCAGATGGAGGTGGCACTGTATGACCCATGTGAACTGTTCACAAAGGAGACCCCACCTTCTAGGCAATCGCCCCACTGAGTGAGATGCCAGAATAGTGCAGAGAAAACACAACACTACAGTGTGAGAGAATAAAAAGTTGCAGTTGGAGAGAAAATTAAACATGCTACTAACACCCACTGGAAAACAAAAAAAAGACGTCTTTCTATCAACCTGTTGCAGAATCCACTACTGTAGATGTCTAGGAAGAGAAATGATAAATCATTAATTGCCATGAATAACCAAGGCAACAAAACAGCTCAGAAAGAAAATGAAAAGTCTCCAGAAAATGAACTTAAAGATATGGAAATATATGACTTAAATGACAGAGAATTCAAGATTGTAGTTCTTAAAAAACTCAACGAGATGCAAGAAAATGCAGACAGGCAACTTAACGAACTAAGAAATATAATCAAAGAACAAAATGAACATTTTACTAAAGAGATTGAAATTTTAAAAAAGAACCAAATAGAATTTCTGGAGATTAAGAACTCAATAAAAGAAATGAGTAATGAAATGGCCAGCTTAGGTAGTAGAGTTGACTAGATGGAGGAAAGACATCGAAGATAGAAAGCTGGAAATGACACGGATGGAAAAAGAAAGACTTGAGACTCAAAAGAAATGAAAGAACTCTATAAGAACTTTCTGACTCCATCAGAAAGAGCAATATAAGAATAATGGGCATACCAGAGGAGATGAAAGAGAGAAGGGAACAGAGAGTATATTCAAACAAATAGTCAATGAGAACTCCCCAAACCTGTGGAAAGAACTGGATCCTTGAATCCAAGATGCAAACAGAATACCTAATTACCTCAACCCCAAAAGGCCTTCTACAAGGCATATTGTATTGAAGCTGTCAAAAATCAACGACAAAAAGAATCCTAAGGCAGCCAGGGAAAAGAAGACAGTAACCTACAATGGAAAGCCCCTTAGAATACATCAGATTTTTCAGCAGAAACTCTACAAGCTAGGAGGGAATAGAACCAAATATTCAAACTATTAAAAGAGAGAAATTATGAGCCAAGAATAATATATCCATCAAAGATATCCTCTAGATATGAAGGAGGAATCAAGACCTTTCCAGACGTACAGAAGCTGAGGGAATTTTCTAACACACGACTTGCACTACAAGAAATACTGAAGGAGGCTATTTGACCAGCATCAGTAGGGATAGTTTGTGGCCACCAAAACACAAAAGTGGGGAGAGTAAGGCCTGACCGGGAATGGGAATGGAGAAAGCAAGCATGCTGAAGAAAATGGAATAATCTAAATATCAAATTTTCCTTTACATAAACTTAATGGTAACCACTCAAAAAAAAAAAATAAAAAATAAAAAAAAATCTAGAACTGAAATACATAATGTAATAAAAGAAGAAACAGAGGGGAATATCATAGAATACCACTACACAGAAATAATACACATCAACAAAAAGGCAACGAAACAATGGAGACACAGTCTTACCAGAAAACTAAAGATAGAATGATAGGAAATCCTCACCTATCAATAATCACCCTAAATGTAAATGGACTGAACTCACCAATGAAAAGGCACAGATTAGCAGATTGGATCAAAAAAACTAAACCCAACCATATGCTGCCTCCAAGAGACACATCTCAGCTACAAGGACAAACGCAGACTCAAAGTGAAAGGGTGAAAATTGACACTCTAAGCAAATGGTATCCAAAAAAAAATCAGGTGTAGTCATACTGATATCAGATGAAACAGACTTCAGGATGAAAAAAGTAACAAGAGACAAAGATGGACATTTCATAATGGTAGAGGGGACGATACAACAAGAAGACATAACAGCCATCAATATATACGCCCCCAATCAGGGAGCACCGAAATATGCCAAGCAACTACTAACAGAAGTAAAGGCAGAAATTGACCAAAACACAACTATAGTAAGGGCCCTAAATATAGTAGGGGCCATTGACAGCTACAGATAGATCATGCAAACAGAAAATAAATAAAGAAATAGCAGCCCTAAATGACACATTAAATGAAATGGACATAATTGACATTTACAGAGCACTTCATCCTAAAACATCAGACTATACATTTTTTTCTCGTGTACATAGAACATTCTCAAGGATAGACCATATATTGGGACATAAAACTAGCATCAGAAAATTTAAGAAGATTGAAATCATACCAAGCATATTCTCTGATCACAAGACTTTGAAATTGGATATCAATTACAGAAATAAAGCAGGAAAAAACGCAAATATGTGGAGATTAAACAACATAGTTTAAAGAATAATGGGGTCAAAGAAGAAGCAGGAGAGCTCAAAAGATACATAGAAACAAATGAGAATGAAAATACATCCTACCAAAATGTTTGGGATGCAGCAAAAGCAGTTTTAAGAGGGAAATTTATATCATTACAGTCCTATCTGAAGAAACAAGAAAAATAACAAATAACCTCACATTACACCTTAAAGAAATTGAAAAAGAAGAAAAAATGAAACCCAAGGTCAGCAGAAGAAAGGAAACAATAAAAATCATAGCAGAACTAAATGAAATAGAAAACAAAAAGACAACAGAAAAAATTAATGTGACAAAGAGCTGGTTCTTTGAAAAGATTAGTAAAATTGACAAACCTTTGGCTAGACTCACTAAGATAAAAAGAGAAAAGACAGTAATAAGCAAAATCAGAAATGAAAGAGGGAAAGTTATCACAGATGAGACAGAAATACAAAGGATCATCCAAGAATACTATGAAGGACTTTATGCCACCAAATTCAATAACCTAGAAGAAATGGACAAGTTCTTAGAAACATATAGCCTTCCTAGGAGGAATCTTGAAGAACTGGGAAATCTAAACTGATGGATCACCAGTAAGGAAATTTAATCAGTCATCCAAAACCTTCCCAAAACAAAATTCTGGGACCAGATGGCTTCACTGGTGAATTCTACCAAACCTCCAAAGAGGACCTAATACCTGTCCTACTCAACCTCTTCCAAAAAATTGAAGAAGAGACAATACTCCCTAACTCATTTTATGAGACCAACATTACCCTGATACAAAACCTGGTAAGGATAACACAAAAAATAAAACTACAGACCAATATCTCTGATGAGTATTAATGCAAAACGCCTAAAAAAAAATTCTAGCACATCGAGTGCAACAATACATTAAAAGGATTGTTCATCACGATCAAGTGGGGTTCATCCCAGGGGCACAACGATGGTTCAACGTATGCAAATGCATCAATGTGACTCATCACATAAACAAAATAAAGGACAAAAATCGTATGATTATATTAGTTGATTCAGAAAAGCGTTAAATAGATACAACATCTATTTATGATTAAAACCCTTAATAAAATAGGTATAGAAGGAAAATACCTTAACATAATAAAGGCCAATATGACAAACCCTCAGCTAATATCATAATTAATGGTAAAAAACTGAAGCCCTTTGCTCTACACTCAGGAACATGACAGGGCTGTCCCCTGTCACCTCTGCTTTTCAACATACTTTTGGAAGTCCTCTCCAGAGCAATCAGGCAAGACAAAGAAATAAAATGCATCCAAATTGGGAATGAAGAAGTAAAATTGTCACTCTTTGCAGATGACATGATGCTATTTATAGAAAAGCTTAAAGACTCCACCAAAAAGCTATTAGAAACAAAAAACAAATACAGTAAAGTTGCTGGCTACAAAATTAATGTACAAAAGTCCATTGTATCCCTATATACTAGCAATGAAATCTCAAAAAAAAAAAAAAAATAAAAAGAACAATTCCTTTTGCAATTGCAATGGAACAAATAAAATACCTAGGAATGAACTTAACCAAGGATGTGAAAGACTTATGTGCTGAAAACTGTAAGACATTTTTAAAATAAATTGAAGAAGACACAAATAAACAGAAAGACATTCCATTCTCATGGATTGGAAGAATCAACATAGTTAAAATGGCTGTATTACGCAAAGCCATATACAGATTTAAGTCAACCCCCACCAAAATCCCAATACATTTTGTAAAGAACAAAAAAATCATCAGATTTGTATGAAACCAGAAAAGACCCGAATAGCCAAAGCAATCCTAAGAAGAAAGAACGATGTTGGAGGTATTACACTTCCTGACTTCAGCTTGTACTACAGCACAACAATAATCAAACAGCATGATATTGGCAGAAAAACAGACATATAGACCAATGGAATAGCATTGAGAAACCAGAAATAAAACCACATAAAAATGGACAGATAATTTTTGAGAAAGAGGCAAAAAACATACAATGGAGAAAAGACAGTCTCTTCAATAAATGGTGCTAGCAGAATTGGAAAGCCAAGTGCAAAAGAAGGAAACTGGACTGCTCTCTTTCACCAAGTACCACAATTAATTCAAAATGCATCAAAGACTTAAGCATAAGACCTGAAACAATAAACTGCACAGAAGAAAACATGGGTACTAAACTTATGGACGTTGGGTTCAAAGAGCATTTTATGAATTTGACTCGAAAGGCAAGGGAAGTCAAAGCTAAAATAAATGAATGGGACTATATCAAACTTAAGAGCTTCTGCACAGCAAAAGAAAACATCAACAAAATAAAGAGGCAACCAATTGAATAGGAGAATATATTTGCAAACAGCACCTCAGATAAGGGGCTAATATACAAAATACACAAGGAACTCATACAACTCAAGAATGAAAAAACAAACATCCCAATTGAAAAATGGGCAGAGGACCTGAAGAGGAATTTCTCCAAAGAAGACATACAAATGGCAAATAGACATGTGAAAAAATGCTCAACATCACTAATCATCAGAGAAATGCAAATAAAAACCACAATGAGATATCACCTCACCCCAGTTAGAATGGCTATCATCAACAAGACAAATAGTAACAAGTGTTGGAGAGGCTGTGGAGAAAAAGGAACCCTCATACACTGTTGGTGGGAATGCAGATTGGTGTAGCTACTATGGAAGGCAGTGTGGAGGTTCCCAAAAAAATTATGAATAGAATTACCATATGACCCAGCAATCCCTCTCCTGGGTATCTACCCAAAAAATCTGAAAACATTTATCCATAAAGTCAAGTGTGCTCCAGTGTTCATTGCAGCTTTATTTATGATGGCCAAGACATGGAAACAACCAAATGTCCTTCGATAAATAAATGGATAAAGAAGTTGTAGTATATATACACAACGGAATACTATTTAGCAGTAAGAAAAGATGAAATAGGACCATTTGTGACAACATAGATGGTTCTTGATATTATAATGCTAAGAGAAATAAGTCAGAAAAAGTAGAGAACCATATGATTTCACTGATATGTGGTATATAAACCAAAAAGAAAAAAAGAACAAGACAAACAAATGAGAAACAATAACTCATAAACACAGACAATAGTTTAATGATTACCAGAGGGTAAGGGGGCATGGGGGTGGTAAATTAGGGTAAAGGGGATCAAATATATGGTGATGGAAGGAGAACTGACTCAGGGTGTGAACACACAATGGTATTTACAGATGATGTAACACAGAATTGTACACCTGAAATCTATGTAACTTTACCAACAATTGAAACCCCAATAAACTTTAATTAAAAAAAATAAACATCATAATTAAATAAATATAGTAAACTCAAATTATATGAAGAGATTTTTTAAAATTAAGTGAGCAATCTCCTTTAATTTTATTTTGCCAGAGCAAAACTACTTCAACCATTTAATATGCAGGTTTTCCAATTATTTTGCCCTATGATCATGTTTGAATCCATTATAATTTATCTTATTTAGTTATATTAACACATGATATTTTCCTATATCAATACATAAAACTTTGCATTTATTTTTATTAACTGACTTGTATTCAACTTCATGTACAACTCTTGTTGGGTATTCATTTTGTTTTTCAAATTTTGGCTATAATGAACAGTAAAACAACAAACATTATTTATAATTTTATATGCACATCTCTTTTTTACTTGTCTAATTTTGAGAATTTTCTTAAGATAAATTCTTAAAAATATTTCCCAACCTGTCAGTCTTTTCTGACCTACAATTATTTCTGAACCCAGCAGCCAGCCAGAGTAATCCCTTAAAAAAAGATCAGATTGCATCTATCCTCTGAACAAAACTCTCCATTCGTTCTTATTCCACCCAGAGTAAAAGCCAAAATACGTAATGTCACAGAATGTAGAGTGTGTTCTTGGGTGAAGCATACACCCAGCTCAAAGTTGTTGTTTGTAACATGTTCCCTTGTGATAGTTACAGATTTACATTTTCATTTCCTTCAAGTCTTTTCTCAAATACCTCCTTATTTAAGAGGTCTTACCTGACTAGCAATATTCTCCTTACCTGGTTCTGCTTATTGTCATGATTATTTTCAGGCGATCCTTCTAACATGTTATATTTCTATTAACTTTTTATGGTCTGTCCTTCACAAAAATACAAACTCTTCAAAGGCAGATAATGTATCTGTTTTGTTTACTGCCACATCCCTGCAAACACAAAGCAGAAACCACACATGAATGAAAGAATGAACAAATGCATGGAATGTAAGTTGCAATCAGCTCAGCAAGTTTACTGAATATCTTGTAAAAAATTGGTAGAGGTAGTTACCTAAACACATTGGAAAATTTTAGAAGTTTAAATTGTTTAAATAAATAATAACATGGCCAGTTGTTTCTTCAACAGTATTGGCAGGATGTCAATCATGTGCCAAGCCATGTGTTCGGCACCAGGCACTCCAAAACAAAAATGCCTGGCACTGTCCTTGCCGGGATTTAAACTTTCACTTTCATGAAGGAGGATTCACTTGTGGTTTTAAATAGATCACTGGCAGGGGAAAAGGGTATCCTGGGGATTTGAGGGACTGGAAGTGGGGGAAACAGTCCAGAGCATTTTGTATTGGAAGTCTGGGTAAAGGCATAGCACCAGGAGAAGGGGAACCAGGAGATCCTTTCTTCTACTTAACATCAGTTAGCAACTGAAGGTACGGATTGTGAGTAAATTTACGAGCTCATTATCTTGAACATGCCATCATGAAGAATATAGGGAACAATACTGATTCAGGCCCCTGACAGTTTAATTCCAGACTAATGAGCAAAATGTCAGTACTTTGTGGATTCCTTAAACTCCAACTGTAAGTAGATTAAAACAACAGACTCATACTCTGCTGGGCTTATGTGTCATTCACTGAGGAAATAGGTGGGTTATTTCAGAGCAGTTCCTGGCAGATGGTGGAGATAATTATGTGTTCTATCAGGATGACTTGCCTAAATCCTATATTGACTTGATGTGGAACACAATAACCCAAGTTTGGGTTATCCATCCCAAAAGTCAGTTTCTCATGCATGTATGGATATCTTAATCCCCCATTTGCATTTGCCCCCTGTACTCTGATATTTCTGTAATACACATTTTATAATCATCACACGCAACAATCTATATCCCCACTTCTGGTTTTAATAAAGTGAGTTACTGATCTACATGTTCTCATTCTGTTGCCCATTTCTTTATTCCTACCCATTATGGAGAACCTAAAAGGGTGTTAAATTTCATTACTGAATTTGATGTGTTTAATATATAATGCAAGACAGTAAGTATGGGAGATTCATTCTCTCATGTCTCTCTTTCCACACTGGACAACTGTGATATTTGCACTGATGCTGAGTAAGTGTGTCTGTGCTTAATACTCAAATTAATAATTAAATTAACCCTCAAGTTAGCTACTTTAAGACCTAGATACAGGACCTTTGAAGAACTAGTAGAATACTTGATTCTCATACCAAATATTCTTTTTATAATTTTATCAGTAAAAACAAGGTGAATTTTATATATATATTTATATAAAATTACATATATATGTACATATATACACATGTACATATATATGTATATGTATATACATATATATGTATTTATATATATTATATATATTTATATAAAATTGCATATAGACATACATACATACATACATATGTATATATACATATGTGGATATGTATATGCATAAATATATGTATGTATGTGTATATATATTTATACATATACATATATATTTATATATATTACATATATATGTCAGAGGGTACACACACACAGACACACACACACACACACACACACACACACATGAGTTCGGACAATTAAGTTTGCCAACTCATCCTAGAAAAAGTGCTACATACCTCGTTGCTGACAATCACTATGGTCACCTTCGAAGTACTCCCCTTGGGAAGCTATGCACTGATGCCATCACCTAGTTCATCCTTCAAAGCAATTTTGGAACTCTTTTTTTGGAATGGCCATTAGAGCTGTCATTGTATCACCCTTGATGCCGTGAATGTCATCAAAATGTCTTCCTTTCAATATTTATTTTACCTTCAGGTAAAGAAAGAAGTCATTGGGGGCCAAATCAGGTAAGTATGGAGGGAGTTCCAAACAGTTATTTGTTTACTGGCTAAACGTTCCTTCCCAGACAGTGCCTTGTGAGCTGCTGCATTGTTGTGATGCAAGAGTTGATGAAAAGTTCAGGTCATTCGTCTAATTTTTTCATTCAGCCTTTTCAGCACTTCCAAATAGTATACTTGATTAACTGTTTTCCCAGTTGGTACAAATTCATAATAAATAATCCTTCTGATATCAAAAAGGTTAGCAACATCATTGCAACAAGTTCACAAACTTAAGTGTCAGACTTCTTATGTCCTTTAAGACAAAAATAATAATTTCTATACAGCTAAATATTACAGTGTGTCAATATTAATTCATTTGTTATGAAAATAACATGGTTACAAAATGGTTAAAGCATGTTCTCTTCTCTGTAATGTTTTCAGACTACTGAGTCCCTTAAATTGTGGTTCTCTTACAGTTTGTGAGGCACCTATGGAAGGGAAGAAGAAAGAATACAATCTTGCAGGAGTAATATACTATCTTTGCTTCCCGTTTTCTCTCTGACCTTATAAATAATCTCAGTTCCTGTCATTATTCCTTTGGAAAATGGAAAGTTTAAGGCAAAGTGAGGCAATATAAAACAGTTCTATGCAGTCAGAATGAATTGATGAGCAAAATGGTGACAAGAAGATAAGACATTCCAATTGATGTGGAAGAAAATGCTTGACTTTCTGGAAAGGCAAAAAAGGAAACCCTCAATTAAATTAAAACCCTCATCTTTATAATGGTGAGAGCTTTATCCTTTTATTAAATAAACACAAGCAATGTATTTTACCTGTTTTCCCAATAATGATTCTGGCTTCCTGCTTTTCAGGGCTTTTTAGTGTCAGGTTGTGGTTTTGTGATGCAAAATTACTGTAATCCCAGTTTCTTTTATTATCTAATACTGTACATTATAAAGTTTCTATTAAATAATTATTAACTAAAGCATTTAAAGTAGATAGAATAAGAGAGGCAATATCTATTTTCTTTATTTCCTTATGGTTTATAAAATGCAGTCTAGATGATCTTTTAGTAATACCCAATATAAATTATTTATATGTTATCGACATTTTAGTTATGATTTAGGTATTGTTTTAATTTTTTTGGTATATAATCTTTACTCCTGAAGATAGTTTATATGACCAACAATTAAAGCACAATACAATTGAAGTTTAAATGACTTAAGAGTAATTGATGAGCTTAAACAAACACTTCAAAAACAGTTTAGTTTTTTTTCTTCAGGTATTCTAAATATTTGCTAAATATCCAGATTTTATGCTCTTGTCTATCCCCCTGCATTACTATTTTTTCATGCATTCTGTATTGACTGCCTCGGTTAGTCTCACTTCTCAAGCATACAGCAGAAGGGCTGCAGCTCAGCACTGCATTACAACTGTTGTTTGTAAAGTGACACATCATTTCGTAATCACTAATTCTAATGGTCTCGTCCTCCTAGAGTGTACTTATTTATATTTCTTACTCCCTAATATTGTACAGTATTTAAAATATGCGCTGTAATGCTCTGACTGCCCCTAGACCACATCCTGAGGCTCTGTAGCATCCCGCATGTCTCCACTGGCTTCTCCTGGGATTAACTCAGTCACTGAGACCTAATCTGATCTCATGATGTATAGACTGTAATATAAACCCCCAGCGGTTTTTCTGCTGTGGTTGGATAAAATTTCAGGTAGACGGAGGTTGGCAGGAGTTGGGCACCGGCGTGTTTTATTGAAGGCAGCATAGACACAGTGGATGAGAATATCTCTAGAGCAGCACAGTCCAATAGACATTTCTGCAATGATAGAAATGCTCGATATTAGCTCTAGCAATATGGTAGGCACCAGTTACATATAGCCATCGAGCATTTGAAATGGAGCTAGTAGTATTAAGAATTGTATTTTTAATTTAAGTAATTCTAATTTAAATAGCCATGTGTGGTTAGTTGTTCCATTATGGGACAGTGCAGTTCTAGAGCAAGCCCATCCTATATAATCACTTCTGGGCACATACTGAACTTTAAAACAAATGCCTCTGAATCTCTGCTGTTCTTTATTTCATCTCTACCTTCCTCACCACCTGTTTACTTCTGCAGTCTGGTATCTGCTCCTGCTGATCACAGAAATTGCAGAGGTAAGGTCATCCATGCTATCAGTATTGCCAAATCACTGACATCTGACCCTGGGTTATTTCCTTCCATCTTTTCTCTTATCCTTCTTTAGCTCCTGACTCACTCATGTCCTGGGTTTTCTCTTATTTTTCCAGCCTATTGATTTATTCCTTCATGCAGTATATCTTTGCTGAGTATATACTATGTGCTAGGATTTTGGGTGATGAGAAAAAGGACACTGTCCCAGCTCACATACAGTTTATAATCTGCGGTGCTCATTTTATAAATTGGTGACATTTAAACTAAATGAATCACACCCCAGAAATATGTTTTACCTTGCAACCCAGTATATGTATATGTGTGTAAATATGTACATAATAAAAGTTTCAGTTAAAGATCTTTACTCAAATTGTACGCAAAGCATATGAGTATTTTTATATTATTTTTTAATGCTGGTGGAGAACCATTCTGCTGATTTGATGACCCACTCACAGTCTGAGAACCCTGCCCTAAATGCCAGTTCTCCCCAGGCCCTTATGCTCCTGACCATCTCATGCAGGGCCCTCACCCTAGTGCATAGCTCCAGCCCCTACCCATGGCTAAGGCTCCTTCCCTGGAACTCTGTCTTCACCCAGACCACTGCAGGTCACGTATTGAGACCCAGCAGCCTCTCAACCAGTAACTTGTCCCCGAGTTGCCTCTCACTCACTGGGTACAGAGCTGATTTCATGCCTTTTCCCCAAATCCTGCTCCTTCTCCTATATTCACTTTGTTGGTGAATGGTTCCACCAGCTACCCATGTATCCTAGGGAGAAACCTAGAAGACAACTTAAATCCATCCCCCTCTCTTCACTATGCATCACATCAAGGATCTCAGAGAGATCCCTTCTCTCCCCTTCATTAGCATCACTTCAGCTTAGACTCTCCTCACCTCCACCATAGATAATGTACCTCAACAGTCTTCTAAATCAGGGCTGTGCAACAGAACTTCCAGTGACGATGGAAATGTCTATATCCGCACTGTCCAATATGGTAGCCATTAACCATCTGTGGGCCTCTTGAGAACTGAAAATGTGGTTGGTGCAACTGAGGAACTAAATTTTTAATTTATGTTTAACTCTCCGTATGTGGCTATTGAGTAATGCATTGAACAGCACAAGTCTATATGATCTCCCTGCCACAAGTGTATTCCTTTTTAGTCCCTGGCACAAATGAAAAACAAGCCAACTTCTGAAAAAAATTTACTCTCATTCTTTGCTAATAAATGCTATATTTGTGGCAAAAAATATGTAATTTTATTCAAGAATATATTAACTTAAATATCTAGGCTACAAAAATGGTCAAAAATATCTTACAAGGATTTAGCCATTTGTATATTATCTGCAATGAAGTTTTTTAAATATTAAAATGCATTAAATATTTAAGTGTCTTACTGTATATTCTGATGCATCTATATTTGAAATTAAGCAGATTTTGAAACTGATGATTTTAAAAACAATAGGAATATGCTGCTTGGTATATACATATAAAATTGTTTATTTCCTGCTTTATGTATGCATACATTCAAAGGATCAAGTGATAATATTGAAGGTGATTATTTTTCTTGCTTTACTATTTTCAACATTCTATTATTTTCCTATTCTATAATTATGGAAAGTATAAATTATATTTTATATATGTTTATCCATTTACCCATGATAAAGATTTTAAGAGGCTGAAGATGTCCAGTAAACAACTACATCTCAACCCAAGAGAAAGAGGCATTATGAAATCAAAAATATCAGTTCTATTTTTGATAAAGATTAACTTGGAAGGCATGTCATAATGTGAGATCTAAATGGATCTGCTTAGTTTATCCATGAACAACCCACCAAAGGAAAATTTTAGTCTGTTATATAGACAAACTTACCAAGTTCATTACTTCACAGCTGGTAAGTCTGTAAAGAAAAAGTAGACTAAATCTCCCAACCGAGGTCCCAATCATGGAATGTAGACCAAAGGCTACTGCCCCCCATATAACCCACTCTCTCTCCACTGAAAGGGCCAGGTTATTGGAAACATTAGGAAAAAAATCCCCATTATGCAACATGTGGATATAGTCCCATTCTAACATACTTTAGTGTTTTTTATTTAGCTTATTGATTTAATGAGTAATATATTTGCTCTCCAAATGCCTCACATTGTCTATTTGTGGCCTATTGTACAAAATTCTAAAAATCCTCTGACTTGCATTAAACCAGCAGTTACCGAAAACCCTGAATAGTCACAGTCTCTTCGGCCCTCAGAGGCAGCTGCCTCTAAACACCATGGAACAGGCTCATAGAGTGTATATTCCTATGGACCTCCACATCATTAGAAAGAAAGAGAAATGTGATCCACATGTATCCTATTTCTGTTTTATGTTTGACTATCAGGTAGTTTATTTTGACTGCATAGGGAAGAGTAAAAGAAAGCCATTTTCGGGGCAGCTGGTTAGCTCAGTTGGTTAGAGTGCGGTGCTCTTAACAATAAAGTTGACGGTTCAGTTCCCACATGGGCCACTGTGAACTGTGCCCTCCACAACTACACTGAAACAACTACTTGACTTGGACATAATGGGTCCTGGAAAAACACACTTAAAATAAATAAAAGTTAAAAAAAAAAGAAATATATTTTCATAGAAATATGAGAAATTATTCTTTCATCAATATATAACTTAGACTTATTTTAAAATGAAATGATTTGTATATGACAATCTCCTAGAGAAAAAAATGAGGTAAAGTAGAAGAAACAGTGAAAACTGAAATCAAAAGACCTGGTTTGGCCCAAGTCCAACACCAAGATATTGGGCATTAAGTTAGTGTTTTTGTCTCTCAGAGCCATAGTTTCTTAGTAAAATAAAAGGTTGAATTCCAGAGAACTTTTGAGTATCTTTATAATCTTTATAATGTCTATGCTTATATTTCCAAACATATGAACTTTTCAATGATAAGAAGAATACTGCAAAGCTTTCCCAACCTCAGCTATCAGAATAATTACATTTACACATTAAACACTCAATGTTTATTCTTTCTTCTTGATATCAATCAAGAATAAATTTGGAAAAATATAAAAATAACTAGGCAAACTTGCATCAACCATTCATTTCTCGAGTCTCTGATATGCTACTGAAAATAGGAGCTCTGTGATTTGCATGTAGAAAAGGAAGGAAAACATTCATTTGTCTCATCCTGGCTTTATCACATAGTAGGCTTGACCTCATATCACCTCTCTATGCACTTTTCTAACGATAGGAGTGTGGGCTAAATGAATTTGACTAAATGAATTGAATTTGCATTAAAAGATAAAGATATTTATCATCATCTCTCTCCAGAATAATCACAATGAAACACTCACTGAAACTCTACTGCCAAATTTACCTTTCTAATAATAGATATTTATACTCCTTAGTGCTTATCGTGTGTCAGACATTGTTCTAAGTTCTTTAAAATATACTATCTCCTCTTCTTTTCAAAATCCTTTACTAGCTTCTCTTATAACCTCAAAGAGAAAAACAATTATTTTCTCGTGGTATGTTCTGCCTTCCTACTAAATATGAGTGATATATATATATATATATATATATATATATATATATATATAATATATATAGTTATATATAGTTATATATAGTTATATATATATATAGTTATATATTTATGTATAGATAAATAAATACATTTATGAGTCAATACTTATCTCTCCAAATCTATTCCATTGCCACAGGGATTATCCTTGCTTTCTCTCCCTGTTTATATGCAACCTCCCATTCCAGCAGAGAGAAACCTGGCTTTTACTACTTCTATCTATTGACTTAATTATACAAACACAGGATACCTGTATAGTAGTTTCAGAATTTAAACAATACACCCATAGGAAATAACTTTATCAACTAGAGTCTAATATTTATCACAGTTACATTTACCTTTAGTCTCATAGACTCCATTCATTGTCCCAATTACTTAGGTCAGTGCCCTTTCCCCAATGTCCTTCAGGGGGTCTATTTACTACATGGATAATACTGTCAAACTGTCGGGTCACATTCTGCATTCCATGCTGGATCCTCTGACTTCCTACATGATTTATTTTTAATTTGCATACAGTAATAGTCACACTTTCTGTTGCTAAGAAATCAAATGGGTTTTGACAAATTCATAGTTTCATATATTCATCCTTAAATTAATATTCAGAGTAGTTTCATCAGCCTATAAAATCTTGAACTTGTCCTATAAAAACCCCGTACCCTGAATTTCTGGCAACCATTGATCCACATATCATCTGTATAGCTCTGCCTTTTCCAGAAAGTCATACAAATGGCCTCATACAGTATGTAAACATTTTAGATTTTTTTTTTAACTTACCACTATACCCTTAAGGTTTATCAAAGTCTTTCCCATAGATTAATAGCTCATTTCTTCTTAATGTTGAATAGTATTCTGTGTTATGGTTATAACAGAGTTGTTTATCCATTCACTTACTGAAGTACTTGACCACTTCCAGTTTATGGTGATTATGAATAAAGTTGCTATAAACATTTGTGTGCAGGTTTATGTTTGGACAAAAATGTTCAAATCAACCTAGCAATATGATTGCTGAATGATGCTTAGAACTATGTTTAGTTAGGTAAGAAATTATTAAACTTCCTTTCAAAGTGGCTGTTTTATTTTGCATTTCCATCATCAATAATGAAAGTTCCTGCTGCTCTGCATCATCACCCAAAATTGGTATTGTCAGTTTTTTAGATTTTAGTCACTCTAATTGGTGTGTAGTACCGTGTTTCCCCGAAAATAAGACCTAGCCTGACAATTAGCTCTAATTCATCTTTTGGAGCAAAAATTAATACAAGACCTGGTCTTATTTTACTTATATAAGACCGGGTTTTATATAACAATATAACATAACATAACAATACAATATAATACTGGGTCTTATATTAATTTTTGCTCCAAAAGACGCATTAGAGCTGATCGTCTGTCTAGGTCTTATTTTCGGGGGAACATGGTATTGTTTTCATTGGCATTTTCCCAATAACAAATGCTATTGAGCATCTTTTTGTATGCTTATTTGCCATCTGTTTATCTTCTTTGGTGAGGTATGGTGCAGATCTTTTGCCTACATGTTTTTTAATTAGGTTGCTACTTTATTGTTTTTAATACTTCTTTATACATATCAGATAAAAGTGCTTTATCAGATGTATGTTTCCCTATGCTTTTCTCCTAGCATGTGGCTTATCTTTCATACTCTTAAAAGTATCTTTTGTAGAAGTTTTTAATTTTAATAAAGCCCAATTCATTATTTTTTTCTGCCATAAAAAAATTTGCTTTTGGTATTGTGTCAAAAACTTATCACCAAATCCCACGTTACACAGATTTTTCTTCAGTTTTTTTATTTAAAAAGTTTTATAGTTTTCCACTTTCCATTTACGTCTATGATCCTTTTCATGTTAATTTTTTGCATATGGCTGTTCAATTGTTCCTGTATTATTTCTTGAAATTCTTTATAGATTATCAGCATGCCACGTATTTCGAATTGAATTATTGCTATTTTGTAAGTACAGATTATTTTTTAAAATATGACTTAGGAACTACTGTAACTTGCTGAAGGAAAATTTGAGCTTTTACATATTCTGTAAGATTACGTCAAAATTTTAAAATTTCAAGTATTCTTTCTCAACAACAGGTAGTAGTTACCTTTCCTTTATAAATACATTTCTTGTATAGTTTAAGATATTCTTGATAATTTATTCTTTAAGTATATTACTGCACAGCTTAATCTTAGCTTCTAAGCTTTCATGAAGGCATTTTATCGTTGCTCACTGCGAAACTCCATCAACATTTCTTCACTAATCCAAAAATTTTTCTTTAAAGTACAATGCAAACCTAATTCCACATCTTTTTCATGAGTCTACGCTCAATGCCATTCCCAAAATTAGCACTGAATTCCAGCAGTTGATTCAAATTGTAATCAATTGAAGCCATTTATTTTTAATGTAAAATTAATTGTTTGTAGAGCTAATATTTATTGGATTCATTGCTCTCTTATTTAAAAAAAAATAGAGAAAATAAAGCAGCTTGCAAATGATCACCCTGAATTGCAACATAAAGTGCACCACCATTTCTTAATTGAATGAGTATCAGTAAAATAACCTAAGAAAATTAGATTAGTTAAGTAGTCCCAGATGTTGTTCTTGGACACTCCTCTGTTTTTAATAGAATATCAAGATTTTAACATGTTTGAAAATAAGACACAAATGAGAATAAGATATTAAAATTTTTCATTCATGAGATCCCTAATTGGGAGTGACGAGAGTGATTTTTAAGACTTGGTGGAGAGTACCTGTAAATATTTATTTCCATGATTTATGAATATTTCTGATGCATCCTTTGGGAGTCAAAGTTCAGAATGTTGTTGAATAACATCATCTTTGACCAAAGGCTCTAGTAAGAAATATCACATGGAAACGATTTCCTACAATTTAACAGGAATAAAAAAGAAATGTCTTTCCCCACCAAAGAAGTATCTGGAGCTGAATAAAAATTATGTTACTGGATTGACTGATGAAAGTAAACATGTTAAATGCTAGGGGAAGAAGATATAGAGTTAAGGGGGATTGCTTTGGAAAGTTCTTACAGATTTTCAATAATCTACTGACACTTTATTTAATCAATAAATTATAACCTTGCCTAAGACCAAAATGAGATAAGTTTCTTATTTGATTTTAAGTAAATACGGACTTATGAGCCACTTTCTACATTATAGTGTTTAGCAGTATCAATTTACAAATTTATATAAAATCTATTAATCAGGCAATGTTGCTATTTGTATAAAAAGTTATCACCATGATAATATTAGAGACACTAATATTAATTCATTAATTTTCTAATTTTTTCCTAAAAATACTGACTACCTTCTGTTTTCTATGCTCTGTACTCAGCCTTGAGTGAGTGTATAATGGTGGGAAAAACAAACAGAAAAATAGTATTAGGTTGGTGCAAAAGTAATTGTGGTTAAAAATAATTGCGAAAACAGCAATTACTTTTGCACCAACCTAATATTTGCTCGTTTTTCCAGCTTTATTAAGGCATAATTGATGTATAATATTGTGTAAGTTCAAGGTATACAATATAATGATTCGATATATGTATATATTGTGAAATGTTTACCACAATAAGGTCAGTTAACATATCTATCACTTCATATCATATTTTTTTTTTGAGGTGAGAATTTTAAAAATCTCTTTTAGCTACCTTCAAATGTATGATACAGTATTATTAACTAAGTAACTGCTTGTATGGTTCTTATAGTTTTAAGTGGAACAAGTCTGGTGAGACAGAAAAGGTCAATTGTTGAGTAACTAACTTATTAAATTGCAACTTTGGCTTAAAGAAGTGTATATCTTGAATACTCTATGACAATGGATTCACAAATAACACCATAGCTAGTCACGGTAACCTTATAAATTTTATAAAATGAAGAAGGGATTTGCAGACTATTGCTAGAGAAATAAGGTGGTGAGACTATCTGGTCATATGGATGGTCAAGGAATATGATCAGGATGCTGACCTTTCAGGGAAAGGCAGGTAGCAGTGTAGTGAAAATTGGGCAGGTGTAGATAACTCTTAGTATAGTTCAATAATTCCCCATTATCTGTATTGCTTAGAGCTGTCCCTGCATATCTATGACATAAATATTTAAATCTAAATGTGTTTTCTTTCCAAAATAAATATGAATTGCATATTACTTTAAACTATTTAAATGCTAAGTTAATTTTTTCTTGCCTACTATTGAAAAAATATAATTAGATTATTAATTTAGTGAGACATCTAAAAGTGCTGAGGTCCAAGCTCTTTAAATCTTAATCATATAACTTTGATCACTTGATTCAGTTGAACTTAAATGTCCCTGGGTCCTTATAGGGATTTTGGTTTGGTTCTCATAGTGAATACTTAGCAAATGTAGACAAAAAAGGAGAAAGCTGAAGGTAATAGGAAGGAATTATAATACATGTCTGTCTGTGTGTGTGTGTACAGCAGGGTTCAGAAGTGTTGAAGTGGAAGGGGCAGGGGAAGTGCAGTAATCCTTAGAACATTTTCTACACTCTGGAGAATATGGAAACAGGTCATGCAAGGAAGTAGGAAGACCCTCATGGACTGTGTAAACTTCTATAAAGTTGAGATGTAAGGTGCTTGGAATAAGTCTTTTTTTAAGCATGTGCCTGACTGATAATAGAGCGAGATCATCAGTCTTTATATCTAAGGGTGTGTGAAATTAAAAGCATTGTGAAAACTGAGATGTAGGGTGCTTGCAATAAGGTTTTTTTTTTTTTTTTTTTTTTTAATCAGGTGCCTGATTGATAATGGAGTGCGACCATCAGTCTTTATACTAATAGTGTGTGAATTAAGAGCATTGTTAAGGAGAGGGGGGCAGTGTGGGGATGGTAGTGCTGAGAATTACTAGTGAGCTCCAAGAAAGGGTTGTGTCATCTTTTCCTGAGTAGACTCCTGTGTAGTTTCCACATCTGCCCACTGTAAGAGTTTAGTAAATGAACAATAAAATTCAGTGAGTGGAGAGTACAAGATACAGAAAAGTAGAATATATATTTAGGGTATGAAAGATGCAAACTAGATGACTCCATGGACTTAGGCTTACAAAATAACAGAATGTTCTAACATTCTCAATATTCACACAACTAATGTTTGCCATTTGTGAGTGGCTGGGGCGAACTAAGTTGGGGTACAGAAGCAGGTGATAGGAGATCATCAGATGTGCAATTTAGAGTCCAGTCAGATTTTGGTTACTGGAAGTCCCCAGCTCCCAATGGTATGTGTCTGTTCTTGATCTTTGATGAAGCAGCAAAGGACAGGACTTCAGGAGTTGCAATTTCTTTGAGCCTGGGAAGTCCACAGGTGGTTGTAACTAGAGCGTTATGTAATTTGAGGGTTCATATCTGATCTTTAAATTACTTCCTACTCCTAGCTCCTACTGGTTTTCTCACTATAACACTGACGTGAGTAACATGTGCAACATAGTTCCACATATAATGAGACAAACAAATTAGCATTTACCTCCATACACATAATGGGAAAAATATTTCCACTTTGACCTAGAGCAGTGAAAATGCTTTGATTTGTTGAATCTATAATGCCAGTACATATAACTTAGACCTAGGGTCTTTTCAGCTTCTCTTGGTCTTAGTTGATATGAAGTTGGGAAGCCTAACAAACCACATGACTGTTAAGACAAAATCATTTTAATGGACTGTTGTTCTGGAAACTACCTATTCCATCACGGGTATAAAGACTGCATCAGTCACGTTGAATGAGTCCCTAATTTTATTTTTAGTTTCCCTGCAAATAACTACATTTATTTCCACTAAAGTGAAAATAAAACATTTTCAACGAGCAAAACGGTTTTGAATATCTGGACATATCTTTGAAAACTGCAAATTGTTTTTAGTCTTATTTCTTTCAAATAATTATCTGTTATAGTTATTATTATTATTATATTATTATTATATTTTATTCTGGATGGCCCTGACTCTGAATAAAACCTTTGTGTTTGAAATAAATGATGTGATTAGCCTTCTTTAATTATCATTTTTAGGTTTACTTTAAAATGGTTGGACTACATTCTTTACCTAGTTATTGACTTATGAATTGATTTAACTTCTATGAGTGCCAAGTAAAATTTTGTTTTCAAGCTGACTATAACCAAAATGCACACATCTTTTGAGTTTTATGAAATTTGAGCATTTTCCATTTCCCCCTTTAATTAAAATATTATTTCACTGCTCTATTTTCCCTATTTTTCTCTGAGTAGTTGAAACAAGTGTAAATGGGAAATTTCAAAAGAACAGGAACACTTGGCTGTATTTCTGGCTGATCAAGAAGCAGAAAATGCAGGAAATCTAATGAGAAAGCTTATTATTATGATTTGCACAGCTCAGCTTTGCATAATCAAGCATGTCAATGCACTCACACATTTGCAAATGCTGCTTAGAACCACACATCTGAATCTTTTTAATGTTACTCCATTACCGTTGCTTTTGCTGCCCCACTCAGGAAGCCATCATCCATGACCCCAATTTTCAAAATGGGCCAGCTAAAAACAAAGACTGGATGTGTTTCCTAATCCTATCAAACTTTTTCTTTTTTTTTTTTTAAGCAGAATGAAAACAGGTGGTGTTCTCAATTTTTAAAGGAGACGAATTATGAACTGTAATCTGAATATGGCTGTGATTATCCAGGCACAATTGCTCACATGAAAGTTGGTAGAATTGTACAAAAAGCTATGGGATATTTAGGTGATCTTTGTTAGCTACTGTGATGCTTTTGTTCCCTGAAAATTATGCAATACTTCAGTTGATGTTATAGGAACATATGTTGTTATTTATCAGTATAGATAGTGTAATACATATGCATGAAGGAGGGTGTCATGCTAAGAAAACTGCATCTATATCCTCTCAAAAGAATTGATGTGAGTAGTAAATACTCCTCGCTTCCTTTCTCACCCTTCCCTTATCCCTATACTTAAGACTAACATCAAAACATGGTGAAATGGTAAGGACTGTAAGACGTTGTTCACTGTTCGAGTCTGGCAATATTTTGAAATTATGGACCAGTGGATAAAGATAATTACATGGCTATCCATTTTATAGCTATTTGTTATACAATTATTATTTTATTGTATTTGAAATTATTAAATGAATGGTTCTGAATAAGAGATGAATTTAAAGTCTCATTTTTCATGTTTTTATGTATAGTAAGAATGAAATAAAATTTGAGCATTGGTGATTAGTGTTTCCTAAAAGGCTTCATGAATAAGAAAGAAAACACAGATGATGGAAAACTTAGTGGATCTGTAGCTGATGGAAGGATCCTGTCATGCGGGGTGCAGGTTGCAAACTCAGTCACTGCTGGGTTGCTGGCAGCAATGCTCCCGGGGCCCTAATGTTGCTCAGGCTTTACCTTTTGCTTCAAGGTGGGCCAGGCATAGGAGTTGGGAGCTACATTGTCTCCACTTGCATCTTCCGCCTTTTCCTCAGAGTCTCCATTGTGGGGCTCATCCTCTAACAGGCAGACCTGAGCTTCTAACACCTCCCACCGGGACACCTGGTCCCGCACCTGGGCTATTCCAACATGAGCTTCCTGAGTTATGATGCACCGTGGTGAGAACCTCCTCTAACCAGTGGTCCTGAGCTTCCAGCACCTCCCCCCAGGGCTGCTGGTCCTGCACCTGAGCTATTTCATTAAACGCGTCTTCCGTGTTACAAAACAATGTGGTGAGGAACATCCAGTCCCCACAGCCAGCTGTACTCTTCACCTCTTCTGGCAGCCACTCAGCTAGAACCTGCAGGGCCCTCTCCACGCTGGCTAGAGGGCCATCCATGTCCTCCCATCCCTCCTTGGGGGTCCAACTTCCGAGAACAGTGGCTACTGGGTACCACACACTGTGTGGGGGCCACATGTCCTCCTGCCCAGAGTCAGACACCATTCCTACCTGTCCGGAATCCTGTTCGCCATGCCAGGTGTCCAAGTGGGTGGTGGCCTTGGTGCAAGATGTCCACAACCCTCAGAGCCTACAGCAGCAGTAGATTACCAAAAGGAAGGCGATGCCTTCTACGGCCAAGAGGGTAGTGTGCCATCTGGAGGCTCAAGTCTCCCAGGCAAACTGCACCTCCCATTCCTGGCGCCACTCCTCACGGGCCTCCCGAAGCTGAGCTTTCACACATATAAACTGCTCCATTACCCCTCTGGGCATTCTGTCTGGCGCCGTACCCTGCTTGCTGCGCCATGTGTCATGTGGTGTCATGTGGGGTCTCTGGTCCCGCTCCCCGCAAAAGAATGCAGAATATGGTGAGGCTGAAAAGGAACACCCACGGAGCCATAGATAGGGGAGTCATACCACTATATTCTCGCTGGAGGCTGGGTTGGAGACACAAGGAAGCAGGAGCCACATGATCCGCAACCTGCCATCTGCTCTCTGCCAACCAACCCACTTGCTAACTGCAATTCAAGCTTGCTAGCTTAGCCACAGCAGTTATATCAATCACTAATGGCTAACCGGTAACAGCTGATGGTCAACTAGTCACAGCTGATGGCCATCTACTACCCAAGCCAGCACCTTTCCATGTGAGGCCAAGAGCCTGGAAACTGCTCTCTGGGACTCTGTCCCCACAAATCCCTTATAAATGTTGCTGTTTTAACGATTCCTGATGACACATAAAGGCTGCAGGTGGTGAAGTGACATGGGAACAGGGATCGATAATTAATATTCAGAAAAAGACTTTGGGGCCTTTTTCATCGAGCGTACAGATAGTACAAAAGGTATGAGAACTAACCAATATTTTAAAGCACAGAGTCAGAATACAAAATGAAAAAATAAGTAACAAATAATGAGATGACATTTGAAAATATTGATAGGGGCCAAGCGAGTAGCCCCCCTGCCACTAAAAAAGGTTTCAGTTTTCTTTCCTATAGGGATTTTAACTTTCCTTTTTCTTAAGTTTCCTTTCCCCCAGTTTCTTAGCTTCCTAGTTCTGGATCTTAATCACCTTTCAAATCAGCTTTTTCCTAGCCTGAATCATAGGAAGTCCCCTGACCCCTGCTGGTGCCATTCCAGGCCCAGCTCCTGGGTGAACACCACCACCTAAATAACCAGATTAACCAACTGAGAAAACCACAGGCTCCACGAAGCTAAACAGAATGTCTATCATACAGCTACTTTGTGTCAGTGGCTTTGGGTCTTGCTTCTTGGGCCAACACTTTCAACTCTGTTTAACCAAAATCTATTTTTCCTCATTTAGGGGCCTTGGGGATATGGATGATACCCCAGCAAGATTACCACTCCCAACCAAAGAAGCCAACACAGACTTCCAAGCAGATATAGGTCTTCCTGGTGGATCTTGAGACCCCTTCCTCTCATCTGAGATCAGACAGGGCCAGATTTCTGTGAATCCCCAATACACCCCTGCACAGCAGGAAGCAGATACAGAAGAAAAGACCCCCTGTCCCTCAACTTCCCATAGAGATTTTATGGGGATCATGTCTCTCAAGGGGGAAACAAGGCAATTAGAGATAGGCATTGGGTCTCTGCATTCCTGCATGTCCAACATAACCCACAGAATGTGACCGCCCAAAAGACCTCCCCTCTCCACCTAAATCTTCCTCATTTCACTATAATTATCTACCCCATGAGGAAACAAATTGGTACAAAATACTCAACTAGATTAAACCAGTCATTCACACCTGTGCAGTAAACGCCACAACGACCTTCATTTCACCTGGGCCTCATTATGCCATCATTATAATATCACGCATATGCCCGGAAGTTCATTAATATCATTATAACAGACTGAATTCTGGGGAGGAACATGCACAGGTTTAAAAGATGAGGTAATAGCCTCTTGTCCATCACTGGTGTCAATCAAGTGGTCCCACATCAGGAAAGGAACAGCCCATTCTAAAGAAAAAAGGTAAAAACTCCAAGTCCTCGCCAGTCAGCGCCTCATGCTTTGCCTTTGCTCAGGGCTGCTCCAAACCTTTTGGAATGTACTTTTTCTCCTAAAAATACCACCTTGAGCCTTGAGCCCCTAGGGCCTTTGAGCGCTCCTTTTGCTCTGCCTGCTCCAAACTCTTTGAAGTGTACTTTCTCTTCTAATAATGGCCCTTGAGCCACTGTTTTCTGCTGAGGCCCGCCTCTATCTCTTTGAAGTGTATTTTTTCTTCTAATAAACTGCTTTTTCACTACTTTACCTCGGTATCTCGTCCAATTCTTTGCTGGAGACTCCAAGGACCTGGACACCGCGCCGAGAAGGGCCCACTCTCCGGTGACAATATTAAATGGAAAATATTGATCTTGGTCTGGAAAAAAATGTACTTTTGCAAATACAGCATGGGGAAGTTGACACATGACAAAAACATGCGTTAGGGATTTTATCTAGTGGAAAGATTAACATAAAATAACTACATGATTAAAAAAGCACTCAGAACATTTAGAGTACATCACCCTTTGGATAGGGCTTTAAGTATTTAAGTTTTTAGAATTTAAAGTCTTTTCAGCATCCTGACAGAAAAAAACAACAACAAAAAAGTAAAGCTTGTTGACCATCTAATATACGATCAAGAACTGGTCTCACTATCTTAGGTATGATTTACTCAAAGTAGACACTGAATTTGTACATACAATTATTAAAACTATTTATTGAGACTCCATTATGGGACATTAACTACACAAAGTACAAATATTAGTCCCTCTCCAAAGAAAATAATCTAAAAATATTAGTATTAGACATGGCTGGAGGAATGAGTCATGGGAAAACAAAATTGGTCTATTAGAATTTATTTGGTGGTTTGATCTGCGGTAGGTCAGGCTAGAAAAGACCATAACCTCCCCAAGCAAAAAGGGGTAGGGAGTTTTATAATAGGGGGTAAAGAGTCTGTTCCCCCTTCAATGCGTCAGGGGACTTTCATTGCATTGTCTCTTGACAACAAAGGATTTCGGCCAGGGGGCATAACCAAGCCATCTGGTTCCACATTCTAGGCCCTGGCCACTATGTGAACCACCCAGACCCTCTGATCATAAGCCCCTAGGAGACAAACACAAGCCAGCAGGTACAAAGTACAAAGCAAGACAAGATGGCTTTTACGATAAGAAGGTATCTGCTCCTGGCCTAAATATGGCCTAACAAATTCCACCCCTGGGTTTGGTAACTATTCTTAGGAAAAGAGGTGGTAGCCAGTCTTCTGCCACCTAACTGTTTCCTGCTGAGCTGGGGGTCGATCAGGGTCCCTAATTAGAGGTTTGGGTGAGGGGGCTGAAGCGGTACTCCTATAAGAGCATAGCGAGAACTGTTTGCCTGCTGGTAACTTCGGCTCTGGTTTTCTGTGTAAAGTTAATGAGCAGGAAAGTAAGAGGAAAAATAAAGTGATTAAGGGGCCTAAGAGTTGGAGTAACCAAGAGAGGCTCGGGAGCCAGGAGGTCAAGGAACTAGTCGCCCCTTGACTATTGTATTTGTGCAGCCATTCAGCCTGTTCATAAATAGTTTTGATGTTGGTTATAGCTTGTCCTGAATTATTAATATAGGTACAGCAGGTCTTGTTAATGACCACACAACCCCCCCCCCTCCACCCCCTTAGTCTGCTAGGAGAGAGTCTAGAGCAAGGCAGTTGTTGAAGACAACATTGGCTAGTGAACTAACGACCTGGAGAGTCCTGCCAGGACATCTGCCATTTCCCGGGAAGTATCTTCTATGGACTGAATAAGCTCCCTTAGAATGTGTTCATGACAGTCAAAACCTCCCCAAGGGATAGTGGCCACTATTGCTGCAGCCGCCTCCGCTACCACGAGTCCTAAACCCCTCTTCTGTCTATGTGGAGGTGGGCTCTTGGTGAGGTTTAGAATGGTAAGGCCCTGTGGGACCAAGGTGCCTAGGAGTTTGCCCAGTTTCCATGGTCTGCAGCTGGTCGAGTTGGCTTGGTCCAAGGTTGTAATCGTCTCGGGACAACAATGGGTGTCATTAGGGGTGCAGGGTTGACTGAAGATACATTGGCATAGGAGGTGAGACCAATTGAGAGGCTTTAGGATGTCACACCAGTTATTAAGTCAGCTGAGCCCCTTTGGGTTAAGATGTCAAGGGTCTGGAAAGAGTCGATGTTGGATGTATGGGTGCTATTAAAGCAGGGAGTGAAGACTAGGGATGCGTTATAGGTGAGAGAGGTTTTGGAGAAGTTGAAAGTCCTATGTTGTAAGGGAGTTAGAAGCAGAGGGGTAGGTCACGTTCCCAGCAAGCCCACAAGGAAAAGGGGGGCCTCTCATCCTGGAGGGAGGAGTTCAGTGCTCAGATTAGAGAGTGATTAGTAATTGGATAAGCCTTAACATGGGTATTGTATCTAGAGGGTATCTCAGGGTTGGTATGGCAGATCTAGCATCTAGTTAAATTTTCACCTGCAGCTAAAATGTGAGAGGTGTTAATCAAAAAATTGTCTTCCCAGTCCCCATGTCCAGGAGCGAGGAGATAGCAGGGAAGGGTGAGGTAGAGGAGTAAACCTAGGGATGATGAGGGAGGGTGATGGTGCATTTTGACAGTCTGGAATAATGGGTTTGGGGATTATAGAGAGAGTTCCAAGTAGTCCTGAAGCTCAGTTGGTGTATAGTTCATAAAATCCCCCTGTAACAATTTGTCAAAAGCCAGTTCCCAGATCAATTTTTCTACGTGGGTGTTGGTTAAGTCCTTAAACTATCCTGGGGCATTTGAGTCAGATCCTCAAAGATGGTATCATAAACTTGTCCAGCACATACCTGTGAGGTCTTATTACTCATGTGGTCTGTTGCTTATACATAGTATCACCTTCATGACCCCCTCCGAGTGCAGGTATACATATCTGGTGGGGTGTCTGGCTGGGACCCCTCCAGCTGGTCCAGATTCTGTTGTTTTTGTTGGTCTATGTTTGGGGTTGCTGGCTCCAGGGCCCTTTTAAGCCTAGATAGGTGAATCCAAGAAGGTACCCCTAATAGTTTGGCTGCTGTGGGGGTCGTTAGGATGACTTGATAGGGTCCTTCCCATTTGGGATGAAGGGGGCGGACTTGGTCTGGGAGAGCTTTCAAGAGGATCCAATCTCCCAGTTCTAAAGTTGTTGCTGGAATTCTAATTCCAGCCTGAGAGTTGGGGAGGAAGATATCATCATGACAGATGAGGAGGTGCCAGGTGAGAGAAAGGGTAGGGAGATGATCACCAAGGAGAGGTGAAGAGGAAGGGGGTATGTTGCCAAGGAGGAAAGGGTGACCATTTATGAATTCAAACGGGCTGAGGAAAGTTGGAGCACGGGGAGGGGGAGTGGGGGCAGTGTGAAGGCGGGAAAGGGAAATAGGGAGGAAGAAAATCCATTCCTGATGGAGATCTAAGGACAGCTTGGTTAATTGAGTTTTGAGGGTAAGTTTTACCTTTCCAGTCGATTGAGGATGACACGGGATGTGCAGTCGCCACTGAATACCAGAGAGGTGGCAACTTGTTGGGTGATTTGGGAAATAAAACTAGGACCATCATCGCTCTGGATGGTTGAAGGGAGGTCAAAACGGGGGATGATGTGGTGGAGAAGGGCATATGCGACCATGGAGGATTTTTAAGACATGGCAGGGAAGCCTGTTAGCCATCCGGAGAAAGTATCCAGGAAGGTGAGGAGATAGCGGTGTCGGCGGATGAGTAGCATATGAGTGAAAGCAATTTGCCAATCTTGGCCAGGGATGCGGCCCCAGTCCTGATGGGTCAGGAAGGCTGAGGGAGGCTGAATGGCCCCCCAGAGGTTGGAGAGATGCCACATAAAGCAAGCCTGGGTAATGTGGGCTAAAAGGGACGGGAAGAAAGATGTGGGTGAGTGATAAAGGGACGTAAGAATGTGAGTAGGGGTCTACGTCCGATGTGAAGAGAGTTGTGGAAAGCCACAAGGATGTCCAAATGGGGCAGGGTTATTTTGCTGGGTGAGGTAAGCCAGGGGCCCTCCCAAATGGCTCCCTGACTGATAAGGGAAGTAACTTCATCTGGAGTATAAGTGGGCTGAAGAACAGGAATGGCAAGGAGTTGGCTAACAGGCTCAGAGCTGAGGAGGGCAGCCTGGCATTCCTCCCTATCAGCCTTGTTGTTACCAATGGCAACAAGGCTAGAGCCCCTTTGGTGGCCCCTGCAGTGTATAACAGAAACACGAACAGGGAGTTGGACAGCCTCAGTAAGCTTGAGGATTAGGGGACCATGGGCTACAGGGGAACTTTGGGAGGTAAGGAAGATGCATTCTGCCCAGATTGCAGCATGGGAATGGATAATGTGAAAGACATATTTGGAATCTGTATAAATGTTGACAGAGCATCTTTTGGCTAGGGTTAGGGCATGGATAAGGGCAGTAAATTCAGCCTTCTGAGTGGAAGTGTTGGAAAAGAGAGGGGAAGAATCTATGAGTTCATAGACAGAGGTAACAGCATTGCCTGAATAGTGCTCTCCATTACGAATGTGACTGGACCCGTCAACAAACCAGGTGTAGTCAGGATCAGGAAGGGAGTTGTCAAAAAGCTCAGGGTGAAGAAGTCAGGAAGATTCGAGTTCCTCAATGCAGGAATGAGACACAGTGGTGGAAGTAGGAAGAAGTGTGGAGGGGTTGAGGGCAGGGGACTGGAGAAGAGTAATGTGGAGAGAGGTCAGAAGAAGTTGATAATGAGTAAAGCAAGAAGAACTAAGAAAGGAAGGGGCCTTATTATTAAGAAGGTTAAGGATCGAATGGGGTGAGAAAACTTTGATAGGTTGAGAATAAGTTTGGAAGCCTCTAAAGTGAGGAGGGCAGAGGTAGCGAGGGAGCAGAGGCAGGGGGGCCAGCCCCCGGGCAGTGGGGTCTAGTTGTTTGGATAGGTAAGCTTTGAGATCAGGGTCCGATTTCTGACCCAAGAGGCCTAGAACAAGCCCCAGAGATTCATGGGTGTATAGGAAGAAAGGCTTAATCAGTTAAGGTAAAGCAAGGATGGGGGCAAAAATGAGAGCCTTCTGGAGTTGAGAAAAAGCAGAGGTGATCTCTGAAGTAGGCAGGAGAGGTTTCTGGAGGGGGCCAGCGACGGCCTGGTAAAGGAGTTTGGCAATGAGGCCAAAATTGGGGATCCAGATGCAAAAATATCCAACCAAGCCAAGGAAAGGGAGAAAATCCTGTTTAGTGGAGGGGAAGGGGATGGAGTGAATGAGTATTTTACATTATGTAGTGATTTCCCAGTGACCTAGGGAAAGGTGGCATCCTAGGTAGTGATGGTTCAGGTGAAGAGTTGGGCCTTATGGCAGGAGACACAATAACCTAGGGAAGCCATATAATTGAGGAGCAGGCAGGTATGGAAAGTGGATATATTAGGTATAGGTCTACAAAGAGGGAGATAATCAATGTACTGGAGAATCCTAGAGCGAGGATTCTCCAATTTCCCTAGAGGAAGGGAAAGCGAGATTAGGTCTCCATCTATGACCTGGCCAAAAAGATGGGGGCCTATCCCTAAAGGCCTACGGGAGGACCGTCCAGGTAAATTGTTGAGGTAATTTGGTATCAGGATCAGTCCGGTTAAAGGCGAACAGGTCCTGGGAATTGGTGTGTAAAGGAACAGAAAATAAAGTATCCTTAAGATCAAGGACAGAAAAATATTGAGTGTCAGGAGGTATGAAGGATAAAAAAGCATATGGATTGGGAAATACAGGGTGGAGGGGAATAACCACCTTGTTTATAATTTGAAGGTCTTGAACAAAGCGGTATGTCCCGAGCAGCTTCTTGATTGGGAAAATGGGAGTATTGTAAGGGGAAGAAGCAGGGTGGAGAATCTTTGCCTGGAGGAACTTAGAAATTAGAGGTTTGAGTTCCCAGAGGCCTTGTCGAGGAATAGAACACTGAGCTTCAGAAGGAAAGTGAGTGGGCTCTCTGAGTGAGATAATAAGATGTGGGTGATGAGTGGTGATAATGGGTTGGGAGGTATCCTATATTGAGGGGTCAATGTCAGTGGATTAAAAGGGGAAACTGGGGTGGGTTCTGGGGGGTTATTCAGCTAGCAAACTGAGAAGAGTGGTAGCAGAAGAAGGGGTATGTAGAGTAATGGCAGAATGAAATTTGGAGAGAATGTCCCTCCCTAAAATTGGAGTGGTACAACGAGGCAGGACTAGGAAGGAATGAGTAAAAGGGTGTCCCTCTTGGGGACATAAAAGGAATGGGGTAGCCATGGAGTGAGAAGGTATCCGATTGACCCCCACAATCTAGACAAGAGAGGGAGAGAGCTTGCCCAAAAATTCAGGGAATGCCGAGTAAGAGCCCCCATGTTTAGAAGGAAAGAAATGGCCTTACCAGCAACTAGGAGAGTTACCCACAGTTCTGCATGCGTATGGTGAAGGTGAAGGCCTGTGAAGGGACAGGGTCCCTTCATTCTTCATTGGTACCGCGGATCCCCAGGAGGAAAAGATTATTCCCACCTGCTGGTGCCGTGGCAGGCATGGTATTTAGCCGAGACCAAGAAGTGGATGTTCCTGAGCCTTGAGGGGCTCGAGGACAATCCGATTCCCAGTGGCTACCATGGCCACATAAGGAGCAAGGCTTATTAGGAGGCTTTCAATTAGGGAAAGAGTGGCTCCAGTGTCCCGGGAGGTCACATTTAAAGCAGGCATCTGGTTGATTAGGCTGTGCAGACGATTGGGGTCCCAGTTCTTTCCTTTGGGGCCAGCCCGGCCTGGCCTAACGGCCTAGGAAACAGCTGCAGCTACCATCTATATGGCCTGAATATGGGCCTGTCTACTCTCCTCGTCTCAATTGTTGAAGACCATAAAGGCCAGTTCTAAAATATCTGCTTGGGGGTGGGTGGGTATGAGGACCTTTCTCTAGTTTCTGAAGCTTCCTGCAAATATCACGGGCCAACTGGGAGCTGAAATGCATGGCTAAGACAGCTCTGCCACCCAGAGAGTAGGGATTAATGTTAATGTAGGTTTGTAGAGCCTCTGAAAGGCGGGAGAGCAAAACAGCTGGGTTCTCAGGGTGGTCTTGGTAGATTTCTCTAACGTTTTCATGATTGACAGCTTTCTGAATGGCTGCCTTCATGCCCTGAAGGAGACAATTAACCATATGGTCTCTCCTTAGGCGGTTGGGATTGGACTGGAGGTGAGTCTGGTAATTCCAGTTAGGATCCTGCGTAGGAACAGCCGTCTCCCCAGGGGGATGGGCATTATTATTTTGGCAATGCATGGAGTCTGCTATTTCACTAGCTTTTTGAATGATACAATCCTTTTCATCAGAGTTAGTACACGTGGAGAGAATAATATAGATGTCCCTCCAAGTAAAGTCATAGCTGGGGTGAGGTATTTAAACTCCTTAGTAAAGCCAGAGGGATCAGAAGAAAAGGAGCCTAGCTTAGATTCAATCTGACTCAGGTCAGTCATCGAGAAAGGGACATGGACCCTAACAGGGCCTTCAGCACCTGCCACATCCCTGAGAGACATCTGGGTGGCTGGGGGCATATAAGGCTGTCCACATCAGGTATGAGGAGGGGAAGAAAGGTTGGAAGCAAGCAGGGCAGTAGTGGAGGAAGCGGGAGTATCGGGTGTTGAGGAAGAAGAGGAAGTATTGGGCGGTGACACAGAGGGAGCGGGTTGATACGGTGGGGGGTTTTGAACTAGCAGAGGTCAGGGAGAAGAAGAAAAATCAGGGGGGTTGAAAGGATACAGATCAGGATTAGGGGGTGAGGACTCTGGAGAAGGGGGAGAAGAAGAGGCTGAAGCTAAACCCAAGAAGAGAGATTCGCCTTTAGGTGGGAAATGGGATAAGTCCCATCGCAGCTCAAAGAAAGCCAGGAGGTAGGGGAACCTCACACCATTTACCCTGCTGGCGGAGGATGTTGTCTAAATCTTGGAGAAAATCAAGGTCAAGAGTTCCGGTAGGCAGCCAGGATTTGCCATTATCAAGCTTATATTGCGGCCAGGCCACAGTTGAAACGGAAATAAAGCATTTAGCCTTTTAAACGGGGTAAAGTCCTCTCAATGCAGCCCAAAAGGATCCCCAAAAGGGAGTCCTGGGGTAAAAGGAGGAGTCAAAGCCCATAGTAATGAAAGAAGGGAATAGGGGGCAAAAGAAGATAAAGTCTAGACTCTCTTAATTACCCGGAGGACAAGGGAAAACAGAAGGGCTGTCAGTTTCCTCAGGTCCGGCGAAGGGGATGGATGCAGACCAGTCAGGAATCCCTGCTGATAGCTGACCCAGGGGCCTGGCCTGGAGATATGGTCAGGCCTAGCGCTAGGTCTTGTATAGGATGGCACATCTGACCGAGTCGGAGGGTGGAAGAGGGAAGACTTACCTAAGTCATACGCCAAAGGCTAGACGAAGACGGCTCCCCATACAGACCACCAAATTGTTAGGCATGGTTGGAGGAATCAGTTATGGGAGACCAAAATTGGTCTATTAGAATTTATTTGGCATGTTTGAGCTGTGAGAGGTCAGTCTAGAAAAGACCATAACCTCCCAGAGCAAAAAGATGTATGGAGTTTGTGGGGACAGAGTCCCAGAGAGCAATTTCCAGGCTCTTGGCCTCACATGGAAAGTTGTTGGCTTGGGTAGTGGATGGCCATCAGCTGTAACGAGTTAGCCAATTGGCCACTGATATAACTGCCACGGCTACGCTTGTTGGTTGGTTGGTTGGTTGGCAGAGAAGCGGCCGGCAGATTGTGTAACGTGTGGCTAGTACTTCCTGTGTCTCCTAGAGAGACTAGGGTGCAGGAAGACTCCTTGTTGGGGTACTGGCTGATGTTTGCTCCCTGTGTCTCCAACCCAGCCGGCAGCGAGAATATAGTGGTCTCACCCCCCTATCCGTGGCTCCATTGATGTTCCTTTTTGGCTTCACTATATCTTGTGTTACTATGCGGGGAGCAGGACCAGAGTCCCTGCATGACAGAGTTTCATAGGAGGGGTAAACGAAGCTGTTCTGCCTTCAATGCTTCAGGGGACTTTCGTTTCATTGTGTCTCGGCAACAAAGGGTTTCGGGGCATAACCAAGGCCTCCGGTTCCACATTGTAGCCCCCAGGCCACCATCTAGACCGCCCAGGCCCGCTGATCATAAGCTCCTAGGAGACAAACACAAGCCAGCAGGTACAAAGTACAAAGCAAAAAAGATGACTTATAAGATAAGAAGGTTTCTACTCCTGGCCTAAATATGGCCTAACAATTAGGAAGCTAATTTCATAAATATATGTCTCACTGTATTATTTATTTTAGGAAAAGTAAAACTCATTTTAGAGAACAAAGATTGAAGAATAGATACTAGGTAAATGATGTCATATATATGGAAGGATATTGTCAAAAATAATATTTCTAAGGACTTTAAAATAATGTGGTATGCCTTTATTTTAAAGTCCTTAGAAATATTATTTTTAATATTTAACAACATGTCAACATATTGTTGAAAAAGCAATAAATGAAGGAATATATATATATATATATATATATATATATATATATATATATTATGTGAAGGGTTAAAAAAGGCATACCAAAATGGATTAAAGTACACCTACAACACATTTAATACTGAGTTAGAAATATAAATCTGCTGACAAATATAGGCAAATTACACAAAAGAATTAACAAATAAAAGTTCACATGGTAAAAGACATAAATATCCTAACGTGTTCAAATGAATGAAGACAAACGAATTAAAAACACTAATGCAATTTTATTTCCTTTAATAAGTAAAAAGAAAAAGTTTATACATGATGACATCAAAATTGGAACAAAAAAGGATATGCACTCAGAACTCACACAGATATTTTGTTATAATATTTATCAAAAGCTATAGATTAACTCA
Source organism: Rhinolophus sinicus (assembly GCF_036562045.2). Taxonomy (NCBI): domain Eukaryota; kingdom Metazoa; phylum Chordata; class Mammalia; order Chiroptera; family Rhinolophidae; genus Rhinolophus; species Rhinolophus sinicus. Next base: position 129,886,747 of record NC_133753.1, read on the forward strand.
TTTTGACCTTTCCTCTCCTTAATTTCAGTCTTAATTGTGAGACATTTTCCTAAGGGGGAAAAAAGAAAGAAAGAAAAATTAGGATAGAAACTCTAGCTATGCAAATGCTCCTTGAAATGTAACATGAAATTTCTGAGGGCAGTCAATGTAGGAGTGGTCAATTAGATTATGGTGTTCTTTCAATGAAACAGCATGCTGTTATAAAAAAATTTATGAAGTTTTTGTAAAAGGTATACAGGTGTGCTATATTGTCAAGTGAGTGCCAGGTTGCACATTATTATATAAGGCTACCTAAACAAATATACCTAAAATGTATAGGCATATGTAAAAAAGTTTAAAAGGATCTTCAAACAATCTCTCTCTCTCTCTCTCTCTCTCTCTCTCTCTCTCTCTCTCTCTCATGTGTGTGTGTGTGTGTGTGTGTGTGTGTGTGTGTGTGTGTGTGTGTTTTAGGATGGTTGAATAATGGGATGATTTATTCAAAATATAGTTAAAAAATAAAATCACACCTAGAGCTAAGAACAAAGTTTGGGACATATGCATGTTAGGTGTCTGTAGCTGATACTAAAGCAAATCATAGATGAGTTAGTATAGAAATAAAAAAAAGAAAGTTGGAAAAATAAATTAAAAAGATCTTTGGAAAACATTGATATTTAAGTAATAGGCAAAGGATGATGGTTTGCATTAGTCTGAATAAAATGAAAAAGCAGACTGAAAAAGATTGCATCAATGACTGAATCTCCAGCAATGTGGAAAACGTTTAGTTCTTTATGTTGCTGGTGCTCCAACTGCTAAGGTAGCTTCTTCTCCTCTCTAACTGTCCATGAATACAACCTACAAACCATCGCTATTCTGAAGTAACCAGAGTATATTTCTCCACCCTTAGGAACCTATAACAACTGATGTGCTTGTTTGCAATTTGGCAGTAGCAAACATGAGTCAAAGCTGTCAGTTTTGGATTGGCTTCAAGGAGGCTGAGTCCAGGATAGAAAGCATTTTACAGAAGCTGTTTTGACCCCCACTTCTAAAAACGAGGAGAACTACTCCAGCAGATGGTGAAATTGTCTGGGTAAAACAATATGGCTGAAAGTATTGTGCACTCTTACTCTCCCTAGGTAAAACCCCAAAGGGAGTGTCTCCCCTTCTCTTCCTGAGTCTGAGTGTATATGTCTAACTGCATTGTAGTTTCCTTTCTGCTCCCCTACACCCACCATCTTCCCCACCAAGTCATGTTCTCATGCCAACTCCATCTTTTCCTCATCATCCCTCAGCCCAAGAATCTCACTCTTTCTTAGCCAAAACTAATAAAATGACAAAGAAGCCCAGCTCCTCTAGTTGCACGCAAGTCAGAGAGTAGAGCAGAAGTGTATCACTGCAGGCGATATATGTTTAGTTGACCGCTGACTCTAATACTGTGTTTGCCAGGAAATTTTTAGTAAAGTACTTGTCTATACTGACCCAAATTTAGGCCAAGCACTCAGTCTTGAATGTTGTTACGACTATGACTCTTCATTTATTCAATAATTTTTTACTGAATGCCTACCAACCTTGCAGAGAGAATATTGAAATGAATACGATTTTCTTCAAGTTTAATATTTAACAAGTGAGATTTTTAAAAAGCATGTGAAAATGCTTACAATAATTTGATATGTGTTAATAATGGTACAGATGTAAAATTATACCACCAATAAGATGGAGTCATAGAAATGTGTAAGCGGTAGGGTAGACAGATACCAAATACCAGATCCTATGTACAGAGTAGAAACACTGACAGGAATGCCCTTGGAGAATTCATTCCAAGTAGTAGGAAAAACATGGATGAAGTACTTATACATGAAAAAATAATTAATTTTAAAAGAAGTTGTAGTGGGTCTTCGGTTCAAAGGATATATGGTTGAAGAGTGCCTGGGAATGAGATTTTTAATAGATCTAATTGGAGTGCTATTTTGGAGTATGTATTAAAAAGGGAAGAGTAGAATTAGGGTGCTATTTCCTAAGGCTGGGAAAATCTAAGTGGAAGAGGTTGAGATACTAAAAGGGACATGGGAACAAGAGGAGGACTGGATATGAGATATATTTTAGAATATGAGACATATTTTAGAATTGGGATTCACAGAACTTTCACTAAGGTTTAGCTCCCTTAAAGCAAAATTACTCCTTTAGCTGAAATGTTCTTCAAGAATGTCTTTATTTGTTGATGCCTAGTATTTCATATAGATAGATATAGATATAGATATAGATGATATAGATGATATAGATATATATAGATATAGATATAGATATAGATATAGATATAGATATAGATGTATATGTATGTATATATGTATATATGTATATATATGTATATATACATGGCATCATGTTATCTGCAAAAAGTGACAAAATAAAAATTGCTATTGAGGATTTGTAAGAAAAAATCAAGTAAAAAAAAAAGAATGTCTTTATTAAAACGCATGTGTCTAGCTATAGGTAACATATTATTTTATGCTTGTTTCCCACAGAAGCGGACCCTGATATGGGTACAAGCAGTTTACTATGTATGTCTTTTCAAGAAGTACTTGTAGGTGAGCAGGAATATGAAACAGAGAAAGGAAGGGACTCAATACAGGTGTATAAGTGAGCAGGTTACCATGTGAGTTACTGAAACTCAATTCCACTGAGACATGCTTCTAAGTTATTCTGCGTAAAGTGTGATTCCCATTCATCAACTCCATCCATCAACTGGTTGTATACCACTCATGGGGGCATTAAATTGTTTGCACTTTGCCTTGACCCTTGCCCACAGACTGAGAATATTTTTATAGTCAAAGAATGCCTGAAGACCAAGAGTCACAGGTGTTTGCAGTAAGAAACTGTCAGAACTCTGAGTGCCAAGGAGATTTGGGTGGGACGACAAAGCATCTGCTATGCCCCTTAAACCAGTATTTTTCAACTGAGAGCTTATGTAAAGATTTCTACAATAAATTTCAATGTTTTTAAAACAACGTTTTTTGTTTTTTTGGGTTTTTTTTCATCTTAGTTAAACTCAGCTTAAGTATATTCTGAATCTGGATAACGACTTTGACCTTGTTTGCTTCCCAGTGATTTGTGACTAAGCAATAAATGATACCAAGCAGTGTACATTTTAAAAGTAAATAAGAAAAAAGTCAACACATATCATATGAATGGAGGTTTCAGAGACGGTGTGGATAGAGAAAAAAAGGAGATTGTATCCACATGGCTCAAGCTAATAGCTAATAGAGAGACAAATGTTATGGGTTGAATTGTGCCCCCCCACCACGCTCCCATTCATACATTGAAATCCTAATTCCCAGTAACTCAGACTGTAAAGTTATTTGGAAATAGAGTCATTGAAGATGTAATTAAGATGAAGTCATTAAGGTGGGTCATAATTCAATATTACTAGTATCCTTATAAAAAGGGGAAATTTGAACAAAGAGATACACAATGAAAACACCATGTGAAGACTAAGGCAGAGATCTACAACCCAAGGAATGCCATGGATTGCCAGCAAACCATCAGAACCTAGGGAAGAGGCATAGAGCAGATTCTTCTTCATGACTCTCAGAAAGGAACTGACCCTATCAACACCTTGATCTTACACTTCTGGTCTCCAGAACTAAGTGATACTAAATTTCTATTGTTTAAACCACCCAGTTTTTTGTTTCCCTGTTATGAAGAACCTAGTAAAGTAATACACATATTAAAATAAATTAAAATCTGTTTCTCAGTAGGCAATACTAAATATCATAGTCACAGTGTGACTAGAATACTCAATTAATTATTGTCCATCCCATTAAGTTAATGTTAATTTTAATATTTATTGGTCTTGTCATTCTATATGTATTTATTTTTGCATTATTATTATGATGGTGTATAACACCTATAAGCATAAGGAATTTATAATTATATTATAGTTTATAATTTAAATAATGTTAACATTTTAATAAAAATAAATTAAATCAATGATGGTTATTAACTGAGTATATTTTCTTTTATTTGGACTCCATTTACAAGACACTTTGAGAACTCCTGCTTTAAACTATTGGCATATTTTTTATTAGTATGGTTTGACTGATATGATGGTTAATTTTATATGTCAACTTGACTGGGCTAAGGGATGCTCAGATGGTTGGTCAAACACTACTTCTGTGTATGTCTGTGAATGTGTCTTCAGAAGAGAATAGCATTTGAACTGACAGACTGAATAAATAATATGGCCCTTCAACAATGTGGATGGGTATCATATAATTCCTTGAGGTCCTGAATAGAAGAAAAAGGTGGAAGAATGGTGAATTTATTCTTCTGTTAGAGGTGAGACAAGACATCCACTTCATTTGGCCTAGAACATCAACTCTTCTGATTCTTTGACTTTTAGACTCATATAGTGACTTACACGAGTAGCTTCTATATACTCTTCCAACTTCATATCTTTACTTTTTGGGAGAGCTATTTTGTTGTTGTTCTTTAATTTCTGTATCCATACAATTAAAAACTGTTGCAGCTGGAAACTGCTACACTAACATCTCTCATCTTGTACATCTGAGATAGATGTTATGACTCTTCAAAGACCTAAGTTCCATGACAAGTCCAGCTTCACAAAAGTATTTATGATGGCTAATATTATGTGCTAACTTGGCTGGGCAACAGCACCTAGATATTTGTTCAAACATTATTCTGGATGTTTCCATGAGTGTTTTTCTGTTTGTTTGTTTGTTTGTTTGTTTGTTTGTTTTTTTGTATGGGTTTAACATTTAAATCAGTGGACTTTAAGTAAAGCAGATTGCCCTCCCTAATGTGGGTGGGACTCATCCAATCAGCTGAAGGTCTTAAAAGAACAAAGACTGACCTATCCAGAAAAAGCAGAAATTCTGCTGGCATATGCCTTTCAGAGAATCCTGACTAACCCTGCTTTCCTGTCTTAAATAAATTACCTGGACAAATGTATAGTATCATTGGTCTAACTTGAGTCAAATAACTATCTTTGGGCCAATTAATGGTCAGAAAGGACTGGAATATGCAAAATATGGCAGGTCCCATATGATCATTTGATCATACAGTTATAGCAAGGAAATAAAATTATTTTACCAAAGAACAAAGTTTGGAGAACTACATGAGGAAAGTCTCACATGTATAAATATGGTTGCTGAATCAGTTATAAAAATTACATAACATATTTAAGAAAAAAACCATGTAAAACTAAATTTGGGTATGGCAAAATTTTTTTAAATAAAAAATGCAAAATAGTTTAATTCAGTCCATTTTGCAAAAAGTAATACGTAGTTAAACTTAATTAAACTGGTGAGTTTCAAAGTGCACCACTGATTGGCCTCATACATTTGCTATTTTTCTAAAAATTACATTTGTAGAGTATCTTTAAAGTGTTTTGGACCTAATTCATTTTCATTATTGCACATAGTCTGTATTTTACATGTTGTATTACAGATTATGTTACATAAAATACACAAGTCATCTGTTTTCTTGTATAGCTTGAATTTAATTAAACGATGTATTGAAATCTTCGTAAAATCAAATGAATATTTAAATATGCCAGTCTTTTGTGCTATAACATTTTGTTGATACATAATTAAAATATTTAATGTGCAGTAAATATTGACTGCCTGATAATAGGATCTAAAGAACGTCCAGATATGAGAGAAAGACTCATGTGTTTTCCCCATGATTTCATTGCAAGCTCTTTGGCATAAATTCTGTCACACAGTGATTGGGTTTATGAATATGTGGCCAATTCTGGACAACGGATAGATTCTTTTGGAAGACAGAAGACTGTTAATATTTTTTATAGACTATTAGCACTCAACAGGAGAGTGGAAGCCTTTTTTTATTTCCTGCTCTTTACTGCGATAAGAGCTCCTCCTTTCATTTAGCCTCTAATATAAGGTACTGCCTCTCTGAGACAGATTGACCAATATATCCATTTTATGAGGAATACAGTAGTTGTTCATTAAGTGAATTCATATTCATAGAGAATTGGAAGGGAGCTAGCTGGCCTTGAAAGTAGACAACATATATCCCATTGCTACCTCTGTTATCCATTAACTGCCACTGAGAAAACATATGAAATCTTGATATTATTTTCTTCAGTTGGATAATGTAGGAAACAGAAGGAAGTCTCTATCCTTCACTGAAATAAATAAAATGTGATTCTACTACAAATAACTATTTTAAGAAAAAATATCAACAATTAGGGCAGTAGATGTTTCAATTGTTCACAGAACAACCGTTTCCATTTCTCAAGCATATTTCATGTCTTTTTGCTATGTCAACAGGACTCTTTGGGAACTGAAACTCTGAGTCTTAATGCATCCATTTCAAAACTCTGCAGATACTTTGGAATTTCAGAAAAAAGAAAATCTTAGCTGTATGTGTACTATCAAACTTGCAGATTGAATATTTTAATGTTATATTTTTGGTTATTGAATCAAAATCTTTCTCAACTGAATACATAATCACAATAACATATCCCAGCACTTGTTTCAAATCTATGTCTTCAAGTTACTTTCAAAACAGTATGAATATTTTTAAAACTAGCAACAAATACTCACCATTGGATAAAATGCAGCCTTAAACCAACATTCATGTTTGCACTTTGCTCTCTCAGTCTTCTTATTTTCACATATCAATTTGTTTTGTTTTCCATCCTTTTTATCTAGCATCTAATTGATTATTATCAGTTCAGCTGCTGAGTGCTGCAATACATGTCTTAATACTGTTGTTACACTCCTGTTGTTTTTTCTGGTGCCCACAACAAATGATCCTTCAAAGATCACTGCAGAACAAGAGGAGTAGGTATACATGCACTACTTCCAGGAACATTCAATCTCCATATTGATTGAGACCCAGGAACATATTATAATTGTTATAACAAGAGTGGGTTTATTTGTTTGCTGGTTGATTTGTTTTCATGGTGTTCATTCATTGGTTCTTTTATTCATGTACCTTAATGTTACTGGTTTTTATTTTTTATTCCGATTGGGAGTAATTGGAAGGGGGAAGCAGGTCGCATTTTTATAAAAAAACATTATTTTTTTGTTAAAGAGAAGCCATCCTGGAATGTAGGTACTCTCATAAAATTATGTTTTTTCAAGTTGTTTTATATGTGATCAAATGATATTTTGTGTTTTTTTATAGTAAACATTGCAATGTAACTATCACACAATTGTTTATGCCAATTCTGCTGTTCCCTCTGATTTTTCCACTGCTCTCTTTCTCTCTCTCTCTTTTAATTTCTTTTATGAGCCTGGATACTCTTTCATTTTGTTGCTGTTATTGTTGTTACTTATTTGATTGGTTTGCTTTGTTTAGCTATCCAATTACTTTTTAGCCATTAAATCATAATATTCGTAGATATCATATCAGAGCCTAGTAAGAATTCTTGCCTGAGACAATTTGGAATAACAGAGAAGGCCTCCATGGGGCTGATAATGCAGGCAGGCAAGAGTTTTTAAACCTGTTTAGATTTAAAGAAAAATAATAATATATGGTCAGGTGTAGTGATTTGTCCGGAACCAGACTGAAATGGAGTTTGAGGTATAAGATGTTTATTTGAGTCAACATCTGTGGACAAATAAGGTGGGTCATTAGTAAGTAAATTAATTGAATTATGATAAAGGTCCAAGAAAACCTCCCCCAAAACAATGGAAAGCTCTAAAGGGAATACTGCACTTCAGAGTGTTCCACATCTGACTGAAATGCCCAGATCTTTATACTCCAACTTACTCATCAACCAGATCCAGGCCATTCCAAGAAGAGCATGCCTTTGGGCAAGGAAGCCCTCAGAAGCTGAGGCAACGCCTGAAAGAGCTCATACCTGGAGGCTTTCTTGTGACAGAAGTTCCACAGATGGAAATAAATCCTTCCTTAAACAGGGAGATGCGGGGAGCCTCACTGTACCTATAACATCAGAGAGGAGTAATTTGAAATATATCAGACAGACGTTACAGTGATATGCTCGCTGGATCAGTCCCAGGATATTGTTCCAAGTTGCATAATGAAGGAAGCTGTGAAACAAAGTGAAAAATAAAATAAATAGATAAATAAATAAATTAATTAATTAAATAAACTTTTTAGGACATAGAATAAATTGTAATATCTCTAAGGTCAGACTATCTCAGTAGACTCAAGTAGTCATAGAAAAAAAATGAACTTCAATTTCAATAAAAATAGAATGTTAACAATAGTAAATACACTGGTAGAGAAAATACTTATCTATTCAACAAGAATTACACATTCTTACTAAGCTTGACACCATATTAGAAGTGATGTAGATGATAGAGGTGATGGTAGGAGCACAGTTTCAACCCCAGATGATGACTGCCCCTGAATTACCTAGTAGTAGCTTACTATTATAATTATCAAAATTCAAAAAGTTATTACCATAAAAGCTTATATGAGATCTGACAATTAAGTTTGTGAATGAATCCTAGAAAAAGTGCTACATACCTCATTGCTGAATATCACTACAGTCACACTCGAAGTGCTCCCCTTGGGAAGCTATTCACCAATGTCAGCACCTAATCTGCCCTTCAGAGCAGCTTTGGAACTCTGTCTGGAATGGCCATCAGAGCTGTCATTGTACTACACTTGATGTCCTGAATGTCATCAAAATGTCTTCCTTTCAATATTTTCTTTATCTTCAGGTAAAGAAAGAAGTCATTGAGGGCCAGATCAGGTGAGTAGGGAGGGTGTTCCAATACAGTTATTTGTTTACTGGCTAAAAATGTCCTTACAGACAGTGCCATGTGAGCTGGTGCATTGTCATGATGCAAGAACCATGAATTGTTGGTGAAAAGTTCAGGTCATTTTCATCTAACATTTTCATGCAGCCTTTTCAGCACTTCCAAATAGTAAACTTGATTAACTGTTTGTCCAGTTGGTACAAATTCATAATGAATAATCCCTCTGATATCAAAAAAAGTTTGCAACATTGTTTTGACTTTTGATTTGGACTGATGGAACTTTTTTGGTCATAGAGAATTGTCTGACTTCCATTGTGCACTTTGACACTGTTTCAGGGTCGTATTGGTACACCCATGTTTCATCACCAGTGATAACATCAGCCCAAAACATCATCTTGCCTCTCCAAAAGGCCTTGGCAAACTTTGACACTCCTTTGCTTTGTTCATCGGTGAGCTCCTTCAGGAGCATATTCACACACCTTTCTCATGCCAAGATTTTCATTAAGATTTGCTTAACTGTTCCTCTATCAATGTTTACTTGGTTTGCTATGCTTCCAATGGGTAACTGACGATTTTGACACACAATTTGATGAATTTTTGCAATGGTTTTGTCAGTTCTGTTCATTACTGGCAGCCCTGACCTCTCTTCATTAGTGACATGTTCTCACCCCTCAGAAAAATGTTTAATCCATCTGTACACTGCCATTTTCTTCATGGCATTATCCCCATAAAATTGGACTAACAAGTGCCTGATTTCACTTCCACTCTTGCCAAGTTGAACAAGAAATTTAATATCTGTTCATTGCTCTAATTCAAACTCAGACATTCTCGTGACAGCACACAAAAACACGTAGCAACCACAATGAATGCCAGTCCACAAGTCATCACCACATGTCAACACAAACACAGCTGGGAGACACTGATATACCAAGGTTCTGAAACCTTACTGAACTGTTTGTACAGTGCTGCTAATGTAAGCGCACAGTGCCAAGTTTGTGAACTTAATTGCCAGACCTTGTATTTTATCCATATTAGGATAAGGGAGCATGCTGTGCTTTTTTAGCCCATTCAAAAATGCACATTTTGTTACTAACACTTTTGGATCAGAGGCCCAAACCAAAGTCTTTCTGCCCAGTTCCATTCACACCAATAGAATGAGGCTGAATTTGGGAAAGCAGAGCAAAAATTGTATTTTTTGATGAAGGGATGGAGAAAGGTAAACTCATGCTGTCACCAAACCTTCTCCCTGACTGGGAAGGCACCTTCTATATTTATAGGCTGTGGTGTGCAGTGACTAAATTCTTTTAGGCATGTATAGTTATTCTGTTGCACGTGATCATTTTTTCACATCATGCTTCATCTCCATCTTGGTCTTTGTGCTCTGCCCTCTACATTTTGCAGTTAGGAATCCTTTTCAGTTCTTATAAGCAATCATAGCTTGTGACTAGTTTAGATATTCAGAAATGTTAGGGCTTTTAGATGATAGCCCGGAGACAATTTCTTTCTCTATATTATATGAGTCCATTACATTAAGCCAATATCTAAGGAATGGGAAAGGATGGTGAGTGGGATATTACTGAAGACAAGGTCTAGAGTGGCATTGATCAATTTATTCACATTCATTGACTGCCATTCAATCACAGATCCACACTGAACTCCCAATGGAAGCTATAAAATGAAGCCTGACAGGACTCCAAGAAAAATAGGACAAGTTGGGCACTGGCAATCATTCATAGACTCTACAACAGCTCCTGAGATGAGTGAGAATAGAGGGAAGAAATAAAAAACATAAGAATTGCTGGTAGGGTAATTATATTGACTTAGAGTTCAAAGCAAGAAGTGAGTATGTCATTCATACCACCTGAGGAAAGTTTGTAGAAGGAAGAACTATGAAATAAGAATAATGGATGGCACTTTTGCTCTATTAAGCAATTATCCTAGGAATGATTTGAAAGTTATATAAGGGAAAATCTCAACAATTTATCATTCATATTTTTTCTTTTCATTTGAAGTACATAACACACAAAGATCTTTTGTTAAGAACTTGGTATATTTCCACTTACTGAATTATAAACTTAATGTACTTAGAGACAATTAGTGTGCATATGATATAATCTTCAATGCAGATTCAACAATTATTGAAGTGTGGGATGATGGATTACAGTCATTATTTTATTGGAGGCCAAAATAAGAACTTTCAAACTACTGTATCAAGAAAAGTAATAAAATGTGTTGATAGGCTGTTTCAGTTCAATGACATTGAAATGTTTAATGAGGTTAGGAGGGGGAGGAAGGAAATTATCCAAATTACCTAGTATCCAAATTACCTACATATTTTTTAGTATATAATCACTTGAGAAATGTGAACTTAAGAATATAGTAGAGGAAGAAAATGGCAGGTTTGACCTCCCAAAATATCCCCCATAAAAGATACGAAACAACTTCACAGCTTTGAAAATTCCATCAAGAACCTTACCATTAACATTACTTGAAGACATAGAATGCTAAAACTGAAAAACAAACAAACAAACAAATAACAAAAAAGCTATGGTTAAAAGAGAGGAAAAAGATCCTAGTGTTTGCCTCTACATGCTCCCACCAAAACTCCACTGTAAAACGTGCTTTGTGGTGAACAAAGTCTTACCAGGAAAAGTATGTATGGAAAACAAAGAATTGGGAAAACATCAAAAAAAGATTAAATTCATCATAAATCTGAAAATACAAAATAAGTAACTGAGGAGATAAGAGAATGGACTATGGGAAACAGTTTTAAATAAGGATAATGTAATGGGCCAGGCACTATATAAATGGCTAGGCAGACAATTTAAAGATATAGACTTGGTTTAAATGAGCAAGACTGATTTAAATGGACCCACTTCCAAAAATATAGCTTCTGATGGAGATAAAAGGCAAAAAGAAGAAATAATCACATTTTTGAAATTAGGTAGTAAAGAGGAAGAAAAACAAAGTGGAAATTTTAGTATCCTGAAAGACAAAAGATAACTGCAAAAACCATAAAACTCACAACTACTCTGCTACAAGCAAAATATAGAAACAAAAATCCTTGTTATATACTTGGACTTTGATAGACTAGCAGAAAAGGAAGCAATTAAACTAGAAATCTGAAAAACACTGCAATATCATAAAGGTAGACAAACAGAAAGTCTATAGACAATGATTGCAGTAAATCAGGATATAAATTTCATAAAAACACCAGGAGAATTTCCCACTGAAAAATAATGAAGCAGAAGTAAACTGTAATTCTACACTCCAAAAACAATAAAAATTATGCTCAAACAAGCATTTGAGGATGTGTTAAATATTCCTTGAATCATAGTTTCAAAAATTATGAACAGAAATGTACAAGAAAACTGGGATAAATTAAAAGAGTTCATTGAACTCTTTCAATCAACTGGAAAAGTAAAGGAAGAAGAAAAAATTACTCCAAAAATAAAGAAAAAAAGTGAGGTGCTCAGAGGAGAATAGATGCAGATAAAAATTTAGTAAAGATCACTGAAGAAAGGCAAGAAATCAACGAAAAGAATGTAAATGGCAGAAAGAAAGAATAAACATGGCAAGAGAGAAAGTAGTAGAAATGGAAGATAGACATAAAATAAACAATATTTGTATTATTAAAGTCCCAGAAGTAGAAAAAAAGAAAAATGGAAGAGAATATCTAAAACTATAATCCAATAGATTATTTCAGAAATATACAAAATCCTAAATCTATAGTTGGAAAGAGCTTCTTGGATACCTGGGGAAATTAACCTAGAATGATCAATGACAAAAATATATCTTGGAAAAAAATTTAATTTCAAAAATAAAAATCAAATCTTCAAAGCCACTGGGGTGGGGTGGGGAGACTTACAACTTAAAAAAATGACTTACAACTTAAACAAACAAACAAACAACAAAAAAACAAAAACAAACAAACAAACAAAATCTTATAGCCTCAGACCTTTCAAAATCAATGTAAAAGTCAAGGAACAATCACATACCATTTAAAAAAAAATAAGAAAGAAAGAAAGTGTGGTACATATACTTTACATCTAGTTAAGCTGTTTTCAAATATTAAGGCAGGAGGGGAAAGAAAACACTGTTTCAACACACTAGAAGTTAGGGAATTTTGTACCCATCAGTCCTTCTTGAGGAATCTATTAGATGATGAACTTCATCCAACCAATTAATGATTAGGAAAACTATAACAAATGGACTGATGGTAAATTCTTCTTTAATCCTGGTAGAGGAAGGGTTTCTAACTTTGACTTAAAATCTAGACGCAATCAAAGAAAATATGGCTAATTTTGGTTACTTAAAAAAGTTACATTGGGCAGCCAGATGGCTCAGTTGGTTAGAGCATGAGATCTGAATAACAGGGTTGCTAATTTGAGTCCCACATGGGCAAGTTAGCTGCACCCTCCACAACTAGATTGAAGACAATGAGTTGCCACTGAGCTTCTGGAGGTGCAGCCGTATGGCTAAGTTGGTTAGAGCGTGAGCTCTCAACAACAAGGTTGCCGGTTCAAAGCCTTCATGGGATAGTGGGCTGTGCCCCCTGCAACTAAAGATTGAAAACAGTGACTGGACTTGGAGCTGAGCTGTGCCCTCCACAACTAGATTAAAGGACAACTACTTGGAGCTGATGGGTCCTGGAGAAATACACTGTCCCCCAATATTCCCCAATAAAAAAAAAATCACATTGCAGAACCCACCATAAACAACATAAAAACAAACAAACAAACAAACAAACAAAACAACTGTAAGTCCAGGAGAAAAGATTCACAATATATGATACATTTAAAATAATTACATCACTAAAACAAATATTCCTCTTAAAAATTGAGAGGCCAAGTACCCAAAATCTAGCATAAAAGTGGAAAAAATATATAAACAGACAATTCAAAAATAAAAGGTAAAAGTGGCCCTTAAATATATAATAAAATGTTTGTACTCACTCATAATTAGAAATTATGAAATTAAAACAACACCAAGATAACACTTCTTACTTTTAGACTGGCAATATGTATCTGTCTATTTATCTATCTATCGATCATCTATCTATCTATCTATCTATCTATCTATCTATCTATCTATCTATCTGCACATTTTGGTGGTAGTCCGTTGGGAAATAGGTACTCTCATACATTGCTGGTGGTCATGCAAATTAGTACAACACTTCTATGTGAGGCAGATATTTGATAATACTTAACAAAATGGCTCATACACATACTTAGTTTTATCAAATTATGGGTAAAAGACTGTTCTGAAGATGTAGCTCCGGTTATTTGAAAGTGTATATCCCTAAGGTTATTCAATACAGCATTGTTTGTAACTGTGGTTGAAAAAAAGTGATTGAGAAAACTATGGTATATCTGCACAATGGAGCACTGTGCAGCTGTAAAACCGTTAGGGAGATATCTAGTAGCTGACAGTTAAATAATTGCTAGAACACACTGGCAAGTAGACAAATCAAAAGCCTAAGAGAGTACCCATGTTATGATATACTTCATATAGAGAAGAGATATAAGAATATACACACATATGTGCTCCTTGGTGACCTGCAGGAACCATGTGGCCAAGTGGTGGTGGAAAAGGGAAGAATGGTAAAAAGTCAGCAGAGATCAAGAGGGAGTGATGCTTCTTTGAGATTAACTGTTTGATAACTCTGATTTTTAGAAATATAGTAATATTTTACATACACTTTACCCTCCCCCCAAAAATAAACAAAACCAAGCAGCATATGGAGAAATGCCAAAGTGGAATTCATACACTAAAAAATGAACTTAACAGTATTACTATAATAGCATAATTGTTCTTAAGAAAACATGAGACAAACCCAAACTAAAGGAAATTGTATGAAATATTAGTACTCTTGAAAAGTGTGAAGAACTTGAAAGACATATAGCTTTATACATGGATTGCCAGTGATAAAATATTTTCAGTAACTGATAAAAAATTGGTTTAAAATTCCATCCTGACTTATGCAATATGAATGAAGTAAATAAATATAATCAGAGTAACATATCTGAATGGTCATATCATGCAAAACATCCAAGAATTTTAGTTTTAATAGTGTAAAGGCTTGGGTCCTTTCAAAATATAACTTTACAAAGGAACTACGTTATGTAAATCATGAAAATTTCCTAAACACAAGATTGTTTTGAGGATTTTACTGCAAAAACTTCATTTTCTCTTTCTTGAACACAGATTCCCAGGGAGTGTTTCAGTGTGAATTAAGTCAAGTTATTCAGTATTGTCAGGGACTGAATGTTTGTGTCTCCCAAAATTTGATATTATGAAACCTTAATCCTTATACGATAGTATTTGGATATGGGGCCTTGGGAAGGTAAATAGGTCATGAAAGTGGAGTCCATATGAATGGAATTAGTGCCCTTATAAGAAGAAGATTGAGAGCTAGCTAGCACTCTTTCTGCCATATGAGGACACAGCAAAAAGAAGGACTCTGTAAAAAGGAGGAAGGCACTTTCCAAGAACCCCAACATGCTGGCACCCTCATCTCCATCTTCCAGATGTGAGAAATAAATGTTTACCGTTTTAAGTCACCCAGTCTATGGCAATCTGTTATAGCAACCCACACTGACTAAGACAAGTTTTTATTCTATGTGGAGTATTTCAAACCATTCACATTTAAGAAAAGAAAAGGTGCATTAAAATTGAGATGGAGCGAGGGAAATTCTAACTAGCAAAATGTATCATGGATGTTTCAATGTTTCAAATCATTTTACACCTTATTTTACTGAAATAGAACCAAAAGATTAGAACTGTAGTTCTAAAATACATTGCTTTTCACAATTTAAGCTTCCACTAGCCCAAGAAGCGAAGAAAATGATCATAAATCAGTATATACAAATGGAGATTTATATATTTGTACTGTTTCTGAAATCAAGGGTTTATAGAAAGAAAACAAAGGTGGGTTTTTGATTGTTGCCTTTCAAAGCTGCCGTGTTTCCCCCAAACTAAGATCTGGTCTTATATTAATTTTTGCTCCAAAAGAGGCATTAGGTCTTATATTCAGGGAAACACAGTATTAGCAAAATGAAAATGGTATATTTTTGTTTCAGGCATGCCTAATAATAAACTCTAGGTGTATACAGTAACAGAAAATTAGGCCACAGGCTATTAATTCAGAAACAAAATCATTAACATAAAAAGGGAGCTCTATCTTCCATGAACTTTCATCTTGAGGATAAGTCCAGGGCCAGAATATTTAAAAGACACCCTCCCTTTAAAATACTCAAGTATATTACTTATCATCATTTTAGCATTGACTCTAAGTTCATAATTCTAGTCAGTTGATGGTTTGACGATAATAGCACATCTCAGCTAAGAGCTGCTTTTCATTTTGCTTTGGTGGTTTGAAGGTTCCACATCCTAAAATCAAATACCGCTCTTTCTGCATGAAGTTTTCAATTACTGTGGCTAAAATTTTCCTCCCAAATGTGTCACTGAGGTGGCTGCATCACTTAGAGACCTTTTCTTTATTCTACTGTATATGACATCTCCTTTTCTGCACCGCACGCCCTTGCTTCTGCTTAACTTCCTTCATCAAGTGTTCTTCACTCCTGCAGAGCTCTGCAAAGGAAAAGGTTGTTTGGCACGCTAAGAACATCATTCTCATCTCGCCCTCCTTTCAGAAACTGATTTTATCTTGGGAAAAAAAATATCAAACAGATTTTACAGCATCACATTCACACAACCTGAAATTTATACATACAATCCAGCACAATGCACTTAATATGCGTATATAATTTCTATTAGTGTACAAAAGACTGTTTTTATCACTGATTCCACTTCAGACTTTGGGTGCTGTATTTTTCTTATTCTACGAGTAATATGTGGTGGAGGTTAGAATGACTATTAAAATACTAGAATTCCAAACATTTATAACTAAAAGTAATATGGGCTTCTACTGTGTTTCATAATGTCGGACCAGAGATTATCTTGATGCATTTGCACATCACCTTTCTATAGAATAAAATGACTTAAAAATTCAGATAGGGCATTACATTTCCTTGGTGCAGTAAATCACCTGAAGATTGGTAGAGAACCAGATTTACTCTGATCCCCTAATTAGAATAAGATGTTAAATATCCAGTAGTTTAAACAGGACACTTGAATTACATTTTTTCTCTTTTTGTACGAAAGGCAGCATCATTGCTTGTAAAGATAAGAGTCATTTGTTCTTCCACACAAAACTGAAGGCCAAATAAATATAAGATGAAAAGAATTAAATAAAACAGACCAAAAGACCCATGAACTCAAATACATTTCCATGAACTGAAATACATTTACTGTATTAAATATTGAGCTTCTTTGCTTTAAATAATCTATTTCATATTTGTTAATCCTCCAGCTTAATTCTCAATAAGTAAATTTGTCAGGCAATTATATAAAGTTGGTTTAATTTTCTGCTTACCAAAAGAACTCATCATTATGTTTCTCCCACATCTAAAGTTCCAGAACTAATTCTTTTCTCATCTTATTTCTTGATAACATATTAAATGTTTTATGATTGCTATAAATAACCAGTTCCAAATATTTTACAAACATATACCTCTAAGTTTCTAAATGAAATAACCATTTAGCTTTATTTTTTATTTTATTTAGTTTGATACATTTAACAAAAATTATGACTATAAAGACTAACAGTCAATATTTTTATTTTTATTTTTAAAAAATAGTTTTGGAGTTTAAAACATGATTCAAAGCATTCATTATTCTGATTTGAAACATTCAACAAGTCCCACCTTTTACATTTACCCTTCCCGTAAGTCTGCATAATGAGTTACATAATTTCACTTGAGGAACTTGGGTAAAACATCACAGAGCTGATTATAGGGGTCTCCAACTTTCTTTCCTCTTTCCTTTGTTTCTCCTTCTGCTCTTTCTGACATGTCATGATTGATGTGTTTTTCATTCTCGTTTACAAAATGAACTCTTTGCTTGGTTGGACAGATATTTTTTCAGGTGATTGAATCAGAATTCATTTTTGGTACAATCATTGTCCCTTTACACATAAAAATGTAAGTATTTTGGAGTGTAAGGAATAAATTGTTAAAGTTGATATATATTGGTCGCAGCAAAAATCTAGTACTCCAAGAGTACTAAGAAGGAGTGTAAATTTCCATATGTCTACTTTAGGGTCAGTTAAGCAAATCCTTCTCTGAAATACAAATGCTTTTGATAATTCTTAATAATGGATACTTAGAAAGCAAAGACCAAAGCCTAAATTACATTTCTACTTCTAAATAAATAAATAGAAAGGAAAAAAAAAAGGTAATTTTCTTGACAAATTTTTCCAATAAGTTGCTGCTAACTTAAAGGGGAAGGAAATGCTGTCATCATTCCTTTGCATGAAAAACTGACATTCTGTAAATTGACAGTAAAGATCGTAGTAGGGAATAAACAAAAGTAAAATTGAAAACACTTTGCCAAAAAGACTTTAAAAAAATGTGATTCTGTGTTTCTAAAATTACTTTAATGAATTTTGTTCTTAATAATAAGTAATATACAAAAGTTTAATATTACCTGAAAATGAAACTAAAAGGAACAGATTACATAAAAATTGGTAGATGAATATAATGGAATATTATTCAGATATTAAAATCATGTTGTGGAAAATTACTTAATAACATAGAAAATATTGATAATATAAAGTAATGTGAAAAAATTTACCCTAAATATCTATAGTATTATCTCAGTGATTTTGAAAAGCAGTGTGTATACAAAAATATTAACAATATACATTATAGAACATAATGGTAATAAGGTTTTTCTCTCATTGACAGAATTTTGAGCAATTTTTATTATATTTTCTTATTTTCATTTACATATTTTAAAAATAATCTACTTGGAGTGATTTTTTTTTTTTGAATCAGAAAAATACAATTAAACAAGTACAATAAAGTCATTATATTGGCATTTTCTTTTCTATATCCTCTACAGAAAACATTTCCATGAATCAGTCACTCAGGTCGATACAAGTGAGGCAAAGTCCCCTAAAGTTGTTGCATTATTTCCCCGTAGAACAGTGAATTTATTTCAACTACATAAGGAATTTTAAAATAAGACCTGCAATCCAGTCCTAATATTTTAGATAGCTGCACAGTATTACCTGAGTCTTATGAGTAGAAAAAAACAACCTGCAAAGAAAAGAAGTGGTTACTTACCTTTCTCTCACTTGAGCAATGGCTCTAATTAAGAATAATTTTCAAATCCTCATTTCTGTGTCATTGAAAAGAAAATAACTTTCCTAAGTCTAGGTTCACTCCCCTTTCCCACGTTCTCACAGGAAGTTCTCTAAGGAGGATTGTCTTATTGAAAGACATTTAGCCCACATTTTTGGATCGCTATTTGATTTGGATTTTTAAAGAATGAATTACTCTTTGTAATGTATACACTTAACACAGTGAATACAACTGGGTTCTTCCTGTAACCTCCTTGCAGAGAAAGCCACATTTCAATCTGCCCTGAAGTCAACAAGGAACAACATCAAAGTTCCCAGAATGAATTGATAATGGAGGCCAGGATGGGAGGATGCACCTACCAGAGAACCGTAGTTTTACTCTCTGATGATAATGATTATGTATACCCCATAACCCAAGACAGTCATGTCATTTTATCAAAACTGTATCAAAATCCATAATGAGAAGACCTGGGAGGCTCTCCTGATGCTTGGCGCAGTACCCTATATATCACTTGTACTCAATAAACATGTGTTTATTGAAATGATATTTAAATAAATTTTCTTGGACAAGTCACCACTTTGGGGTATGGTTCCGGTATCATAAAATGAGAATGCTATGGACTAAATGTTTGTGCCTCCCCAGAATAAATATGTTGAAATCTTAATCTACAAAGGTGATGGTACAAGGAGGTGTGGCCTTTGGGAAGTGACTAGGTCATGAGGGTGGAGTCCTCATTAATAGGATTACTTCCCTTAGAGAAGAAATCCCACAGCAACCCAAACAGACTAAGAGAATATAGGAGAAGATCGTTTAAGTATCCCTTCCAATCCTAAAATGTCTATAATTCTAACAGGAGCCTATGACATAGTGTCCTGGAAGAAATGTTTTGCCAAATAGTGGGTCAACTTCTGCTGGGCAGGTGCAGGGTAGCAGGGCACACCCATCATTGCATTTTCAAAATAATTCTTCTAAATTAATGATGCCTTCCTTAACATAAAGTATGTTGACCAAAACTAGAAGGAAAAAAAAATTATCTAATATGGGAACTTTATTCAGAAGTTTAAAATTTACATGAGATCCACGCCAATTTATTTGTGATGGGTCGTTTTATAAATCAATGTATAGACTGACAGAATAGCCAAGAGTTTTTGTATAGAAATCGACAAACCCCACTTCTTGACAATCAATTGACTTCTTTTTTACCTGCCAATATTCTGATAGTTCAGTATGTTTGTTGGAAGTCAATTTTCCCTAAGGCTTCTTTTGTTTCTGCATTTTGTGTGAAGAGGTTGAATTTCGTCATTTTAGGCTCCGTTCTGCTGATAAGCAGTAATGATTTCCAAAAGAATCCTTGCAGGAGAATCTGATTTAAGAAGGTAGGAGATGAGGCTACAAAATCCCAACTATAATCTAACAGCATGCTCTCTGTCTTCATCAAACCCAGCACCTAAATGTGAGATTTTATTTGAAGCCATTAACTGATGTTTTCTGCTGCTATTTCTCGTTCATCAGTAACCTTTCTCTATTTGAACATATAAAACTCTATGACACTCTTTCCTTTATAGTAGGAATATTATGGAAAAATGGCAGAGAGATATAAAGGAGTCAAATTTGGCTTTTAAATTTTGAAACTCATACCAGAAAAAAAAAATTGATAGAAAGATAACAATGTGTAGACATTGTAGAAAAGATACAATGGACATCCCAGATAATTAAGGGATTGAAAAGCTGAGAGAAATTGTGCTCCATTTTCGACATAAGGCCAAGAAAATGAATTCAGCTTCAGAGGACCTTCTTGAGTCCAATACAGAAATGGCCTGTAAGCCTGAGTTAGAATCCTAGTTTCCACTCATTCTGATACGGTACTGAGAAAAGTGGAACTTCTGGAGGAGTAAAATGCTTTTGCATCTTTCTGAAGTTGCACAAAAGTGGAAGTGTCATATAGACAACCATATCAAGTTTTTCACAGCCGTAACAGAGTACAGAAAGAGGCTCAGAAATAGCAGAGAAAACCAGACTCTCTTCTTCCCTGAAGTCAACAAGGAACAGCATCAAAGTCCCCAGAATGAATTGACATGGAGGCCAAGATGGGAGGATGCACATACCAGAGAATGATAATTTTGCTCTATGATGACAATGATTATGTATACCTCATAACCCAAGACGGTTATGTCATTATGTCACTTCAAAGGATCTTAACTACAACTACTCAGAAATGAAGTTAGAATTGCAATAAATGAGATTAAATTTTGTCATAATACAACGGTACCTCCAAAATAGATATCAGTTTAGTTTTGCAAAAGAAAAGAGTTTTATGTAGTATACACTTGAGATTGTAACCTGAAATTTTCTACACCTTACAAGTGTTATAAAAATGTTTTATATCTGTGGCAAAACTATAGCTAAACATAAAACTCATTATTTTATATAATACCCCTTAGAGACAAACTCAACACTTAACTTCAGTAAAGGTTTGTCTTTGAAATCTGTTTGTGGATACATGTTTCCCCCCTCCCTTTTATTTTTCTTTTTTCTTGTTAGAGGTGCCAGAAAACTAAATCAGGTTATAGTGCCAGAGGGTAACATCCATTAACTTTAGTAATGGAGG
Source organism: Rhinolophus sinicus (assembly GCF_036562045.2). Taxonomy (NCBI): domain Eukaryota; kingdom Metazoa; phylum Chordata; class Mammalia; order Chiroptera; family Rhinolophidae; genus Rhinolophus; species Rhinolophus sinicus. Next base: position 129,908,262 of record NC_133753.1, read on the forward strand.
TGGAAATGTATATCACAGTCACCTGGGGAGATTTTTAAAAGTCACCCGCTCTCGCAGCACAGCGAGTATAGTACAAAAAAGAACTCCACTCATACTCCAACATACACGTCAACTTAGGAACCAGCACTACACGACGCTATGTTAAATTGTAAAGCATCTCATATCTTCTTGGAATAAGTAAGAAATAGATTATCAAACACAAATTATCACCAGGAAAGATTATTCTCCTTGGTATACAACATACAACCTCTTTGAGCATCTCTTTTCTGTTCTCTTCTAAACAAGTGTTGTTTATTTTGCCTGATAAATTTGTCTAAACATGTCTTAAGAAAGAATATGAGCACATGATATATGAGGGACCTTCATCAGCTTACTGCAGGAAGTTAGATTTTTAAATCTGCAATCCTTTAAAAGCCCATAGCAACATTTGTGTGTGTGCCGTGTGTGTGTGTGATCCTCTGAAACAAAACAAAACAAAACAAAACAAAACAAAACAAGACAAAACAAAACAAAACAAAACTGTATTCAAGCTAACAAGATATCTAACTTGATCTCTAATTTTTCCTGTAAGGAAAACGTCATAAATAAAAATGTAGTCCCTTACCCTTAAAGGCTCTGATGGAGGGATTGATCATTACTTAGATACATATCCACTTTGCTCAGCTTCAGTCTTTGAATTAGCAGGAAGGTGGTTGCGTGTTTCTTTGTTTCTGTATTATTTTGTTAGGTTGTATTCTTGAGACTCTGCCAATTCTCTATCTTTTAATATAAAAATTACATATTTCCTGTCCATCTATTAGTTTTCAGCTTATAGTGATATGAGGTCATCTCCTTGAATTCATAAGAGGAGCATGACTTTGATCTTATTGAGATTGCTATTGTTCCTATTGTTTCAAGGACAGATGGTGGAGGATGATAATCTAAATCCTTGTTTCTTTAGAAGAATAAATAAATATAAGACTAATTAACTGAAAGTCATCTTTTCTTGAATTAATCCAATGTTTTACATCAATGTTAGACTGTCCAAGCTATAGAATTCTAACATTTTGATTCATACTCATCTTTAAAGCAGTCATTTGTAGACAGTATTTCATAACATTTTGAACAAAGGGAATTCAAGTGTGTGCCATTGTGTGATCCTAGACTAAGTAGGTCTCACCATAGAAAAAGATGATCAGAACAGAAATAATAAAAATGTGGTAGGGGACTGCCCACCAATACATGCTCATTGCCACTGACTGATTCGTTAATTTTAGCAGATAAGTCTGAAGGCCAAGTCTTACAAAGTACTTCATATCATTGCCCCCAAGTTATGCAGTTATTATGTTTTGCACTTGGGGATTTGAGTTTGCCTAAAAATCCAAATAATGGGGAAAAAAATAAATAGAAGAAAAAATCAACTATACTTCTCCTAACTCTGAACAACTCCTTCCCCATTCATTGCTCTCTTACACATCTAGGATGGAAAATAAAGGACAAGGGTAAATGACAGTGTGAGGATGAAGCGGATAAGGATGATGAAGAAGAATCAGAAGTAGAGAGTAAAACTGAATCAACCAATAAATTTAATAGAGAGAAAATTACCTCCATACTTATCATTAAACATGTGTTTGGTAGTCAACTAAGGAAACATTTTCTAATATAGGCTTTCTGAGTATTTATAGAAAATTAATATGAGTGACATCAAGTGTGAAAGGAGTGTATACTTGCTTTCTTTGTTCGTTTGTTTATTGCCTGCCTAGAATTCTTTTTGCCATCTTCTCGTAAGAGAACCTTTTTTTTTCCTTTTCCGGAATTGCCTTCCCTCTAACTGATGTAACCAACCAATCCTATCTCTTTATTTCTCTCTCCCCCTACCAAACACACTGGAGAACAGATAGTGTGGTACATAGTCCTGCTGGAACTCTATTTCAGGAATTCCTACAAGCAAGTAAGTGGTAAACCAACAGGCTTACATGAGGAAACAGCCAAAGATAAGATTCAGACATGGAGCAAAAGGGGCGTGGGAGAGAAAGCCTATTCCATCTGAATTCACCCATATCAAGCCAGCTTCTTGGACCTATGGGTAATTAGAGTGTATAAAATTTCTAATTAGCTTTAGCTCATTTAGGTAGGCTTTCTTCTTTCTACTTTAAAACTCCTTTCTAAATGAAAGTTAAAATCATTGCCTTAGTGAAGTCAAATGTATTTGGTCATTTTTATCTGTTTGAGAAATATAGTTTGATCACAAATATCATTTTAAATTTACACAAAGATTAAGAAACAGTATATGTGAAGTGCTTAGAATAGTGTCTGACACATAGTAAATAGTCAATTAAGGCTTAAGGTGATTGCACTATTGTACACAATTCTACCTTGAGTCACTATTTTGCCTTAGGGAAAAAAATGTCTCATGTGTATTATGGTAAAATAAGAAAAATTATTTTTCATTTTTTATGGACAAGATTTATAACAAAATAATTTGTGTAATACTTGCTATTTATGATTAAAAATGAGTTAACTGCCTCATACTGTCATCAATTATGGTTTCTTTGTTCTCTTAATCTACATCTAAGCTAAACATTCAAGACACTAGAATTTGAAGGAAGAGGACAGCTTTAAAAATCAGTGAAATTTATTGTACGTGATCTTACAGCAAGGCATTTAAGCACAGTAGATGTTGGCTGATGAATCACTTTCGTATTAGTTTTCTTAGAAAATATTATGCTATGGTTTCTGAACAGTATTGTTGAGTTGGAGTTTCTGTTACATGTGTGTGTTTGTATGTGTTGATGTTTTGGTTAATAGCAAACAAACCTCTGCAATAGATATGAATACTTTATCTTACAATTTAATGGGCAAGACTTGGAAAAAAAACATTCCTCTAACTACAGATCAGTACATTTGATGTTTTGAATCTCAGACAGGATTTCAAAGAGAAACACTGAAAGGATATTTCATGTATATTAAAAAGAAAAATAGTACATTGCTATTAAGAATAAATCTTACCACATAAATGTTTTGTTGTTGTTGTTGTTGTTTTTAATAGCCTGACATTTTAGGTGTTTTAATTTGTTTAACTACAATTCATCAGTCATTGTGTATTTCATGATATCCTGTTGCCTGGTATTAGCCTAATCTTTACTGGAATTTTTCAACAGCTTTCAAATTAAATATTAATTACCTCCCAGATTATCCCACATGTAATCAGTCCCAGTATTGATAAAATTAATATTCTTAAATTCTCATGTGGCAATATCCTTTTATAGTTTAAATATCTTTAATATATTTCTATGCTTCCCAGGATAAACACTAACTCTTTTACTCAATTTTTCATAGGTATGTTTTAAATTATTACTGTGTAATTATTATGATTTTTTCTCAGAAATATTTACATTATTTCACATTGATGCTGTCTATTTTCTCACATTTGAGCATTTGTTCATGGCACTTCCTATGTATAGATTATTTCTTATCCCTTTATGTTTATAGTACCTTAAATATTTAGCTTAAATGTTTTTTCTTCCACATAAAACTCTCATAATTTTATAATCTCCTGAGGGGGGGTAAACATTTCTTTGCTGTAAACTCCTATAACATATTGTCTGCATCTTTGTAGTGTCTAATGTCTAGTCTTTCTAATATATACATTATAGATGCATATAATAGGGTGGTAACTAATGGCATCATTATAATGACATCTAATAGCTATTGAAATATTTGCCTACTAGGTGATAGGCTATCTATATATAGCATGTCTTCAATCTTCTAAGCCTTATTATATACGTATGTTTGCTTATCTTTACAGATAAGCAACCTTCAAGATTTATAAATATTAAGTTATATCACCGCTAAGTGATGAATATGGGTTCTAAACCTAATTGATTCCAGCAGTTATTACCTTAATTGTTCTCTATTTCTTTGGAGTGAAGGAGAAATACACTAACTGTAGGGAATTTGAGAGTAGAATGCCTTTTTAATACAACTCTAACATCATATAGGTATTGACAAGTGACTAAAATTTCAGAGCTTGATAATATTTGTAGGAATAAACATATATATGAAAGAAAGAAAAGTGGTGAAATATTTGTAGAACTTTAGTAAAATCTACTGATTTTACAACTTTTTACACAAACATGTTCAAAGAATCTGTTAAGAAGGAGGGTTCCAGTGCTTTCTCTAGAATCCTTTCCTTAGCTTCATCCTATTCATTTATTCACTGTTTGGGTGAAAATGATGAAAACAATGTTACCAAATTATCAGATAATATAAAGCTGAAAGAATGGTAAAAATGTTAAGTGACAGAAGCAGGATACCAAAAAGTCTTAGCAGGATGAAATAATTTTAATATGTTATGCTATAGGACAAATATAAGCTACAAGAAACTATAGTGTAATGGGGGATTTCACTCAAGACTCTTCATACTGTTAACTCATTTAATCCTCACTAACTACACGAAGAAGGTTGTGACTAGCATAAAAAAACTAAAAACAGCAGAAAGAATCATATAAACTTGCCTAAGTGTCCGAAGTTTGTGAGTAGGAGAGCGAGGATATTAATTTAGACTCTCTGGCTACAAATTCTGCCCTTTTATGCACTTCATAATATAAACCTTAAGCATTGTGACCACTCAATTACACTGGCCCTTTTTAAAATCCTCAACCTAATTTTGTACTTACAATTGTGTATTTTCTCATGAAGAAAACTCTAAATTATGTAAATTTCTGTAAAACCCTGATCTGCCTCTATATAAGACTCTACAATGTAGTTTTTCTTCGATTTTAAAGAGTTTATATAAGAAGTACAAGATAAAGAAAAAGTTACCAGCACTCCCTGTTAAAAATTCCTGAAATGTGGGGCGGCCAGATGGCTCAGTTGGTTAGAGCTGGAGCTCTGATCAACAGGATTGCCTGTTCGATTCCCACATGGGCCAGTGAGCTGCACCCTCCACAACTAGATTGGAGATACAGAGCTGCCACTGAGCTTCCAGAGGGGCGGATGGATGGCTCAATTTGTTAGAGTGCAAGTTCTCAATAACAAGTGTGCCAGTTCAATTCCCCATGGAATGGTGGGCTGCGGCCCCTGCAACAAAGATTGAAAACGGCAACTGGACTTGGAGCTGAGCTGCACCCTCCACAACTAGATTGAAGGACAATGACTTGGAGCTAATGGGCCCTGGAAAAACATACTGTTCCCCATTCCCCAATATTCCCCAATTAAAATACATATATATTTTTTAAAACAATTCCTGAATTTTGATGATCTTTGAAATGTGTCAGTTTGGCTGGGATGGGCTGGGCTCCAGTCCCAAATTGATCAATTAAACACTAATCTAGGTGTTAGTCAGGAAGGTGATTTGTAGATGTGATTAAAGTTCACAATCAATTCAATTTAAATAAGGGAGGTTATCCTGGATAATGTGTGTGGGCCTACTTAAATCAATTAAAATTTGATGATCTGCCCCATTGATTTTGGATTTGCCTAGCCAGTCCCTATAATCAAGTAAGACCAATAACTTGCCATATATTTTTTAATATATATTACCTACTAGTTTTGTTTCACTGGTTGAACCACGACTGATAAACATCTGTTGACAATTAGTTCAATGTGTGTCAACAATGGGATGTGGTTATCCTAAAAGTGAATACAATCTTGGGTTGCTTATGGAAGAATATCAGTGAGGGAGGGCCCAGACATACATATGTCAGACTACACTAGAGTTTAGCTTGTTGGGCTCCAGCCTTCATTCCCTATGCTTCTGGAGAGACAGGTTGAAAGACCCAGAGTTACACAATCTAAAGTTGGGAATAGTGGTCAGGGTGTGTACCACAGTTATTGTAAAATATTTAAATGTCTGTCAAAAAGAGAAGGAATGTGGATGCCTCTTTATAACTCCTCAAATGTTCTCAGTGATGCTATCCCTGATTCATGCTCCAACTTCTCCATACAGCTCAAGTCAAACTTATATGCACTCTCAAGCTTCATATGTATATCCTCATACCAAGTATAATAGCTTCTAATTATATACTTATTAGTGATGCTGTTGAATATATTTATCTCATACTGTAAGCTTTAAAAAACCTAGATCATATTGTTTTTATGATCACAAATACCCAGGGCCTAGCACACCATCTCACTGACATACCACACTTAAAAAAAAAAAAAAAAAAAAACAAGTTTAATAAGTCAATAAATGAATGAATGCCTATATCTAATTATTTTAAATTTAAATCATAGTGTCACAATATTTAGTCAGATATTTTATATGTAAAGATATTTTATTTGCTTTTTCCCCCTTCTTCTGCCCTGCCCCCGCTTGGGTTCAAGCCATTGTTTCTCAGGCTAGTTGTGTAGGACACAGCTCCCTGGCCCGTGCTGGTATTATGAGCCTTGCACTCCCCCGGGCTGAGGCAGTTGGTCACCAGTAGGCAACCTTGGCATTAGGATATTAGGAGCATGGTGCTACAACCACCTGAACCACCAGGTCGGCCTTGCAAAGATATTTTATATATATATATGGAGATTTCGATTCTTAAATGCATAGTGAATAATTTTTAATCTGGTGAGAAGGAACTCCACCAATATTTTCTGTCAATGAGAGTTAGCACAATCCTTATCACCCTTCTTAAGTCTGCTCTGGTTCATTTAAGCATACACATATATCTTATTTCATAACTAAACTGTTAAAGGCCCATATCTAAAACAAATTATGAGCAAATTTGAGATAGAAAGATGCTGTTACATAAAGCCAGAAATATTCAGAATTTAGGAAAACAAACTAATGTTACTGACTCCATGCTTGCAAATGAACAGAAAGTCAAGTATTATCAGACTAGCACACGTAAGGAGAGTCATTAAATTATGGGTCTATAACCATGTCAATCTAACTTTTCCCAGGATCCCATCCTGGGAATAGTATGTAGAGAAGAAAGTAGGAAACGTTTTTCTTTATTTCAAAATGCACATGATGGTCTGAAGTCTCCACTCTACTCCCCGTAGCAACAATAATGATGATAACAGCTGTGTCCGCTAATTATAATGTTTTATAGACATAATGGCCACCTATGGACCTCAAAGCAGTTTCAGCATCAATACATATTCTTAAAAGAAGGATTTCTGAACCACTGGTCTAACAGAAGTGTAAATGTGTCAGTATCTTGGTGAGGTAAAATTTAGCATTGATCATCATGCCTAATATAGAGCAGATATTCAATATGTATTTGTGGCATGAACAAATGAAAGATAAATGACAACTTTGTGATGTAGTTCAATGATTTTACTTTACAGATGAGAGTGATGAGAAAAATGCCGTCATGTGTTTCAAGTTACAGAGTTATTTAATGGCAGAACCAAATCTAAAATCCATGGCCTACAGTTTTTCTATAAAACTGTGTTGCCTGAATGCAGTCCACAAGTGTGAAATAGTGCTATAATGAAGTGCATAAAAGGGCAGAATTTGCAGCCAGAGAGTCTGGATTCACTTTGTTGCTCTCCTACTCACAAACTTCAGACACTTATGCAAGTTTATATGACTCTCTGTGCCTTTTTAGTTTTTTTATGCTAGCCAGAACTTCTTAGTGTAGTTGGAGAGGATTAAATGAGTTAATATTATGAAGAGTCTTGGGTGGAGTCCCCAGTACACAGCGAAGGCTCAATTAATAATATTATTGTAAGTAATTAAACAGTGACTCTCTTAAGTCAAACATGGCATGAAGCGATGATCAGCAATGAATGCTATTATTTATTATCTATGTTTTATACATCAAGAATTTACAGATATCACTTATAATCTCACATGTCTGTGCAAGGCAGCTTTAATTAGAGGCAATGTCAGGAGGCAGAATGTTGTAGTGGTGGAGACTGAGGGGTCTGGATTTACACTGGGCAGGTCAGATTTCCCATCCCACCAGTTACCAGCTCTGCAACTGGGCAAGTTTATTTCATTTTATTTAACAAACACTTATAAGGTCTTATAATGTTCCAGGCATTGTTCTAAATTCTTTACAGTTATTGAGCTATTTAATCTTCAGAAAAGAATACGAGAGGTAGAGATTTTATTATATCCATTTTGCGGATAAAGAAATTGAGATATTAACAAAAAGCAGCATAGTGTAGTGATTGAGCCCGTAGCTTGTCAAAGGTGACCACTTGCGTATAAGTCCTGTCTCCACCACATCTGAGTGATGTGACTCAGTTATCTATGCAGATAACTCTGCATCAATTTCCTCATCCATACAGTATGATAATGGTACCTGCCTCAAAGAGTTGCTGCTATACTTACATTGGACAGCACTCCAAGAAATTAGAACAATTCCTGGCACATAGTTAAGTGCTCAAGATATGTTAAAGATTAAGAGTGTCACTATTATTATTTTAGTATTATTATTATAGGTGGGAAAACCAAGGCTCTGAGGGAGTTAGTCACCAAAACCAGGTAAAGGGGACTAATAAGGGAGCAAGCTGGACATCAAGCTCAGTTAATCTATATCCAGAGCCTGGGATTTTTGCTTATAACCTATTTCTTTATGGAGGACCACTGGCCTTTCTCCATGGATGACAAGCTCACAACTAGTCAGCTTCATCTTGTTAAATGTAATAGAAGTGGAGTGACTCCTGCAATCTGAAAAGCAAAGTCCATGAGAGTTCCAAGTATTGATCAGGGCTATGCAACAGGCAGCTCCATTATGTAATTCCAGAATAACAGACTCGAGTCACATGCCCCAATCCAACATCAGGTTCATCACATTTTTGTATATATGCCCAATTGGCTGAACATCGCTGAGCAATGCTGTAATACAGATAATGAAGACAAAGTACTTAGAGTCATAAAGTGAATAAAGTGATAGTTTTGGAAACAGAATATAGATTTGCTTAGTCTCAGCCTCGCTGAGTACCTATATGTCATGTTGTTTTATCACTGTTTTAAAATCCATTCAAAATATTCACACAACTTTATGCTGATCACTTCCAGGTTCCATTTGCCTGTTTCTTATTCTCCTGCCAATTTTTTTTTAACAATGGCTTATATCTTCATGCTGACAAAAGATGACAGCGTGATACATTTTTCACTTGCACATAGCTACATCTGTGACTTTTTAAAAATAAGATTTTCTGTAAACATTTTCTGTTCACAGGAAAAATAAAATATCCTTCTGGGAGTTGTAGAAATAGGAAAACAAGAAATGTACCAAACAGAATTAACACTAATCGGATTGCTTTGCAAAGTTTCATCAACTTCAAACTTGATTTTAGAATAGAGTATTAATTATGTGATGAAGTGAATAAAACTCAAGGTATCCCTTTAAAGAAGTTTCCTGAGGCCATCACTTTCTCAGCTGAATAAACTTCTAATATCATCATCCAGGGAAATGAGAGTTTCAGCACAAGAACTGTGCCCCCTGGAATCACAGTTATTAAGTCTGCCCTTCTCCTGTAGGACCTACCCACTTCACCAGGTCTTTCTCTCCAGGAATCTGCAATGTTATTAAACTACAAGTGAATCTCAAATTATAAATACAACTATCCAACTACAAACATTCTATCTCACAGTATTCAGTTCAGGTTGGCATTTATCCACACATAATGGAAAGAGTGTTGGAAGAAAATCAAAAGACATTGGCTTAAGTCCCAGTGCTAGCGATTTCTAGTTTTGTGACCTTGGACAAGTTATTTGGCCTCACTGATTTACAGTTTCCATATTTTTAAAACAGGGGATGATCATTCCTACTATCACTGATGTGAGAACTAAATATCTGTGTTTAAGTGCTTTAGAAACAGTCAACTTCCATATAAGAAGGGTACATAGTTTTAGTTGCTTCCCTTCCTCCTTAAGTTTCAAACACAATGAAAAGTATGTTAAATTGTAGGAGATATAGGGGTGATTTTTGTTGTTGTAAGTGCATTAATTAAACTATACATTTAACCATCAACTATTAAGCACCTACTGTGTTATTACTGTAATAACATTGGACCCAGCTAATACACGAGGTCCCAGAAATAAGTAAATTAACAATGCCAGCTCAGCACAATTCCTGTATACCATGAAAAAGGGATGAACAGGATTGTGTAGGATATAGCTGAAACGTCGAGTGATTTGGGCTGAGAAAATGAGAAAGGAGTGAGACAAGATGAGACTGGAGAAGTAGTAAGGTCCAGGATCACTTTATAAAATGCTTTATTTTTTAATCAATTTTATATGTTGATTTTTGGATGCAAAAATATTTTACACATCACTCTCTTCTGAGTTCTTCGATAATCATAAACCCTTGGAGGCACTTAGTTATTTTATTTAATGCATCAGACAAAAATCTACAAGCTAGTGTAACACAGTTTGTTGGAAGACATCTTTAATACACTAATGTCTTCAAAATTTGGAATTCCTTGCTTTACAGAATGAACACCATTTTTTTTGGGGGGGTGGGTTGTGCATACAAGTATATTGCTTTCCTATTAGTCCAATTGACATAAAAGTTTTGTTGTTTGTTGTCCTGATTAAAAATAGATCTACATATCCAACTTCTTGTATAGTGGTCACTATAATTAAGTCCCACCAGCTATAGAACATCTTCAAGTCCACATGTTACATTTAAATTACTCAAAATTTCCAAGTGCTATGTGTATGTGACATGTAAGAGGTACATCTTTTATTTTTCTTTAATTTTTTGGATTAGTTTACCATTTAATCACTTAATACTATTTTGAAACTCATTTCACTCACTATTTCTTATTACTTCTGACTTATCTAAAACCATGAGGCTATTTCCATATACCACACAATCCAAGTCTTTATCAATGACCATAATTCTACCACCCTGGGATGTCCTGAGCATCCCAGGTCCTCAGCCCAGTGATGGTTAAAGCTCGCAGACTATGCAGAACCGGAAGAGAACCCCCAAAACTCTTGACTATGTCTCTTTACATCTGAGGTACCTACAAATTGCAGGTTGCTTAGGTAGGATTCTCATTCCCTCTCGTCCCCTGAAACCACATTTTTACATGACCTGAAATTTTGCTCTATCTTCAGCATCACCTGAGTGTACTAATTATGGATGTCACATAACCTGGGATCCTGTAATCCACCCTGAGGTCTAAATCAGGTCTGTGACAAATTAGCATCTTGCAATTAGAAGAGTTCTGCAAAAGTACACAGTTGGCCTGCTCACACATGCTTAGAAAGATATGAACTCTCTGTTGTTTCATTTTTTTAACCTTGCTCTAGGGCAAAGGTCAGCAAACTTTTTCTGTTCGTGATCACATAGTAAATAAAATATTTTTGTAAGCTGATTGCCTCTGTCTCAAGTACTGAACTTTGCTGTTGTTGCACAAAATCACCCACAGACGTTACCTAAATGAAAACCGCAACAACTCGTCCAAGACCTTACAAGTAGTGAGTGCCTGAGACAGGTTTAGAACCTACAGGTAATATTATATAATGGAAAATTTTCCAAAATATTTTGCTCAACACATGTATTGTCAGCCTGTACTAAGAACTGTTCTGGACAGAGATAAACCACACAAAAATAACTACCCGCATGCAGTTTATGATTTAATAAAATCAACTCCTTTAGGTAGTTAAAATAATATCCAAAGCTTGAAATTAAAAGTCTTATCCTTTTTGAATTCTCATCCAAATCTCCACGGGCAGCTTCTTTTACCAACTTTTGTTTTAGACCTTTTCTTAGTCACCTCCATAACTTTAAGCACTATGTTTACAAACCTCTTCACAATTGGTCAAATTTAGTATGTGCCTCTACGGAAGATGAAGATATTATTACCCCTTTCCATATCTTGTTCTTTCTGCTTTCGTCCACATTCCAAATATTTGTCAGTGAAATTTTTACAAAAATAAAAATAAAAATACAATCTTGTTCAGGTATTCATATTTACATTTTTTTTTGTAATGGTAACTGCACGCTCTGTGTTTTGTTATTGGCTGCTTTTAAATATTGAAAACTAACTAAATAAAATATATCATTTTAATTATGTAAGCATTGTTTGATGCAAGTTCAGGTACTATTCTGTCATTTATTTTCTCTAAAGGAGTAATATAACGTTCAAGTGAGTGCTCCTTTTTCATATAGTTTGACTACTGTTTCCCCCAAAATAAGACCTAACTGGAAAATAAGTCCTAGTATGATTTTTCAAGATGACATCTCCTGAACATAAGCCCTGAAGTGACTTTTGCAGCAAAACTTAATATAAGACCCGGTGTTATTTTTGGGGAAACACGGTAGTCTATAATTTAGTCGTCACATATGGACTGTGGCATTATAATAATCTTCTGAATATTCAACTTGAACTGAATGGATTGTCACAATATTTAAATATAAAATATGTCAATATTTATGTATATTGCCAAAAGTTAACAAGAAACATTTTAGAAAATCTTTGCAAACTGTCCTAGGAGTGAGAAATATGGGTACCATCTCGGAACAAAATCTTTTTGACTTATATACTACTATTTCTTATCATTTGCACAGAATACTTTCTTTTTGTGAACAGATTAGGAATAGAAAAAAAAGCACCCAGCAGTATCATTCACTTTTCTTCAAATTTAGATTTTCATTTTCAAAAACAAAACATGTAACGGAAATTGTGACATGCCTTAAACAAAATTTTATCATTTCAATATGTTTTTTAATTAAAATAGACGGTTTATTTTCTAAATGATTGCTTGTAAAAATGGATCTAACTGAAGTTTGTTGTTTTCTTTGATTTTTTGGGGGGGAAGTCTTCTATTCTTCAGGGAGAACTCATCTTCACCTTCATATCTGATGAAGAAAGATACCTCTGAAGCCAGGATGGTTATCTTCCCAACATATTCTGACTAGTCTAGAATAATAGGGTAGCCTTCTATTTCAAAGAATAAATGATAATTACACATTCCCACCTACTTTGAAAATATCAGATTTACTTCATGACTTTTAAAAATTGTTTTCTGTATGAGAAACTACTGATAAACTGCTTTATGACATACCTACTGTATCATTTGCAAGCATTATCTTGGTTGAAGTTTGAAATAGATCAATGAAGAAGACTTTTCTTAACATTTAATTGTATACACACACTTATACACTACTTTCATGAAAGTTGCATTTTTTTAAATGAACAAGTGTTTAGGTCAATAGCTAATATCTATCTGATAATTTTTCTGTTAATTAAGTTATATATTTTTTAATACAAGTATTTACATGTTGACTCATAAAATGACATTCCATAAAAATTAAGTTTCCAATATTTGGGGAAAAGATACGTTTACCTAAACATTATGTTTTGATCACTAAAATGCCACATTCAATTATACTTTTCACTAATGATAATATAGAGAATTAATCACATTCAATCCACTGGTCTTTGAAGAAGTCTTTGCTGTTGTTTGTTTTATATTCATAAATATCATTATTATTATATTTCTTGAAACAATGACAATATAATATATTTGTTTAAATCTTGGAAATGTTAGTGCTAAAGAGATTTTTCAGAAATAGAACATGACAACTTCCCATTTGAGATTATTAATTATCTTTCAAGCCCAAGAAGAGAACACAGAGAATAGAGGAGTGAAGAGAAGGCTACGTCTGCTTTTCTGCTCCTAACAGTTCTGAGATGGGCCAACTGACCATTCTGCTAACGCCCTAAAAAGAATCATTATAAGAAATGCATGGTGTAACAGGATTAAATGACTTTATTGACATTTTAGCATGATCAGGTTTCAATAAAAGGGGCATGTGTCTAGAAGATCTCATAGTAAAGTTTTGTAAATAGGTAAATAATCTAGAGACATTTGACTTCTTAAAATGACTTCAGGGAAACTAAGCTTCAGGAGACATGTCAGATGCAACAAACAAAAGCAGCCAACTTTTCATTTATCTGTTTATATTAAAGTTGATGTGCAATTATTTATCATTTGTTTTTAACAATAACTTTCATGCATTTTTTCTCCAAAGAAAGGTATTAAAATGTGAATACCTTAGCATGCACACATAATACTCCCCAGAAAATATTAAGAAAATCAATTAAGAAATCACTATCAGTATGGAGTCTGCAAGAGTTGAAAACTACATCGATGGCTTCCTTTTAATGTGTTTGAAAAATTGATTTCAATTGTCTGATTACTGATTCTTAGAATTTCACTTAGAACTTTCTCTTTCCTTCTTTAAAACTCAGCAGGGACATGATATTGTGAATTAAAATACAGACAGTATTTTTCAGGAAAAAACAAAAAGAAACAGTGTTCCTTCTTAAGAAAGAAAAAGGGTATTTTTACTTCCTTCTTAGTAAGGCATCAAAAGAGGAAAACATCACAATGAATGTTGGTATTATCAAGAACAGGGAGAAAAGATGCTCTGTGAATAAAAAAACAAAAATTAAATATTCACTACGGCTCAGTAATTTTAGTAAACTTTTTAATCTAGTCTCATTTGTAACACTTTTGTGCCAATCTATGAACTTCTGTAGATGCCTAATATTGCAAGTCATAAATAATATGATCCCATTTATGCTTCCACTTATTGTTCCATTTCTTATTCTCCTTTATAACACAACTTATTGAAAAAATAATCTGTCCTTAGAATTTCCAGTTTCTGTCCTTTGTTCTCTTGGAAACCCACTCCAATCAGGCTTTCTTCTCTACCATGGAAACTGCTGTTCACAAGGTCCTGAATGGCCTCTAGTTTGCTAAAACCAATGATCAAGTTTTAATCATCATGTTATAACTTCTTAACATTGAACCATTTGTCTGAGTTTCCTGATTCCTTCTCTTTGATAGATTTCTTCTAACGTGTCTCCTTGCTTCCCATCATGCTCTTATCTGACCCCCCACCCTCATTACCCCATGTCTTAGTGACACATCAATGAAAGTTGTTCTTTTAAACTACAAGTCAGTTCATGTCTCTCCTCTGTTCGAAAGCCCACAGTGGCTATGCATATCGCTCAAAGAGAAAGCTACATCTTTCAATGACCTACAAGGCCCTTTATGATTTGTCTCCATTAATTCTGTGACTGTCTATCCTATTGCTCCTTAACTCAGTTCACTCCAGCCTCTTTAGTTTTTTTTTTTTTTTTCCTGTTTCTCAAAAACTCCCTAAATGTTCTCAAATGAAGGCCTTGGCATCAGATCCCTTTTGTCTTTTCCTCAGATATCCTTTTGACCAACTCCTCCATCCCTTTCAAGTATTTTCATAAATTCCTTATTCTCAAAGATATTTATGACATCAATCCTTTCATACTGGAACTGCCCAGCTTCCTTCTTATTACTCACAGGAACTCCTAATGCCTTAACTTCTCTTTTATTTCTCATAGCATTTCTTAAAGTACTATATAATTTACTTAGTTTTTATATGTTTTGTTGGTTTGCTTTTCCGTGTCTCTCTGCTAACATGCAGACTTCATAAAGAAAAATGTTTTTTCTGTTGTATTCACTGATGCACTCCAAACGTAATAGAACAACACCTGTCACACGGGTAGCTTCAATCAATACTTGATGAAGGAATATGCAAATAAAGACATTAGAGTATATATTTTAAATTTCAAGTTAGTAAAATAATTGATAATAAAAATGATAAATTAAAGAAAACAGTGTCTTTTCCTTTCCTGTTATTTTTATTTGCTCTCTGTTAAAATTCATATGATATAAACATATATCATATACCATCGATTTTCTTAAATATCACCCTCACTAGGCTATGAAATCCTTTAGGCCAAGTGTTATTATAAGTCATCTTTATAGACAATGCCTAACAGTACAGTGTTTGGAATACAATAGGAACTTAAAAATTAAGGCCACTAAAAGTACACGAGACAAAAGAAAAAAAATAGATAAATTGGACTACATAAAACTTTAAAACTTTCATGCTAACATGTCAAGAAAGTAAAAATACATACTCTGATACATACCCAACAGAGTGGGAGAAAATATTTGTAAATATCTGATAAGGGACTGATATCCAGAATATATAAAGAAAGCTTACAATTCAGTAATGAAATAATAAATAATAATAACCCAATTTAAAAATTGGCAAAGAATCTAAAAGGAAATTTCTTCCAAAAATATATCCAAATAGCCAAAAGAGCACATGAAAAAATGTTCAGCACCATTGGTTATTGGGATATGCTAAAATAAAAAATAAAAATAGATAATAACAAGGGCTGGGGAGTATGCAGAAAAATTGGAATAAAATAAGGCATAATCACTTTGTAGTATATCAAGTTGACAGTCTCTCAGGATGTTAAACAGAATTACCATATGAACCAGAAATTCCACTCTTTCATATATGCCCAAGAAAATTGAAAACACATGTCCACACAAAAACGTATACACTAATGTTCATAGCCACATTATTCATAATAGCCAAAGAATGAAAACAACCCAAATGTATCAACTGATAAGTAGATAAACAAAATATTATTTGGCAACAAAAAGGAATAAAGTTCTGATACATACTACAATGTGAATGATCCTTGAAAACATTATGCTAAGTGAAAGTAGCCAGCCCAAGAAGAGGGCATGTTGTTTGATTTCACTTATATGACATGTCTAGAATAAATAAATCTATAGAGACAGAAAGTAAATGTAGAGGAAGGGAGTGAGTTGGAGTAGAGAATGATTGCTATTGGCTGTGGGGTTTATTTTGGGATGATAAAAAAATTCTAAACAGATTTTGCCAATGGTTATACAACTCTGTGAGTATACTCAAAACATTGAATTGTATACTTTAGAAGGGTCATAATTAATCTAAATAAATTTGTTAAAGATAAGTAAAATAATAAATGGATGTCAAGGTAATAACGTATCTTGCAAAGTTAACCCAGTTTAAGGTGAAGCTGAAATTTCACAATTTACAGGTAAATTTGGACAGGGTAGAGTCAACTTGCAGTGTTTGGACACCAATCTTTATTTTTATATCCTTTTCTACATATTGCTATGGTTATTTGTGTAGAAGGATGGGGAAATGAAAAGCGTGTGTGATTTTCCTTATGTTTTTATGTCATATGATGTCATCTGATTAGCAATGTTTATGCTATTGCAATAAGATTCTTGACAGTATTATAAACATAGATTCTTGTTTATTCAGTTTGTGATTACCCACGCTGATGAAAGGGAACAAGTAGAAGAGGGAGACAGTCTCTCATGTTATCCTTTAAAAAATGATGTACCTTCTGTTTTAAGACTTTCCAGTATTATAAACATTCTGTTAAAACTTCCAAAACCTTCCTGTTCAGATTCTCCTGCCTGCTCTTTAGCTTAACACTTCCACACTCATTACTTCCCACTCTAGACAGAATTAAGCAGGAGGATTAACAAATATGAAACAGATTATTTAAAGTAAAGAAGTTCAATTTATAATACAGAAAATTTATTTCAATTCATGACTCTTTTATCTACTTTATTATCTTTATCTTATCACTGGCCTTGGAAGAATAAATAATTAGACAGCTCCAGACCTGATACCAATGCCTTTTGGTCAAAAAGTTATTCAGGGACCATTGTGTAAACTAGACTGTTCTGCTTGTCACAAGGAAAAACAATTACTTTTTCAAAACAGTCATCCTCCTTTAGCTTGAGACTAAGAATCCTAAAGTAAAGGCAAAGAAAATAATGATGTCTTAATTACTTTACATAAGCCAAAAATAATATTTCTTTTTCCTTTCTTCTGTGGATAGAGGTTGTTTATTCACTCCTAGTCTCTGTATGGTGTTCCACAGTAATGTTAGAATCTGCCCTTTCTCTCACCCCAGCCTAAAACTCATGCTATGTATCCTCTCCAGGCAAACCTCCCCCCTATCACACATCCTTCCTTCAGACTCCAGTGGAAGGCAAATGCTACAGCCAGCAGGCTTGCTTTCATGGAGAAATTGGGTGCTTTCACTGACCCAGCAGTTCTTAAAGTAGCCTGACAATTTCCATCTGTGATGTCTGCTTCAGAGTCCTCTTCTGCTCTCCTATCTGCCCCGTCCAAGCCGGAATTTTATCCTGCATTCTATCGAGTTCTGTCAAGTACACTACTTTCCAATTCTGCTATAACTCTTTTCCTTGAATGTGTTTTTGTATGAGTTTTCTCTGGTTTATTGATATTATCCCATCTGCTTTGGGCCTTTCGGATATCCATGGAAAAACTCCTTTGTCTTGCTGTTTTATCAGCCTTGCAATGCCCTTCTTCTCCACATTCTCTTCCTCTCCCTCCTTTTTTTTTTTCATCCTTTGTCTTCATTATAGTAGTTTTTAACTGGTAAAATGGGATTTTTTTTTTGTTTTTTTTAACTGAGATAAATGGAGTAAGGATGAGGGGGAGGCAAATTACTGTGCTTTTTCCACCATCTTGAACTGGAAACCCTTGGTAATATTGTGTGGGTTCATCTGATTTCATGTACACTACCTCAAAGTTGATGTAAATACCTAAGGAACTGTAAAAGGGAGATTTTGCTTACTTGCTGTCTGCTTACTTTACTTTCTATACTGCAGATGGCTGTATTATACCCTACCTGCTCTGCCTTTCAATTTCTCTCTCCATTAAATCTAAGCATTTGGTTCTACACTGGTGTTTTCTTGTGTTGCAGTGTTGGAAAGAGTAATTATCAGCCTGTTTCACTTTTTCAGAAAGATCAAGTCCCTAAATGTAATCATCTTGAAAATAAATTTCTATTAAGAACAATAATATAATCTACAATAACTACTATATAACACAATCCCCATTGCTGGCTGGTGGCAAGAGTTCAAGGTTTTACTATTGTACCACATCGTCCTCAGCATACTGTCTCAAATGGTTAGATCTTATTTTTTAAGTCAACTGTACTCTTCGTGTATGCCATATATCCTGTATCATTTTTGTTGTCAACCACCATAATTCTCCCGTATGCTCTATTGTTTCCTTTACAAACAACACAATAAAATAAGTGTCTGCATACAATAGCCAGTGAAACTTCCATGTAGAATTTCAGAACCTAGGACTGATTATATGTCCATATGTTCTTCATTGATTCAAAAAGGATATTGGTGTAGTATTTGCATTCTTTCCACTTTTTTGAGATTTTGTGTCTATACACATCAAATATTAAAAAAATAAGTGAATAAAGAATACCATAGCACATTCCCCTCAATATCCATGCATTATATGATGATATATTTCCTCATCAACGATCATATATACACAATAAGACAAAGGATGGATCACAAGTTCTGACTTAGCTCCTTTTCTCCTGTTTTATGATTTTCTACCTAGTAGCTATCTCTGCCAGCAATAAGTAAACCAAATAAAATTGTGGAAGGTTCATAATTATAATTAATAAGTGAGCCTAGGTATCAGACATGAAGAAATCTATTTCATTTTTTTATGTCTCGGCTTGAATATGTATTCTGTGTGAACTATTACCTGTGCACACTTTGTCTGAAAAAGAGCCTGTATAGCGAGATGGAGGTGGCTAGTTTAAACAAAAAATGACTTTATTAATGTCAACGGAAATGACGAAGTAAACGTAATACTGTTGAGGTTGCCTCTAAAGTTATCTAAATAGTGAATAGAGGAGCAAGGGAGGATCACTGAAACACTTTACGTGCCATGCTTACAAAAAGGATTTGGTAGATTACCAGATTTTTATATGGCTAGAAATATTTGCATTAGGAGAAAATGCAGACGAATACATAGATTTTATGCTAGCAACTGTTCCTGTAAGTACCTGAAAGCATGATTTTCTGTTATTTGTTATTGCATTTAAAAATGGCATGTTTCTTGTTGAAGCCAACAAAGTTATTATAACACTGTTACACAGTTATAGCTCATTCACAATGTGATCTTTTGAAAGGTATGCCTGGTGGATTTCTTGGGGAGTGTTTAATGGAGATATCGTGTTCTTGAAAGACATAAAATAAAGTAAAATGGAATGATGGTGTAATTTTTTTTAAATATATCAACTAAGCATCATATAAGTACTGAATAAAATGATCAGCATGAATTTTCCTAAATATCTATGTTGACTCTTTTTTATAAGTACACTATTTAAGCAAAATTTAAATTAGAATGCATTTTCTATTTATAAACATTGTGATATGTTAGCACACTGCCACAGCATATAGATGAAGAGAGCAAAAATAAATAAGAATATTATTAAATATTATCACTACAATATTGGAAATTTGACCTTATGGTTTTGATAAGCTATAAATCAAATTGTAATTTTTAACAATATATACTGTAAAATATAAAATATAAATGTTTTAAAGTATTGCTTTCATCTTAGAAACAACATGATTGCATAGGAAAGGCAATTCATTTTTGTATTATTACTTACCATATTTTTATTATAGAGCTAATATAATTTTATTGCAGGTAAGATATACAATACAGAAAAAAGATTGTTATTACCCATTGACCCAATAGCTATAGATAAAGCTTGTTAGGTTATTACATTAGTGTCCACTGCTTACTTACATGGGCTTGGCTCTATTATTTGCTTTGGCCAATAGCTATCAGCAAAAACTTTATAAGCTGTTTTTTGAAACTAAGGATATACAGAAGAAGCTTTATGGAGACTGGTAGGAGTGGCAGAGACGTGGAATAGGGTGGTCCCCATACCAATAAATGGCACTTAAAAATTGAGTGGAATATCTCAGCTGCACAGGTTCCCCTGAGGAGCAAGAGGTCCAAGCACCACACTAGGCTCCCCAGCCTAGAGTTCCAGTGCTGGAAAGAGACACCCTCACAACTTCTTGCTGTAAACACTGGAGGAAATTGTGGATGAATGACAGGGAGAGTGGCTGGAGTCTCAGGCTTTCTTCTTAAAAGGCCTATGCATGGACTTACTCACCAGGGGACTTGCTCACTCTGAGCTCCAGAGCTGGGCAGCAGCTTGAAAGGCTCCAAGGACATACCAGGAGGAACTTGGTTGTCTGGCTTCAGGGTAAGGGGTGAGGAGCAACTTTCTCCCAGACAGAAGTACTGGCAGAAGCCATTGATTCTTTGTTCAGTCCTCCTCCCCCTGCAGCGTGCAGGTAAAGGCAGACACTATATATATCCAAATCTCCATCAATCTGGCCCAGTTTTTGCGATGCCCTGGCAATTCCCCGAGACCCCACTTCATCCAAATTTCAGGTCCACCCAAGCCAGGTCCAGTGGCTTTTCCACACAATGGCCTATTGGCTCATGCTGCAGACTTTCCTAAAATCTCTCAGAAGTTCACAAACACCAAATAAGCAGCATCTGGCCTAGGTGTGCCCTGTATCTCTTGCTAAGCAGCCCCAATACTGGCACCAGCAGCAACTGGCCTTGGTTCACAGATTAGCCTCTCCTAGGCACCTCCAAGCTCAGGGTAGGTAAAAAAACATCTGTGGATTACTCTGTGGCTCATAGTAAGTAGGGCATAGGCTGAGGCTGAAACTGGCCTATAGCAGTGCCCCTCCCAGGAGTCCTCTAGGCTGGCATACCCAGTGACCAGATTCAGATGGCACCAGAGCACCACCAGGCCACCTCCACAGATGACACAACCAAAGCGAGACTGGCCAGGGACCATAGCCCTGCTAAAAGGAATCCTCTGTAGGGTCAGCCCCTGCACAATAGCTCCTTCACTGTAGTCACAGCCAGACCTCACAACCAATTAGTCCAAAGGTCAATCCCCCCTACTGATATGCAAACAGCAACCAAGACACAACTACAACAGGAGGGCAAGCACAAACCACACAGGGACACACTTTAGAACCAGGCTCAAGTGACTAGGGAGAATTCCACTGGGCTCCACAGGACATCTAATACATAGGGTCACTCTCCTAAGACCAGGACACATAGCAGCTCTACCTAATACATAGAAACAAACAGAGGTAGGCAGCTAAAATGGGGACACAAAGAAACATGTCCCAAATGAAAGAACAGAACAAAGTGTCAGGAAAAGTATTAAACAATGGGGAGAAAAACAATCTCCAGATGTCAAGTTCAAAACACTGATTATAAGGATGCTCAAAGATCTCAGTGAGAACTTCAACAAAAAGATTGAAAACATAAAAACTAAGATAGAAAACATAAAATGAATCAGTCTGAAATGAAGAATAACTGAAATAAAGAATACATTAGAGGGAATTAATAGATTAGATAAAGCAGAGAATTGAATCAGCAATTTAGAAGGTAAGGCAGCAGAAAACACCCAATCATAACAGAAAAATTAAGAAAAAATTCCATAAACCTGAGGAAAGTTTAAGGGCCTTCTGGGACAACATCAAGCACATCAACACTGGCATCATAGGGTTACCAAAAGGAGAAGAGAGGTAGCAAGGAATTGAAAACCAAGTTGAAGAAATAATGATAGAAAACCTCCTGAACCTGGAGAAGGAAATGGACATACAAGCCCAGGAAGCAAAGAGAGTCCCAAACAAGATGAACCCAAAGAGGCACACAACAAGTCACATAATAATTAAAATACCAAAGGTTGAAGACAAGAGAGAGTCTTAAAATGGCAAGAGAAAAGCAGCTAATTATCCATAAGGGAACTCTCATAAGACTGTCAGCTGATTTCTCAACAGAAATTTGCAGGCCAGAAGGGATTGGCACGAAGTATTCAAAGTGATGAAAAGCAAGAACATACAGTCAAGATTACTGCACCCAGCAAAACTAACACTTAGAATCAAAGGTCAGAAAAAGAGCTTCCCAGAGAAAAAAATGCTAGAGGAGTTGATCAACACCAAACCAGTATTACAAGAAAAGTTAAAGGGACTTCTTTAAGATGAAGAAGAGGACCAAAAATATGAATAATAAAAAGGCAATAAATACATATCTGTCATCAACTACTTTTAATGTAAATGGATTAAATGCTCCATTCAAAAGACAAGAGTCTCTGAATGGATAAGAAAATAAAACCTTTACATATGCTACTTATAAGAGACTCACTTCAAATAAAAAGACAAAGAGACAGAAAGTAAAGGGATGGAAAAACATATTTAATAAATATGAATATGAAAACAAAACAGCTGGGGTAGCAATACTTATACTAGACAAAATAGACTTTAAAACAAAGGCTGTAACAAGAGACAAAGGAAGACCCAGTAATCCCACTTCTGGGTATTTATCCAAAGAAACCTGAAACACTACTTCCAGGGGATATATGCATCGAAATGTTCATTGCAGCATTATTTACAATAGCAAAGATATGGAGGCAACCTGGGTGCACATCAATGAATGAATGGATAAAGAAGATGTGGTATATACATACAATAGAATATTATTCATTCAGTCATAAAAAATAATGAAATCTTACCATTTGCAACAACATGGCTGGGCCTAGAGGGTATTGGTTTTGTGGAGTAGGTCAGACAGAGAAGAACAAATGTCATATGATTTTATTTATAGGAGGAATCTAAAGAAGCAAATAAACAAACTAAACAGAAACAGATTTAGTTACAGAGAACATTGTGATGGTTGTCAGATGGGAGGGGCATTGTGAGGATGAGTGAAAAAAGTGAAGGGATTAAGAAGCATAAATTGGTAGTTACAAAATAGTCATGGGGATATAAAGTATAGCATAAGGAATATAATCAATAATATTGTAATAACATGTCAGATGGATACTAGATTTACTGGGGATAATCATATATAAATGTCTAATCACTGTGTTGTACACCTGAAACTTATATAATATTGTATGTCAACTGTAATTGAAATATACATGTATATATTTATAAATAAAAATAAACATATAAAGAAATTGGAAATTTTATATTTATATTTATTTTATATATTATATTATATTATATTATATTATATTATATTATATTATATTATATTATATTATATTATATTATATTATATTATTATTGGAACCTGAATCTGAGACACAAGCCTTCAAAAACATTGATCATATGGCCTTGAATTTATGATGGGGCATTAGGTGGAAGGTGGAGGAATGGTCAACAAACTATTACTGAAATTTGAAAACACAGTGAGGCTAGAAAAATAGTAAGCTATTCTGTAGTTGTAAAGTAATAGGAGGATATGTAAAGAATAAATTGGCTTCTTATAGCTGCATAGGGTGAGAGAGATGGAGGTACAGGAAGAGAGAAAAAGTGAAGAAAGACCTGTTTAGCTTTCAAGTAGAATTTATAGGAAATACAGAGAATGTAAGAGTTGTTGGGTTGAAAAATAAAACATTTTCTCAAACCCATTTCACTTGACAAAAACAAAATTCTCAAAGAAACGGCTTCAGAGTAAGGATCATTCAAGAGTGCCGCTGTAAGGTATTTTGTTAAGACTTTACAAAGTTGAAGTTAATATCTGAATACCTGAACTTTAAGCAAGAAAAAAAAGTCTAAGAATTTTGTAGACACTGTTTCACAGAAGTCAAACACACCCAACAAGAATTATGGATATGGTTTTTGGAGCATGGAATAAGCCATGATTAGATACATAGGAAACTGAGAATTTTTAAAGATAGTTGTACAAACTTGGCCACCAAGGATGAAAAACAAGTCAAAATGAAAAGAAGCTTTGGGACCATCAACCTTTTACAGAGATTAGACTAAAAAAATTAATCTATTCAGCTTCAAATACACCCATTTATTAAGGAAAAGGAAATACATCTCAGAGTGCAGAGCCAAGCACTCAAAGGTAAAACAATTACAGGAGAAAATAATAGATTAGGAAGCACCAACAGAGAGCAGAACTGGATACTTACTAATCAAGGAACATCCCTTTCCCCTTAAAATAGGGGGCCCTGACAGCCTGTGTTTGGCTGGATTTCAGAATCATCATCTACAAGTTTCTACTAAGTTCTCCCACTCCTCCTCCCCTTTTTGGCCTTTGTCTGAACAGTATAGAGTCGGTGGTGCTGACTTGTTTGCTTGGTTGGTTGGTTGGTTGATTGGTTGGTTGGTTGGTTGGTTGGTTGTTTTTGGTTTTGAGATTGGGAGTAGCTGTGCAGTTAAGAAGCCTCAAGCTCATTTGGAATCAATGAAGATTAGCAGATCCTGGAATCTAGGCATGATAACGGCAATATTCTCCAGCCAACACCATCAGGATGCACCTTTAATAGAACGAGTGGGTTTCTTGACTCATTGCATTGAGGGAGAACGCACCCTATGGGAAACCATTGGGCAGCTCAGTAAGAGGATGTTAGAAAGGATTTACAGTAGGATTTCTGTTTGTCTTCTGTGATTTGAAGGAGGATTCTAAGAAGTGGGGTTTTTCTCTCAATTTGATTATCTCACGAAGTAGGAATGTTTTTAAGACTCAATATCTTAATAGTAGTATCTAGAAGGAGGAAATACTAGAGTGAGGCTAAAGCCATAATTTGTAATTACTGGATGCTAAATTTTAGTCAGCAGAAGGGGGTATTTACTTTTTTTTTTTTTTTTTTGTAATTTTCAAATGATTTTGCTTTTGTTTGTGCTTAGACAAAATTATGTAATTTTTTGTTTGTTTGTTTGTTTGTTTTTGGTCTCGGTTTATTATGGTTTCAAAGTAGCCTTATCTTATGTTGGTGTTCTGTGAGATTGCTTACTTTCAGCAGAAGAATACCACAACCTACTGAGAATACTAGGCTACTCCTAACAAGACTGACCTACTTGTTAGTATCAGATCAGTCCCTGGATGTCATGAGCTGATTTTCTCTAGTCTTTTCTCCTCTTTCACTCTAGTTTTCCATCCTTTTAGGTAATATTAAGATAGCCAATCTTAAAGATAGTCCTATTTCCTGACAGAACCAAATTCAGAGCAAAATCCCATTTCTTTGAACATTATGAAGAGATGAAATATTTTGGGGATCTTGGGAGAGTGTGAGTGTATTTTGCATATGGAAGGGTCTTTAAACATTGGATCCAGAGAACAGGTTGTGGTAGATTATTACATTAATGTTTCTAAATAAATCATGACCCTGGGGACCCATGCCCCTCTGAAGTTCACTCCTGTTTTGATTCTGAGCTTGGTCATATGAGCTCAATTATAATTTATTAGATATACTTGAAACAAATGCCAAACCTACTAGTAGATACTAGTCAACAATACAAAGCAGGTAATTATTTTTATTATCCTGCACTACCTGGTGTGTTTATTTGTTATCTTTTTAACATGCTGACCCATAAATGAAAGTGTAACAGGTTTTGTATACATGCTTTTTTTTTCTGGGAAACACTTATTTTCCCATTTGTTTTATTCTTTCAAACTTGTAGTTGTAAATCTTGCTCATTTCTCAATTCTTTCTATACCTAGTTTTCCTATGTCTAACACATGATTAGGAAGCCCCAGGTTCTAAAATCTTCGCTGCATTTTTCACATTGAATCTATGAATGATCCATTTTAATATAGCAACCCTGCTTCCCCGAAAATAAGACCTAGTTAGACAATCAGTTTTAATGCATCTTTTGGAGCAAAAATTAATATAAGACCCAGGCTTATATTATATTATAAAGATGCATTTTAGAGATGATTGCCCAGCTAGGTCTTATTTTCCGGGAAACACAGAACATTGTAGATGAATTTTCCAATGGTATCCCATAGATTGAGCTTAGCTAGAGATCTTCTGGCATTGGTTATTGCCCCCAAAGAGATATCAGATGACTACAAAATATTTATTTTATGAGGTAGCTCATGAATGAGGCATTAAGACCAACAAGGTAGTTAAAAGTGAAATTGTGTGAGTTTATTGCCGTGTTCTTTAACTGGACATGACACTGTCTGTGGAATTGCTAATAATAATATTGCTCGCAGATTTTATTGTAAGGTTAAATAACATAATATATGTGAAAAAATATTTCACATACACAGCACTAAATATACATTATTATCATGAAGAATGGGTAGGATTTGAAAAGGCAGGAAGTGCACATTAATTCTAGGCAGGGGTAAGTACATCAGCATAAAGGTGGGAAAGTCTACAGCATATGGAAACATCAATATGTATGAAGTAGGATTTATAGGGTGAGCGACAATTGCCGGTTAGATTAGAATTATTAATCTTATCTGAGATTTGAAACGGGGTGAATGTCAGTTTAACAAACCGAATCCTTCCATTCTAGAAAATATCATTTCAACCAGTTAAAATGGTCCAGAGAAGGAAGTACATGGTGCGCAAGTTTTGTTTTGTAATATGAAAAGGATCACCAAGTGGAAGAGACTTGTTCTGTGTCGCCCAAGATGGCAAATCTAGAGCAAACATATTTACATGCAAGCATATTTACCCTTGGGGTAATAAATTATTTACTGCAAATGGATGTCTGTCAAGAAATGTTCCTCACTGGTATTAGAATAGCACAGACTGGAAGACAAACCACAGATGCTGCAGAAGATATTAATATAGAATGAATATAGTAGTTAATGTATGTATGTGAGCCTAGTTCATTTTTCAGGAAAAGGGGTACATGATTTCATCAGACTCTGAAAAGAATCCATAGCTCAAAAAAGAATAAGGCCTATAAAAATACAATATTGGACTTAGATTCCTCAGTGGGATTTCTAAGGTCCCAATGGCTAGTCAGTATTCGTGGAGAAGCATCTAGATGTCACAACCTTGGCATAGCAATTGATTTTGTTATGACATAACCTGATTTTCCTTGATTTACCATTCTGGTGCTCTTCATCTTTACATTGATACCTATTCCTGTGTTTGTTTCGTCTAGTTCTTATATTTTAATTCCCATACTGAACGTCTGAGCTATCCTTCAGCATTTTTTCTTTTGTGGGGTTTAACATTTATCTCCTGACTTTTTAACTTCACAACAGCCTTTGGGCTAGAAGACCAAAAGCCTCCCTTCTGAACCTTTCTCTCAACCTCCCACACCCCGACACCTGGACACTTTTATCCTATAATGTTTTTATTGCTTTCAGTGACAGGTTTTGCTTTCATTGTCATTCTTTGGTGAAAAATATGTTTTTCAGGTCTGGCATTTGTTAAGTTAGGAACCTTATCTGTAAGTAAAAGTCTATTTAAGGAGGGAAAAAAAGGATTCTGAAACACAAAGCTAGGTTAACTGACCAAACTGTGACTCTTTCATTCGCAAATTATGTTAAATTTGTAAGCAAGGACTTTTTTAAAAATTTTTATTCAATTAATTTAAAGGGATTAAAAAATACAACCTATAAATCCAATTCACAGTGTGATACACTGAGTCAGGCAGACCCAGCGGTGCATTTCTGCAAAGGCTATGCCTTAGGATTCTCCTAGGATACGAGCAGGTTTATGACACTGTGATGCCTCAAACAATCAAGTTTCAGTGCAAAGAGTATGGCTTCATAATCCATAATAAATTTGCAATCTTCTATAACTCCTTAAGTGATCTGAAAGCATTCAGGTCCCCATGCCCTTATATTCCTCTTGACCTTTAAAATCACCAATTCTTAGCTCATTCTCGTCAGTTCAAGACAAGTCAGACATAAGGCTGTCTTCTATGAGTCAGAGTGACAAACACTTTATTCAGGTCTAATTATATATATTTTTTTCTCATTACAACCAATGACTTGATATACACCTTTCATAGAACGATGCAGAAATGATTTGTACATACAGGCTCAAGGGTAAAGAAGTGGGTTACCTAAGCCAGTCACTG
The DNA here is from genome assembly GCF_036562045.2 of Rhinolophus sinicus. NCBI lineage: Eukaryota > Metazoa > Chordata > Mammalia > Chiroptera > Rhinolophidae > Rhinolophus > Rhinolophus sinicus. The sequence goes on from NC_133753.1 coordinate 129,936,751, forward strand.
ACACTGTAGAATCAAAGAAAAGTAGCTCAACGATAGGACTGAGAAGCTGATTTTACATGGAGCAGATAGTGTTTCACTTACAACACAATATTTGATATATAGATTCATGGCATTATGTTTTTATCTTGCAATACTGACACAGCTGGCAGCTCAGCCTGCTCTTCCATTAGAATATCTCATAGGAATTCTGGAATTTATCTGCTGCCCACAAAAAAAGAAAAAAGAAAAAAAACAGAGAGAGAGAGGGGGAAAGCAAAGAAAACAAATATTAAAACTTATTTTTATCACTAACTCACGTCCTCACCTCCAGAATCAAAGATTTTAAACTTCCATCATGAGCTATCCAAAAGAAAGCTCATGTCTAGTAGGAGCAAGTTGAGGATCAATGGCAAAATGTATATGAACAGTACCTTTTATGTTGACACACACATTCTATTCAATTTAATATTTCCTTTCAAAGTCACAGAATAGCAAAGTCTTACTTTGTCCTCAATTCTGATTCCATAGCTATAACAATGCTCTGCCTAAAAAGTGATAAAGATGGAAGCAGTGAAAAAACCTAAAGTCAAAGCCCCTGAGTCACTTGAGGGAAAGAGTCTAAGAGGGTATAAAAAGACAGAAACGCACTTTTAGAGGACATTCATCCAGCCTGCAGACTATAGATCCTACATGGCCAGTGCGATCTTAGGGAAGTCTTACTGAGATAATTGTGAGTAAAAAGTTTATTTAATTAGCCACTGAGGTCTAGAGCAATACTCCCCAGTAGAAATTTATGAGGTGATGGAAATGTTCTGTATCTGCACTTTCCTAACAGTAGCAACAAGCCACATGCAGCAACCGAATACTGGCAATATGACTAGCTGGACTAAGGAACTCAATTTCAAATTTTATTGAATTTCAATTACTTTAAATGTAAAAGTCACATTTGACAAGTGTCCATGTTATTGCACAGAATAGACTTAGAATATAACTAACTAAACCTATCTGTAAAACTTTAGTTTGTGAAATTAAAGAGAAAAAAATTCTATCAGAGTAGGTGTAGAGGGAAAAACCCCAGTCTTCCACCTTCTGCATAGGAAAAAAACAAACAAACAGAAAAAAAACAGTTCTTCCCTACTATGTTTTTCTTCCCCATGTGTCTCTTTTACCTTTGCAGAGAACACCATTTCTGACATTTCTGGTCCCCAAATGAGTAGAGGGTTTTTCTCACCCCAGTAAGCAATTCTCAGACACCAACAGGATGTCCAAAAATTTGACTCAATTCTGACACTGCCTCCCTAGGGATAGGGTCAGATCCCACAGGTTAAGAGCTCAGTCCCATCAGAGTGACCCCACCCCCACACTTCAGATGCCAGTTGCCAGCCCAGGTTGACCAACTGGCTATAAATGGGAGGTTTCAATGGCCTCTTCCTTGGGTTCGATTAATTTGCTAGAGTGGCTCACAGAAACTTGTATTTACCAGTTCATTAGAGGGTATGATAAAGGATACAGATGAACAGCCAGATGAAGAGATGCATATCAGGTGTGGGACGGTCCCAAGTGCAGGATGTCCTGCCCCATGGAGTTGTGGTATATCACCTCCCCAGTGTGGGTGTATTCAACCACCTGGTAGCTCTCCAAAACCCTTATTACTAGGATTTAATGGAGGCTTCCAAACATAGGCATTATCAATTATTATAATAATTCCACTTCCAGCCTCTCTTCCCCCGCTGGAGGATGGGGCTTGGGCTGAAAACTCCAAGCTTCTAATCATGGCTTGGTCTTTCTGGTGACCAGTTCCCATTCAGGACCCACCCAGGAGCCCACCCAGAGTCACCTCATTAGAACAAAGGATGTTCCTAGTGTTCTTATCACTTATGAAACTACAAGGGGTTTAGAAAATCTGTGCCAGGAACTGGGGGCAGGTACACACACACACACACACACACACACACAGAGGGTGCCAAAAAATGTATACACATTTAAAAAAAGGAAACAAAAACTTTATTAAAATTACGCTGATGGTAACCACTTTGAGCACCTCTTGTCATTGCAAAGTCAAACGTGACTTGTATTCATCTTTTGTTATTGATATATACTATTACAATTTTAAATGTTGTTTCCTTTCTTAAAATGCATATACATGTTTTGGCACCCTCTGTGTATATGTATATAATTTTTTATTACCTCACAGGCCATCCCCTGCGGACCTTTCAAAGCACAGATCTCTTATAACAAAATGATACACAAGTCAAAAGATCCTGGCAAATTACTAGAATCCTATGTAGTTATTAATAATCATTCTAGTCCATTATCATATCATATGAAAAATGTCTCCCAGGGTGAGGACACTCAAGTGTACTGGTTTCCATTCAATCTTTTCAGGTTCCAAAAACAGGAGTGGCCTACACAAACATAATTTCACCATTTTAGGCATCTGACATAATTGAGCTAACAGAGAATATCATCTCTTGTCTGAGCTTCTTTACAGGTATTAATATACTATTGGATTTCGCTTAGTATGTACTAATTTATTCCTTCTTTTACCCTTAGCTACTGTGTTTCCCTCTTCTATTTATATCCAAACTCTTCCACCTCTGGAAGGGACATAGGTTTGGCCACTGTGCTCGTCTAGATTGCAGGCAGCAGTACTCATCTAGCCAGTGCCTCCCCGTCAGTCCATTTCTGTTCACAAAGTTTAGGTTACACGGGTGCAGAATAGTGGGTTATCTTTACCACCAGCCATGTAGCTGCATTCACTGTTTGCCCCAATTTTGCCAAATGGGGTGCAGGCATGTCATGCCCTCTTAGGCCCTTAAGAATTGTGACATAAAGGTTATAAAACAGTCACAGTTCCTTTGTTAGTAATTATTCATGCTGGTAGCCCTATAGTTGCACATCTGGTCATACACCCATTGAATCAAATATAGGGGAAAAACGCTGAGGTGATATGGGAAGGAAAGAATACCAGCACCTTCCCCACCCCTTCTTCCCAGATACAGAAGAAAAACAGAGAAATCTATCCAATGGGGCACTCCTTTAACTCCTCATGTTCATGTTGAATGTGAGCACACACTGATGAAGGCATGTAAGCCAGCCCTTCACATTTTTACCGCCCCTCCATTTTAGACAATGAGTGATTTAATTGCCTGTTCCAATTCTCTATCAAACTAGTACTCTGAGGAGGATAGCTCTCGACCTACTGTTAGATATTATGGACTGTAAAGTGTGTTCTTCGGTCTGAAGAAATGATGGTCAGCCATCCAAACTGGTGAATGAAATATGTGTTCCGGTTCTTTCATACTGTGTTTCCCTGAAAATAAGACCGGGCCATATGTTAATTTTTGCTTCAAAAGACACATTAGGACTTATGTTCAGGGGATGTCATCCTGAAAAATCATGCTAGGGCTTATCTTCCAGTTAGATCTTATTTTGGGGGAAACACGGTAACACTGTGAGTGTTTTTATTTACAACCAGGTCAGCAAAGCCCAGTCCAGAGTCAGTGTCTGCTCCTGTCACAACCCATTTATTGTCCCACAGGGCTGCCACCATCAGTCTGCCTTGGTAGCTATGATCTGGGCCTTCCTGTCAGGGAATCTGCCAGATAGCCATCTGCAGAGAGACAGAGCCACTCTGTCTCTTTTTCTGGAAGACAGACAGTTCTTAGCATCTTGTGCTTTAGAAGGTATAAGAGGACTATGTCTAGATATCAGTCCATCTCTGGATTGCTATGGTGTCCCCACACTTACTCAATGCATGGACCCATGGGTCCACCTTAAATAAGCACACAGGGATATCTGCTCGTTAATTCCAGTCATCTTCCAAATCTGGAAAGCGGTTCTTTTGATGGGCATTGATACATCCCACTTTAATGCACCCCTCAAATTCTCACAGGGATTTCCACAGGTCTGTGCCCCATATGGGCCTCCCTTTAATAGGCCAAGTTTCTATTGCCCTCCTGCTGAGTCATATGGCCAGATCATTGGCCACTGTCTCCTAAAAAACTCAAACAGGGTTTTTTTTCCACTGTTCAATTTTTGCAACACTACTAGGAAAACAGCATGCAATTCAGCCCACCAAACTGATTTATTTTCACTTTTTTCAGCCAGGGTGGTGGCCTTTAAAACAGAATGCTGTCCATGGAACTGCTGACCACAAACCAAGTAGCAATTTGTTTGTCAGTCAAAGATTCTATAGGATTCTGCCCGAATACCAAAAGAATCCAGCATCTCCTCATGGAGTTCCAAAGTCAGTCCTATGGAGAAAGGGTCTCCCCGCTCATCAGTATCTGTGCCTTGTATTCCTCAGGCAGCACGATCCTTTATAAACTGTTTTCATTTTATTATGGAACTCTTCTGGGCACTGCCAATTCCAGCGGAGCATTTCTCCAACATCACCCAAGCCATTACGAGTATTTCCGGTTTCAAAATCATCTTATGTACTTCAGTCATAGGGCTAATTCACTTAATATCTCATAGCAAAGAAGCAAATGGAAATTCTCTAATTCTCTAGTCCAAAGTAACAAAAATGCCATACTATAATGTAGGATGTAAAAATAGAGGAAACTGGATATTGGGTCTATGGGAACTCGTCCTACTGTATTTGCAACTTTTCTGTAAAGCCAAATCTATTCTAAATTGAAATGTATTTTTAAAAGTATCATATTGTATAATTGTAAAATGTGCGATTTATTGTAGGTCATTTATACTATAATAAAACTGATGAAAAAAGTATCCAATGGTTAGAGCATGAGTTCTGAACAACAGGGTTGCTGATTCAATTCTCACATAGGCCAGTGAGCTGCGCTCTCCACAACTAGATTGAAGATAACCAGCTGCTGCTGAACTGCCAGAGGGGCATCTATATGGCTCAGTTGATTAGAGCATGAACTCTCAACAACAAGGTTGCTGGTTCAATTTCCCCATGGGATGGTGGGCTGTGTCCCCTGCAACTAAAGATTGAAAACGGTGACTGGACTTGGAGCTGAGCTGTGCCCTCCACAACTAGATTGAAGGACAATGACTTGGAGCTGATGGGCCCTGGAGAAACACATGTTCCCCAATTAAAAAAAAAAAAAGTATCCAACAAAGAAGTCAAAATAAACAATGGATATAAATTAAATAAATGGAAGGAAAGGAACAATAAAAAATATGAGCAGACATGAAAGAAATAGGACACAAATTTAAACTAGAATCAACAAAAACAAGTGCCAGTTATTTGAAAAAAACTAGTAAAATAAGCAGACCCCACAAATAATGAATAAAGGAGAAAAAAATGGAATGAACAAATAAATATAAAATGGGACAAATCTTTATGTGAAAAGTTTGAATGTTTAGATAAAATAATAATCTCTGAAAACTACTGCTTATTTGTAAAAAAGAAAAGTATGAGTAGGATATTTAACATTAAATATCTTGAATTAGTACTTGAAAGCTGTCTATTGGATTTCAAATTGGTTCAACCACTTCAGAAAATTGTTCGGCAGAATTTATGATCCAGCAATTTCTCATATATATATACACCCATCAGAAATATATGTGCACAAAAAGGCATGTGGAATATTATTTATAGCAACATTTGTATATTAGTCAGATAATGAAACAACCCAAGTGCCTATTTATAGTAGAATAGGTAAGTTCATATATTTTTATTGAACTATGAAAGAAACTATTGTTAAATATAAGGATACATATTATAAACTTCATATTGAGTTAAAAATACCAGATGCTAAAGAGTTAATTCCTATGAATTTAAATAAACAAACAAACAAACAACCATAACTAATTTATGTTATTTTAGATCAAAATAGCCGTTATGCTTCAGGAAGAGAGAATGCAAGATCTAGGAATGGATTATGAGAGAGTGCTAGATAACGATAATATTCTATTTCTTTGGTGGTAGCAATTTGGATTTGTTTACTTAGTGAAAATTCAAGTAGCCCTATAATCATAAAAGTCTCTGAGTATATACTCAAGAAATATTGCATTCTGGTCTCCTAAATCAGGGAAGATTCCCCACTATTGATACTAAATCCATGTAATGACAGCATGAAGAATGACATTTACTAGTCAATCTTATTTTGCACATAAAAATAAAAACCATAAACAAAATGTTAGTAAATAAAGCAACTAAAGCAGCTATCTATCTATCTATCTATCTATCTATCTATCTATCTATATATATATATATATATATATATATATATATATATATATATATATATATTCTTTATATATATATATATATTCTTTAAAAAGTGCTTAACTCAGCAAGGGAAGGGGTGGGGAGAGAGAAGTAATACATTTGAAAATGTGTTAACAAGTGGCTTTGCTTATTAGGATTGTTGTAGACATGTTAAATAGCATTTAGACAGTACTAAAAATAGAGATTTGATGGAATGTAAAACAATCTGAAGAAATTAACTAGAATAAAACACAGGACAGCCAAGAGATTACAAATAAAGAACTTAAGAGACATGGAAGATAAAATTAGAAGGTCTACTATTCATCTGTTCAAAGAGAATATACAGAATAAGAGAGACACATTAAAGAATTTACTATCATAATGTGTTTTACAGCAATCTCTCATGGGTTTCTTTAGCTCAACGACAAAAATGGTTTTATATATTGGCACAAATGAAGGGCCAGGGAAACACTGATTCAATTGTTGGGTTCATGTTGAGAGGCAAGCCATGCCTGCAGAACCTGAGATACCCTGAAGTGGGACTAATGCCTCCATGCATCTTCAAACCAAAGCAATCATGTTTTTTTATTTGCTCTTGAAAAGCATATGCTGGGAAACCATGCAAATAATTGGAAAAGATGAAGGAAGCTAATACTAGAATAACAGTTTATCTATTAAATAAAACACATCCTTACCATGTAGCTTACATGTTCCTTATAAATTCTCTCATGTCAGAAATATAATGGCATTTTAATAAATAAAATTTTAATAACAGATAAGTATAATATCGAATATTTCTATTCCTAATTTAATTTGTTCTAACAGTTTCTTTAAAGTATATTAAAGAATATTTACTTTTGTGCTAAAGTCCCCCCATATTGAATTAGACACTTTCATAACAATAAATAAACAACAATCTACTTAGGAATAACTTTTATGGTACATTTAACCATAAAAAGCAAAATAAATTTTGTCAGCATCCACATGTTAGGATACATAAAAAGCATGCTCTTGTTTTGATTTGTAAAGCCATAACCTGCATTAGGATAGAAATACAAATCTAGTGGAATTACAGTAAGATGGAAAAGGGCTTTTAGTTGTCAAGTGTAAGAGTTAAAGTATAGTTTTTGTTAAATGAACTAGAGACAGTCCCCATCAATTGTAGAAAGTGAAATCAACCTCACATATAGAGTAAAATTAGTCTTGCTTGAGAATAGTCAGTGTTTCGGTTAGAAAGAGAAGTAGCAGTAGATGCACAGTTATTTCTCAGGGAGAAGGCACAAAAAAAAAGAAAAGAAATTCAAAAGGAAGGTAATCCCCACTTGATGTTTTCCACACCAGCAACCTGTGATGACTTCAAATAACACAGTACTTCTCCTTCATTTACTGACGTCAGCAGCAGCAGGCTCTTTAGTTAGTCAAATATCTAATCTTGTTCCTTGGAGCAAAATCTTTCAAAACTATGCTCCCTTTTCATGGAATTTATTCTAATTTTATCCATTTTGTGGAAATTCAGAAAACTGTGTTTTTGTATATACATTATATTTGTTAAACACCTCTCTCTCTCTCTCTCTCTCTCTCTGTGTGTGTGTGTGTGAGAGAGTGAGGGAGAGAGAGAGAGAAAGATTCTACAGATATAAAAGACTATTCCTAATTTAATTTGTTCTAACAGTTTCTTTAAACTATATTAGTGGTGTATAAGTACAAAGCACATATTACGAGTACATCATATTGTTAATTTCATATTTTTCTTTGTCAACAGTAACATCCATTAGTAGAAACAAGACAAATTAAAAATAAACACTTTCAATTATTTTGAATCTTGTTTTTTTCTCTCAAATTTACCAATCTTACAAGAGCAAACAACCCACACTATGACACCTTTCTTTCTGGTTTAGTTCTTATGTTTGATTCCCCAGATCTGAGATAGAGGAAGAATTACACTTCAGTTGAAAACACAGAAATCAGGATGCATTTCCTTCCTAAGTCCTTATTCTTTTAGTACATAGTAATGTTTCCATTTATTTTGAGCTTTTCAACCCCAATAACCTTTTGATTTAATTAAATACAAAGCTGATTTCCATTTTAGATGAGTAGATTTGACATTACTAACATGTCAAAATAAGCTGGTAAGGTAAACAACTTTGGTTACATACATTAAAACTGTTTTTTAATTATAGCAACATTTAATTGTGATACTCATTAGAATATGAAGTAAAACAACAGAAAACTTATGAGCTATCCCAATTAAACTAAAAGCTTAATAGAGATTTCTTATTAAATGTTTTTTATATTTTGACATTTCAGGTAAATGCACACACAATTATATAAATCATTTCTATTCTTTCAACAAAAACAGATAAACAAGAAATAATTTTCAGAGACTACTAATTGTTATGAAGAAAAATGAAAGCAATGTAACAGAGGGAAATTGGATGATTTTTCAAAATAGGTGGTAAGAGAAGTCTCTATGAGGAAATTACTTTGAGCCAAAACTCAATGGAGTGAGAGTAAAGCCATGTGGATATCTGTAACAGAGAGAATAGAATGTACACAACTCAACCCCAAGGAGTTCACAGTGTGTTGAGGATAAGGTGCCTGATGCATCCTAAGATAAGGTGAAGATGGTAGTAAATGTGTTTGGAGAGGTAACCAGGCACTAGATTATGTTGGATTTTAGAGGCATTATTAGTAAAGAATTTAGATTCTATTTTAAGTGTGATGGAAAATGATGGATAAGTCCTAAACTATGGCTGTAGGCAGGTTTGGAGAACAACCAAGTTCAATTCCCCAGCTCTTAGTTAAGGAAAGATAGACTAGGTTACTAGATAAAAAGCCTGGAAAAATAATAATTCTGTTTATACCTGCAGATTATATACTGTACCTTAGCAAATATTTACATTTCTATCTCTAAGACTGAAGGGAAGGCTCTAGTCCTGGTGAATAAATAGGAATATGTATCTTACAAGGTTATATGTTGAACTGCTCAAACTTCATGTAGATATGGACCTGATAGAAGTTTGTTAAACTTTCAGGAGGTGTTTATGATTCAAACTCATTCACTAACCTTTTAAATTACAATTTTGCAAAGATTTGTATGACCCTAAAGCTCACAGTTAGATCTCTTGTAAAGTCAATCCTCCATATCAATGGGTTCCACATCCCTGGAGTCATCTTACAGGGCATCAAAATATTCAGGGGGAAAAGGAAAAAAAGAAGTTATGTAGTCGCTAATGTGTGTTATATGGTTAGATCTATGATGATTGTCTCTGTACTGCAAATGGACAGACTTTTTTTCTCATCATTATTTCCTAAATAATACAGTATAACATTATTTACAATGATTTGCATTGTGTTAGATAGAATAAATAATGTAGAGATAATTTTAAGTATATAGGAGAATGTACAAAGATTATATGCAAATACAACACCATTTTATGTAAGGGACTTGAGCATCCACAGATTTTGGTATCCATGGGGGGTTTTGGAACCAATCTCCCATGGATACTGCGGGACAACTCTGCTATGATTCTGATCTCTCTACTGTGAATCCTTACTCTACTGATTTTTCCATAAATCATTTAGATAATCACAATTTGTTTAACTTGGCTAAAGTTTGTCTGAGTCTGGTCTATCTATCAATATGCACTTACTATTCAAACTTTTTGATACAGTTGCCTCACAAGAAGCCATTGGAGGATATTAAGCTGGGAAAAAATATGATCTGAATCATGTTTTAAAAGAGCATATAACAATTATAATGAAAAGATTAAGAATAGAAGATGGATACAAGTAAAATCTTTCTTGTAAAATAAAGGCAAGAAATAATGGAGACTGAATAAAAGTGACAGTGGAAGGAGTGGGGATGAGAGGTGTTCAGATTCAGGATATGTTTTGATGGTAGAACCAAAGTGTTTTCCAGTGATCAATATGGAGTATGAGAATAAAAGACAAGTAAAAAATAGCTACAAGATTTTTGGCTTAAACAACTGGGTGAATGGTTATTCTATTTACTGAACTGTGGTACACCACAGGAAGAGTGGGCTTGGGTAATCAAAAGTTTAGTTTAGGGTATTTTATGTTTGCAGTTCCTAGTAAGATCCATTAGATTGGTGCACAAGTAATTGTGGCTTTTGCAATTATTTTTAAATTTTTAAAACACAATAACTTTTGCACCAACCTAATGGAAATATCAAATAGTCAATTAAACATAGGAATCTGTATTACAGGGGAAAAGTTGACACTGGAATCATAAATTTGTTTTTCATCATTTTATATATGGTAACAAAAGTCATGTGATACAGTTGTGAATATAAAAGGATTAAGAGAAAAGATTATTCAACTAAAAGTTGGGGTATTCTAACTTTTAGACATGGGAAACATGGGTTATCCAGTAAAAATAAATGAGAATGAATGTCCAATGAGTTAGAAAAACACATACAAACAAACTTGTGCCATAGTAGCTGTGTGAGCAAAGTGTTTCAAGAAAGAGTGATCAATTTTATCCTATGCTTATGCAGACATCAAATGTCAGATAAGATAAACAGAGATATAATGGAGACTGAATAAAAGTGACAGTGGAAGTGATAGCAAAAACTGGCCCACAGAATACCTCAGTGTGGAGGTCATTAATGATATTGATAAGAGCAGTCTCAGCAAAGTCAAATTAGGTGGTCTTTAAGAGACGAAGGATTATTGAGAAAATCAATCCACCCTATTTAATTTTTTTTCTGTAACCTGAAACTAAATGGAATTCTGAGTACTTATAAGAGCAACTGGTTGGGGTGGGAGAGAAGAAAGGTGGTATCAAAGAGAAGAGACAGAAAAAACACTCTCAGGGAAACATAATATGTTTTGAGGAATCTCTTAAGCTTAGTCATCATATTTAGAGTGAGAATAGTCAGATTAGTTGTGTATATATATATATATTTTTAATCCTTGCTCAGCTGTCCTGGTGCAAATTGAGCATAAGCAGATAGTAGGATTTATGGTTTAGTTAGCCTAGTCAAAGAAAACAAGAAAAAGGTAAGGAAATTGAGGATAGATGCAAAGAGACAATTTTGATAACATCCCAAAAAAACTAATCTTAGTAATAAGGGAAGTAACCACCAAAGTAGGGAGATCAACAGTGAAATATTGGTTTCACTGGATGGAGGTAGTGGTAGAATCAAAGTATTTGGAGAGCTGGGGTTCTCGAAGAGTTTATATTTGGTATGAAAGTATGAGTCTGACACAGGGGTGTTTTAAAATAAGATTTTGGAGGTGGTCCAGATATTGATAATGATAATATCTGGAGGGAATGATGATGGAAATGAGTGACTAAAGTATAGGACAAAAGTACTGGAAATGAGAAAAGTACAAAGCTAAAATTATAATGTGTTGCATAGATTGTATATCTAATAATAACAATATGAGTACTGGTGGAAGAAATGTAATAAGCAAGGAGATAAAATGTTAATGTTATTTTTGGTAGGTATTTACAACTATTAGGGAAAACACTCACATATCCTGATCTACTTTAAATAGATTGTCTGTCATTTGTTTGTTTTGAGGGGGGATGAAAATCTATCCTAACTCCAGGACCATTGCTATTTGGGGTATGAGTGAAGGACTACTTCAGAGAACTGCCGGGGAAGCAGTACCCTTAGGTAATACCTAGATTTCAGTTAGAACAAGAAATTAAGACAGGTGGAGAATGTAGAAGGTTTTCTGTGTTCAGTGGTCACACTAAATGAGTTTACATTGTGAAAGAATGAGTCACTTCAGGGGATGTATAGAGCCCTGTGTTTTTAGGAATCCAGATGATTAAGGAAAAACTGAGGGGCTTGAACTACTTAGGATGCTGACATGAAGGAGGACACAGACAGCATATGGATTATTTTTTATGTTTTCTTATGGGGATGTGATCACCAGTTCTAGTTATGATCTGCTATGAAGGGATCTTTAGAAAGTTTGCAGACTGGGACAGGAAGGGTTGGGGATCAAAAGAAGTGGTGGTCTCACTACATTCATGGTGAATTCTTAGAGCTTCCCACCCCCATCAACCTTGATGTGAAGAGGCAGTTTCATCAGGAGCATTGGTACTCTGTGGGACCTTTGTAATCCCAAAGTGGACTCTACCTCCCAATGAAGTGCTTCACCTGATATGATATTAGACATCAGACTTGAAATAAAAGCTAATTTTCCTCCATTTTGTGAGGGAAAAAAGAAAGAGCTTTGCTTCATATCATAAAATCAAATAATTATTTCCCTACTTAATAACATTAGTGATTCTGATTACAGTTCTGTCTTTCTCCCCCCCCCCATGTAACATTGGTGAAGGATTCAAGAATATGATACAACGGTGTAATAAACATTAATTTTATGCATTCTTTGGTAATTTTTGTTATTTTGGTAACTACAAAGGTTTGCTACAAATTTCTACATTTCATTCAAATCAGAGATCTATGTTTGTGCGATTTCCTAAAAATAATTGTGGATTACAAAAATTTAACGTGAAAAAAAAAAAAAGATAAGATGGGCGAGAAAGCCTTCATGATGAATTAGCTTATTAGATTTTTTGGTGGATTGTCTAAATAAATAAAAAGCCATACTTATTTTTCTCTATAAATGGAAGAAGAACACAAACGGAAAGGAAAGCAAAATGTCCTAGAAGCAAAAATTAAAGTGGTAAAAACTGATAAATATTAATGAGAGTTTAAATAAGATGTGATTTCAAAGTGCCAGTTGAATTTACTGACAATAAAAAATCACAAAAAACAAATCTGTATATAATTTCTCTAATTCCAGAGAATAATATTCTCATGTTACATTCCATGAAAAAGATTTTTCTGTGGCCAATTCATTTTGGAATACTATATCTAATATATGCATATCTTGGATTCAGACAGTTAAAGTTATTTCAGTACAGCTGTGTTTCCCTGAACATAAGCTCTACCTGGGCAATCAGCTGTAATGCATTTTTTGGAGCAAACATTAATATGAGACCTGGTCTTATTTTACTATAAGACCGGGTCTAATATAATATAATATAATATAATATAATATAATATAATATAATATAATATAATATAAAACAATATATACCGGGTCTCATATTAATTTTTGCTCCAAAAGATGCATTAGAGATGATTGTCTGGCTAGGTCTTATTTTCAGGGAAACACAGTAGTATCTGAGAATTCTTGCTGTAATGAGACTCATTTGCCTTTGTTTAACCAAGAGTTTCCCAATGTATTTGATTATAAAACATGTGTGTGTGTGTGTGTGTGTAAAAATGTATTTTCTTTATTTGTGTGTAAAAATTTATTTTCTTTATTTGTTTGCCTTGTCCCATTGTTGCTTCCAGTTTTATATCCCACATATCGGTGAAGTCATGTCGTTCTCAACATTTTAGATCTGACTTATTTTGCTTAGCATAATAATCTCAAGATGCATTGATGTTGCAAATGGCACTATTTCATCTTTCCTTATGGCAGAGCAGAGTAGTATTCCATTGTGTATGTGTGTATGTATATATATATATATATATATATATATAAAATCTCTCTCTGTATATATATATATATATATATATATATATATATATATATATATATATATATATATATATATATATATATATATATCTCACATCTTCTGTATCCAATTATCTACACTTGAAACCTATGTAATTTTAGTAACCATTGTCATCCCAAGACATTTTAATAATAAAAAAAAACTTATTGAAATTCTGCAGAGATAATGTCCCAATGATTAAATTCTGGGAAATATTGATCTAGGAGGCTGTTGTTTCTCTACCTACAACCAAAATTCAAACATATGGTAGGTTTTACACTTAGTTTTTAACCCACCCAGGCACAATTTCTGTGTGTAGACATTTTCAATGTAACATTTGTGAGGTATTCTAAGAAAAGTGAAATTCAAAATGTAAGTTCAGGTAATCTGATTTTTCTGTTTAAAAGGACACTTCTAACTGACATCTGATAGTTTAAACATCTGACTATATTATAAAATGTAGTACATAAATACCATGTGAACTTAAGACTTTCAAAACAAAGAACATTAATATTACTTTACAACTAAAGATAAATGTACAACATCCTTTGAAAATATGTGTAGGATCATGTTAGATTCTGGTTTCCAAGCTTCTAGTCTTTTGAATGTAAGATTAATGAAATCATCAGCATAAACTTTGTTGCCTTCTTTATCCCTGGGCACTGAGAAATAAAGTCATTGGTTTTTGAATGGTCTACTAAACACTATATATATATATATTTCACTTTACTTCTGAAAACTGCTTTTCTTTTGAGACCAAAATAGCTCTCAAATAAAGCAAAAGCCAAGCCACAATTTTATACATCAGTGATACTCTTCACTTGGAAATGCAAATCCCTTTGCATTTCCTTTCAAACAAAAATAATCAAACTTTTTCTTTAGATCATCCATTGGAAAATTCTCATAATGATATCCTCCATTCAGGGATGGAAATGATAGGATAATATTCACTTATTATAATAATAACTTTCAACAAGATAGCACTCACAAAACTTAATGACTCAAGCAGACATTAAATGTACAATTTTAGAAAGCAAGTATGTGGTATTAGAAGAAGTATACACAAATTACCTAGTGTAACTATTCCATGTACAATGCGTATGATTAGTCCTTTAACAGTTATGAAATGTGCACAATACAGTGAAATAAAATGTAATGATATGAAAATAAACATTACAAATAATAATTTTTATAATTGTGCAGGCATCTCACATGTCTCTTACGGTTATGCACACACACACGATGCACATACATTTTACTACTAAATTTTGAAGCAAATGACAAAAATTATTATATTACAAAGCTTTTAAAAGGGTGTGGTAAATCTCCCATGGTTAGTAGATTTATATTCAATTAGGTAGCTTTTGACCACACATATTATAAAGTTTTTTCACACTTAGGTGAATAGTTCAATTTGTCAGTTTTTAAAAAGTCAGTGATCCTCCATGCCATCCTCTGGGTTCACTCAGGAGAAATATAACTTTCATCGAGCTTAAGCTAAATGTAAAATTATGAACTAAAGACAAGCATTTAGGAATTTTTCAAGTCTTTTACTATTTACAATTTTGTGATGGCCTTCAAGTTAAACAACTATGAGAGCAAAACTGTACTGCAGTTTACATAATAATGTAAATGATGGCAACCATGCTCCTATTCACTATGCAATTCAACTATATTTCACTACATTAACTAATATTCATAGTTTCGGCGTCATGTTAGCTACCAATTTGAAATAGGTTAGAAATGAGAAAATAGAGATATTCTGTGCTCCAACTTCTATTAACTTTAGTACTAATTTCTCAAGGACATGCTCATTGAGGGCTAATTTCACATTGTAATCAATAACTTTCATGTCCCCTTTATCCATATCATTTAGAAGTTTAAATATAGTCAATGTTAAACAAAATACAGTAGATATATTAATCTGAATTACTGTTGGGGAATATATTATCTAAACAATTTGATGTTAAGTTCTCTTTGACAGCCTTCAGAATAGAAGATAATGAGTGTTTCCTGAGAAAATCAACAGAAAAAAAATTGTTCTGTTTCTATTCTGACATGAGTCAAAATACAGCATCCTTGTTTTGATATGAAGAGCTGTAAAATTGAACTACCAGTGATTGGTAATAATATTAATATTAATATAGTAAAATATAGTTTTTCATAATTATGTATTATAAAATGGATCAACATTCCCAGCTTTTTATATTAATATCTACATATGATATAAAATATTATTTGATAAAACATATTTTTCTCCTAAATTGTTTGCCAAAATACTGTGTTACTGTGAGTGAAGAAACTTTTTTTTTTTTAAGTTAAAGTCTTCTGATAAGATAATAATATCAATTTCTACTCATATTACAATTTTTCCCTCAGGTCCTCAAAATCCACAAATCCTATTGTGTTGTCAACACCTGGATAGAGGAGAAAATGCTGTTTGAACACAAACTCCACATTAAGGATTTATGTCTAAAAATACAAAAAGACAAACTGATACAAAACACGCAGGTTTGCTGATAAACCGTCTGTTCCCTGCCATCATTCTTCGAAGGTGTAATTGATTTGAGGAACTTCATTGCCTCCAGTGCTGAGTAAATCATCAAGTACAGCTGCTTATATTTCCATCGTTCACACTTCAAGCCAAATGGTCACGTGCTTCTGTCAAAAGTGCTCATCTAGTACCCTTTACTCTTTCCTATAAAGTACCCCAATTTAATTATTTTTAAACAATCTCAAGTGTTTTGAAAGTCCTCATCATTAAGATTTATTTGGAAAGTAATTAAGAAACCTGTCCCAGTGGTATTTTCATCTTTTAACCATTTCTCAGACCATGGCAGTTGAGCACATAAATACAGACTCACAGGCCCAAATTGACTTTAGGGAGTCATTGGTTTCATCTGCTATTTCATATTTGAGCTATTGTAAACAGAAAAAGCACTTAATTTCTCTTAAAATAAATTGGGATCACAATGGGAAATGAAAAATAGAAAAATAAAATTAGTTACATCAGGGAAAGGAATAAAAAATACAAATCCTGAGCAAAATAGCACATTGTCAAAGGGCTCAACTTTTCATCATCAAAATACAGCAACTATTTTATACTTCAGAATCAAGTGTAACATACAATTTATATTTCCTTTCCAGATATTTAAAGTTAGGACACTAGGTTCTATTCATAGAGTTTGAAAATAAGTCTACATATTTATACTTTAATGTTTATGTGTCAATAAAAATGAAAGCAGTTTTCATCAATATTACTTTTACTTTATTTGATTGAATTGATTCAACAGCCATCTTACAATTTTACAACTTAACTGACTGAGATAAAAAATGATGCCTTCAGTGGCAAATTAACATCCTTTCATTTTCAAGTACCGCTTTGCTTTTGTATGAAATCTTCTTGCCTGTTTTATTTTGCTTTTGTTTCTGCATTTCTACAAAAATAAGATGCATATATTTTTCAAAGGAAACGTGCATCTAACTGTACCAAGATTTCCATCTGCATTCAGTTTAGTTGGAACATATGCTCGATTAATTTATATGGCCAAACTGAGGATTGCATATTCAGCTTAATTTAGTTCTCTATTTTTGAAAAGATTGAGATTGAATAGAATGTCTTTTCCTTTGTGTGTCCTGAATTTGTTCCACCTTCCTATAATGGAAGAATCTCATTCTGCCCTTTATTTCAACCTGGAGGGTAGTAAGTCACTCCCTTAGGTGTCATAACCAAGGCACTAACTGTGATTCAGTTAGCAAGATGGTGATAATGATAACAATATCTCAGAGTCGTTTTTCCCTAGAGATTCTCAAAGACACCACTGGTACTCACTCTCCCACATTATGAATTTCATGAACTGTACCTGAAGGTTTAAATGTAGCCTTAAGCTGAAAAGTATTTTTTTTTTAAGTGGCACCTTGTTATCATTATAGCATACATCTGTTCCCTGTGTGCCTTTGGAGTTGTCTCTGCTTATGACAACAACAAGTTTTTACAACTGTCAGCGAGTGCCAGCACCACTGGGAAAGGGCAAGTGAGAATGTCTTGTACTTCATGTATCTACAATATTACTACCCATATTCTTTTGCTGTGGATAGTTATGGAGTAAATATATTTAGTAGAGTCAAATGATGCCAGGAAATAATTATCAGGGTCATGATAAGGGTAAGGAGAGCTGAATGCTGTCCAGCTGTTTCATTTTATAAGAAAAATCTGGCATATCATTTTTGCTCAAAACAATATGTCTCTTTAGTGTCTAAAAGTGGTTTCTGAATTTTTATTACTGGATATATTTGAGTGCCAGTCAACAATGAACAGCATCTTTTTAAAATTTCTCATTCATTTGCTCCATGGGGTGAAGTGAAGAAGCACAACAAAATCTGAAAGAAGAATATACAATCTTTTGAAACAGTTCACCTTTGATCAAAACTGTTTTTAGAATGATTGAATGAATATGTGATAGAAGGCAAAAGCAGAGGTTAACACAAAGTATTGGGAGTGTGTAAAGCCTTTCTGATATCAGACATCTTTGCTGACTTTGGACATAACGATGTGTTTGAGTGCATTAAAGTTGCAAGGGCAGCATATCAAATGGAACTATAATTAGATCACTTTCATTATTACTCTATTTTTGACTGTCATTAAAGGACAGTCAGCAAAAGCATTTTTAAATATTAGTTTTCCGTTCATGACGTATTTGAGCTGAATACCTTGCATCAGGCACTTGTAAGCAATACATAAGCTCATATACTCATGATTACATGACTGGACAAAGGTAATTCTCTTCAAATAACCTGTGTTGATATACAATTAAGAAAAAATATTGTACTAAATGATCAGAATGTAAAACTGATCATTTTTAAGTAAAACTTTTCCTTATCATAAGTTCTTAATTTTAAGCTCCAGTGACTGGTATTATTATGGAGCATGAGATTTGGGAAAAATGCTCATTTGCTACTCCAAAACCCTCTGTGATGTAATCTAGTCATACTCCACATCCTGAGGAAGAAAGTACTGCCTGAGGTTGTCAGGTAACTTCAAAGATTTACAACCAGTTGATTATACTGATCAAAGTATATTGACAGAAACTACAATCTTCAAGAGAAGAAACCTATGAAACTAAAGATTTTTGAAAGGTAGGGCACATTTGCTCCAAGTTATGTTTTCACGAATATCATCCTGAATAAAACAGCATACTTTTCTCAGGACTGTAGAAACTGACTGAGGTCTGTGGTTTGAGGCTATTAAATGACAGCATGCCTGTAGGCACAAACTTGCTTTCATCTGCCTTGACTAACCATATGCAGGCCAATATTTAAAGAGGAATTTTAACCTAACTGACTGTAACAGCTCCAAATGAGTCATTATGAACTATCGTTGAAGTCCTCCTTAGTTCACAGATAATTGGCCTGGAATACTAGAAGTACCTGAGCCTTTCATATCCATCAATCTGTTATTACTCAGATCACCTTTTTCACAGGACTGAAGCCCATATGTAATCTTCAATAAGTATTCAATGATTATACCCTATGGAGCATTCATGTATAAAACACTTTCCAAGACATTTTTAAAAAGGTCTGCTGAATTTATGAATAACTTCACACATTCCCATTTGTAAGAGAGTATCCTTAAGGATTTCATTCTGTAAAGATTAGATGGCAGAACTCCAAACTAAATAAACTCTTGTTTTGTGCACTTGTTTTACAAGTAAAAGAATAGAAATGAATTTCCTTCTCACAGGTGACTCAAGTGGTCATTGGTTTTGAATTTATTTAAACAGCCATTTTCTAAAACTTAGGAGGCCTGTTTAAAAAATCCTTTAACATTTAAATATCCTAGAATGATCAGAATCCTTCCCCCAGTATTTCCAAGGCTTAAGCTTAATTTAGAAGTGACTATTAACATAATTAAATTTAACTTTAAACATTGAATTTAACTTAAATTGAGTGATAGTGTGTGTATTTTAAATCTTATAAGGAGGATTTTCAGGGGGATTGACCATATCTATCTAGTGATTTCATTATTTGTAAATGTGTTCACCTTGTCGTTATCAGATTGTGCCCTGTTGACTGTTAAAAGGAAGGCAGGCTGTAGTCTGGTGGGTGGAGCTTGGCTTTTTCTTTCAATAGAATAGTTCTGCTAAGAATGATTTAAAATAGTGATCTTACATGTAGGATTTCACTTAGAACATTTGTGCTACTAAAATTCTTCCAAAAGAGCTTGTTTTAAACCACAAATCTCATTTATGTATTAAATAGTTCCTTTTAATTATAAATAATTGGAAGAAATGTTTCACGTTTACAATTTTAGATGAAAATGACTTTAGTTTCATCAGTAGAACTTTAATGGATACTATACAAAAATAGGTCATGACAGTCACAATGAATTGCAATATATTTTTAAATTTATTTTTATTATGAAAATTGCTTTATTCACTGCTACTTGGTTAGACTATTGTCAGATGTGTCTTTATAATATTGTTAATAAACAAATATTTTCTAAAAAGTTACCATATGGAAGACACTCAGCTAAAACTGTAAGATACCTAAAATATGTTGTATGTCTTACCTTGATGGATCTTTCATTTCTATATGATCAAAGCTATAACCATGTAAGCACAAATAATAACGCAAGGGTATATTTCACAAGAATCCAATGTGTTCCATAGGGACAGTGTGTTCTATGTACTACCTGCATCCCAGCTCATTTAAAATGCGAATGTCCAATCCCACCCTATACCTATTGAAAAAGAGTAATTCTGTGCCTAGTGCAAAATGAAAACCTGTGTGCCCTTGTTTAAAAAGCAGGAAAAAAGTGCCATGAAATTGTAAAGCATTTTCCTTTGTGCTGCAGGCCTTCTATCTTACCTTGTCATGATGTTTGTTGCTTGCTATTTTTGTTCTAAATATAGAAAAGCTGCTAAAGGACATCATAAAAATGGTGTGAGGTGAGCCTCTTGAACTCTCCCCTGGAATTTACAACAAATTGAATAAGTATAACTCCATAAAGGACTCCCTGCGCAGGAGACAGGCAAGACTAAGAGGTACACTACTGGAGTCGCCTAAAGGTGGGCAAATTGTGTGAGCGGGGGAGGAGGGAAGGGAGAAGTGCAGAGACGGGGCCACGCAGGCACAGGATGCAGACTTAGCTTGGTGCTTTGAGCTCGCTGCATCCTGAAACTACCGCAGCTGCGGGAGAGGGAAGAACTAGGACTGCTAAGGTTCTTCTTAAGGCCCACAAGGCTGAGGGGGCAGCATGTAACACGGCTGAACCCAACACTCACAGCAGAGACCTCGGAGCAAAGACTGAGGGATGAAGGCTGAAAACAGTGGTTTATGCCCTCACTGCCGAGCGGAGAATGGAAGACTTAGGCACTGAGACTAGCTGCCCCCTCCCTACCCTACCAGAGCTTGCCCCGCCCCCACCTGCCCAGTGCTAGAAGCAGAATGGTAGCAGTGTCAGATCAAAAGAACAGAATATTTGCAGTTCTGAGAACTGTGGTCCATAGACATGGACTTGCAGCCCAACTAGCTCTGGCAAAGGGGAGGGAGCTGTGGAAGCAAGACTGGCTGTGGTGGGGTCACAGCCATTGCTCTGGGCCACCTTTCACAACCCACCCCACCTGGTCCCTATCTATCTGGCCGGATCCCTGCAGGAGTAAACAGAGCTGTGGAAACACGCGAGCTCTGAATCTGGTGCAGAAAGAGCTTTGGAACTTCAGAAGCTCTCCACAACAACCCACGGAGGTGGCACCATATGACCCAGGTGAACTGTTCACAGAGGAGAAGTTCCCCTTCCAGAGAATCCCCGCATTGTGTGAGAAGCCAGAATAGTGCACAGAAAACATAACACTACAGTGTGAGAGAGAATAAAAGGCTGCAGTCAGAGAGAAAATAAAACATTCTACCAACATCCACTGGAAAACAAAAGAAAGACCAATTTCTATCAACTTTATGCAGAACCCACTACTCTACATTTCTAGGAAGAGAAATAATAAATCATTAATTGCCATGAATAACCAAGGTAACAAGATAGCTCAGAAAGAAAATGAGAAGTCTCCAGAAACTGAACTTAAAGATAAGGAAATATGTGACTTAAATGACAGAGAATTAAAGATTGCAGTTCTGAAAAACTCAATGAGATGCAAGAAAACACAGACAAGAAGTTTAATTAACTCAAAAATACAATCAAGAAAAAAATGAACATTTTATCAAAGAGGTTGAAATTGGAAAAAAAAAAGAACCAAATAGAATTTCTGGAGATTAAGAACTCAATAAAAGAAATGAAGAATGAAATACCCAGCTTAGATAGTAGAGTTGACCAGATGGAGGAAAGACATCGAAGATAGAAAGCTAGAAATGACACGGATGGAAAAAGAAAGACTTGAGACTTAAAAGAAATGAAAGAACTCTATAAAAACTTTCTGACTCCATCATAAAGAGCAATATAAGAATGATGGGCATACCAGAGGAGATGAAAGAGAGAAGGGAACAGAGAGTATATTCAAACAAATGGTTGACCAACTTCCCAAACTTATAGAAATAACTGTATCCTTGAATCCAAGAAGCAAATTGAACACCTAATTACCTCAACCCCAACAGGCCTTCTCCAAGGCACATTGTATTGAAGCTGTCAAAAAATCAACAACAAAGAAAGAAATAGCTGAACTAAATGACGCATTAGATGAACTAGGCATAATTGACATTTGTAGAGCACTTCAGACCTAGAACATCAGACTATACATTATTTTCTAGTGTACATGGAACATTCTCAAGGATAGACCATATATTACGACATAAAACTAGCCTCAGCAAATTTAAGAAGGTTGAAATCTTACCAAGCATATTCTCTGATCACAAGACATTGAAATTAGATATCAACTGCAAAAAGAAAGCAGGAAAAATCACAAATATGTGGAAATTAAACAACATACTTTTAAGAATGACCAGGTCAAAGAAGAAATTAGAGGAGAGATCAAACGATACATAGAAACAAATGAGAATGAAAATACATCCTACTAAATTATTTGGGATGCAGCGAAAGCAGTTTTGAGAAATTTGTATCATTACAGGCCTATCTCAAGAAACAAGAAAAAACCCAAATAAACAAACACCTTAAAGAACTAGAAAAAGAAGAAAAAATGAAACCCAAGGTGAGCAGAAGAAAGGAAATAATAAAAGTCACAGCAGAACTAAATGAAATAGAGAACAAAAAAGAATATTGAAAAATTAATGTGACAAAGAGCTGGTTCTTTGAAAAGATTAATAAAATTCACAAATCCTTGGCTAGACTCACTAAGATAAAAAGAGAAAATACACTAATAAACGAAATCAGAAATGAAAGAGGGGAAGTTAACATGGATGCCACAGAAATACAAAGGATAATACAAGAATACTATGAAAGACTATATACCACAAATTCAACAACCTAGAAGAAATGCACACGTTCTTAGAAGTATATAGCCTTCCTACGCTGAATCATGAAGAATTGGAAAATCTAAATAGACCCATCACCAATTAGGAAATTGAATCAATCATCTGAAACCGCCCCAAAATCAAAACTCTGAGACCAGATGGCTTCACTAGCGAATTCTACCAAACCTTCAAAGAGGATCTAATACCAATCCTGCTCAAACTCTTTCAAAAAATTGAAGAAGAGAAAATACTCCCTAACTCATTTTATGAGGCCAACACTAGCCTGATTCCAAAACCTGGTAAGGATAACACAAAAAAAGAAACTACAGACCAATATCTCTGAGTACTACAGAGGCAAAAATCCTAAACAAAATTCTAGCAAATCAAATGCAACAATGCATCACAAAGATTATTCTTCATGACCAAGTGGGGTTCATCCCAGGGGCACATGGATAGTTCAACATATCCAAATCCATCAATGTGATACATCACATAAACAAAATAAAGGACAAAAATCATATGATTATATCAATTGATGCAGACAAAGCGTTTGAAAACATACAACATCCATTTATGATTAAAACACTTAATAAAATAGGTAGAGAAGGAAAATACCTTAACATAATAAAGGCCATCACAAACCCTCAGCTGATACCATAATTAACGGTGAAAAACTGAGCCCTTGCTCTACGTTCAGGAACACGACAGGGCTGTCCCCTATCACCTCTGCTTTTCAACACAGTGTTGGAAGTCCTCGCCAGAGCAATCAGGCAAGACAAAGAAATAAAAGGCATCCAAATTGGGAATGAAGATGTTTAATTGGCACTCTTTGC